>NW_027478437.1:0-315733 GCF_051014685.1 Ptiloglossa arizonensis | reverse complement strand
TGAAAGTAGAAACTTGCCCGATTACAACGGTATGTGTATTTTTTCCCTAGGCCATTCTTGTTAAGCGTTTGGAGCAGCAGAATTGCGAAAAATTTTTGGCTTCTCAACCATTTCTTGGCTTCAACTCCCATATCTCGCGAACGGATTGACCTAACCCAAAAATTCCTATTGCTTCTGAAAGTCGAAGCTCGCCCGATTACAACGGTATGTGTATTTTTTCCCTGGGCCATTCTTGTTAAGCGTTTGGAGCAGCAGAATTGCGAAAAATTTTTCGCCTTCTCAACCATTTCTTGGCTTCAAACTCCCATATCTCGCGAACGGATTGACCTAACCCAAAAATTCCTGTAGCGTCTGAAAGTAGAAACTTGCCCGATTACAACGGTATGTGTATTTTTTCCCTAGGCCATTCTTGTTAAGCGTTTGGAGCAGCAGAATTGCGAAAAATTTTTGGCTTCTCAACCATTTCTTGGCTTCAAACTCCCATATCTCGCGAACGGATTGACCTAACCCAAAAATTCCTATTGCTTCTGAAAGTCGAAGCTCGCCCGATTACAACGGTATGTGTATTTTTTCCCTAGGCCATTCTTGTAAAGTGTTTGGAGCAGCAGAATTGCGAAAAATTTGTTGTCTTCTCAACCATTTCTTAGCGTCAAACTCCCATATCTCGCGAACGGATTGACCTAACCCAAAAATTCCTGTAGCGTCTGAAAGTAGAAACTTGCCCGATTACAACGGTATGTGTATTTTTTCCCTAGGCCATTCTTGTTAAGCGTTTGGAGCAGCAGAATTGCGAAAAATTTTTGGCTTCTCAACCATTTCTTGGCTTCAACTCCCATATCTCGCGAACGGATTGACCTAACCCAAAAATTCCTATTGCTTCTGAAAGTCGAAGCTCGCCCGATTACAACGGTATGTGTATTTTTTCCCTAGGCCATTCTTGTAAAGCGCCTGGTGCAGCAGAATTGCGAAAAATTTGTTGTCTTCTCAACCATTTCTTAGCGTCAAACTCCCATATCTCGCGAACGGATTGACCTAACCCAAAAATTCCTGTTGCATCTGAAAGTAGAAACTCGCCCGATTACAACGGTATGTGTATTTTTTCCCTAGGCCATTCTGGTTAAGCGTTTGGAGCAGCAGAATTGCGAAAAATTTTTTGCCTTCTCAACCATTCCTTGGCTTCAAACTCCCATATCTCGCGAACGGATTGACCTAACTCAAAAATTCCTGTTGCGTCTGAAAGTAGAAACTCGCCCGATTACAGCGGTATGTGTATTTTTACCCTAGGCCATTCTTGTTAAGCGTTTGGAGCAGCAGAATTGCGAAAAATTTTTCGCCTTCTCAACCATTTCTTGGCTTCAAACTCCCATATCTCGCGAACGGATTGACCTAACCCAAAAATTCCTGTAGCGTCTGAAAGTAGAAACTTGCCCGATTACAACGGTATGTGTATTTTTTCCCTAGGCCATTCTTGTTAAGGGTTTGGAGCAGCAGAATTGCGAAAAATTTTTGGCTTCTCAACCATTTCTTGGCTTCAAACTCCCATATCTCGCGAACGGATTGACCTAACCCAAAAATTCCTATTGCTTCTGAAAGTCGAAGCTCGCCCGATTACAACGGTATGTGTATTTTTTCCCTAGGCCATTCTTGTAAAGTGTTTGGAGCAGCAGAATTGCGAAAAATTTGTTGTCTTCTCAACCATTTCTTAGCGTCAAACTCCCATATCTCGCGAACGGATTGACCTAACCCAAAAATTCCTGTTGCATCTGAAAGTAGAAACTCGCCCGATTACAACGGTATGTGTATTTTTTCCCAAGGCCATTCTGGTTAAGCGTTTGGAGCAGCAGAATTGCGAAAAATTTTTTTCCTTCTCAACCATTCCTTGGCTTCAAACTCCCATATCTCGCGAACGGATTGACCTAACTCAAAAATTCCTGTTGCGTCTGAAAGTAGAAACTCGCCCGATTACAGCGGTATGTGTATTTTTACCCTAGGCCATTCTTGTTAAGCGTTTGGAGCAGCAGAATTGCGAAAAATTTTTTGCCTTCTCAACCATTTCTTGGCTTCAAACTCCCATATCTCGCGAACGGATTGACCTAACCCAAAAATTTCTGTAGCGTCTGAAAGTAGAAACATGACCGATTACAACGGTATGTGTATTTTTTCCCTAGGCCGTTCTTGTTAAGCGTTTGGAGCAGCAGAATTGCGAAAAATTTGTTGTCTTCTCAACCATTTCTTAGCGTCAAACTCCCATATCTCGCGAACGGATTGACCTAACCCAAAAATTCCTGTTGCATCTGACAGTAGAAACTCGCCCGATTACAACGGTATGTGTATTTTTCCCCTAGGCCATTCTGGTTAAGCGTTTGGAGCAGCAGAATTGCGAAAAATTTTTCGGCTTCCCAACCATTTCTTGGATTCAAACTCCCATATCTCGCGAACGGATTGACCTAACCCAAAAATTCCTATTGCTTCTGAAAGTCGAAGCTCGCCCGATTACAACGGTATGTGTATTTTTTCCCTAGGCCATTCTTGTAAAGTGTTTGGAGCAGCAGAATTGCGAAAAATTTGTTGTCTTCTCAACCATTTCTTAGCGTCAAACTCCCATATCTCGCGAACGGATTGACCTAACCCAAAAATTCCTGTTGCATCTGAAAGTAGAAACTCGCCCGATTACAACGGTATGTGTATTTTTTCCCTAGGCCATTCTGGTTAAGCGTTTGGAGCAGCAGAATTGCGAAAAATTTTTTGCCTTCTCAACCATTCCTTGGCTTCAAACTCCCATATCTCGCGAACGGATTGACCTAACTCAAAAATTCCTGTTGCGTCTGAAAGTAGAAACTCGCCCGATTAGAGCGGTATGTGTATTTTTACCCTAGGCCATTCTTGTTAAGCGTTTGGAGCAGCAGAATTGCGAAAAATTTTTCGCCTTCTCAATCATTTCTTGGCTTCAAACTCCCATATCTCGCGAACGGATTGACCTAACCCAAAAATTTCTGTAGCGTCTGAAAGTAGAAACATGCCCGATTACAACGGTATGTGTATTTTTTCCCTAGGCCATTCTTGTTAAGCGTTTGGAGCAGCAGAATTGCGAAAAATTTGTTGTCTTCTCAACCATTTCTTAGCGTCAAACTCCCATATCTCGCGAACGGATTGACCTAACCCAAAAATTCCTGTTGCATCTGAAAGTAGAAACTCGCCCGATTACAACGGTATGTGTATTTTTTCCCTAGGCCATTCTGGTTAAGCGTTTGGAGCAGCAGAATTGCGAAAAATTTTTTGCCTTCTCAACCATTCCTTGGCTTCAAACTCCCATATCTCGCGAACGGATTGACCTAACTCAAAAATTCCTGTTGCGTCTGAAAGTAGAAACTCGCCCGATTACAGCGGTATGTGTATTTTTACCCTAGGCCATTCTTGTTAAGCGTTTGGAGCAGCAGAATTGCGAAAAATTTTTCGCCTTCTCAACCATTTCTTGGATTCAAACTCCCATATCTCGCGAACGGATTGACCTAACCCAAAAATTCCTATTGCTTCTGAAAGTCGAAGCTCGCCCGATTACAACGGTATGTGTATTTTTTCCCTAGGCCATTCTTGTTAAGCGTTTGGAGCAGCAGAATAGCGAAAAATTTGTTGTCTTCTCAACCATTTCTTAGCGTCAAACTCCCATATCTCGCGAACGGATTGACCTAACCCAAAAATTCCTGTTGCATCTGACAGTAGAAACTCGCCCGATTACAACGGTATGTGTATTTTTTCCCTAGGCCATTCTGGTTAAGCGTTTGGAGCAGCAGAATTGCGAAAAATTTTTTGCCTTCTCAACCATTCCTTGGCTTCAAACTCCCATATCTCGCGAACGGATTGACCTAACTCAAAAATTCCTGTTGCGTCTGAAAGTAGAAACACGCCCGATTACAGCGGTATGTGTATTTTTACCCTGGGCCATTCTTGTTAAGCGTTTGGAGCAGCAGAATTGCGAAAAATTTTTCGCCTTCTCAACCATTTCTTGGCTTCAAACTCCCATATCTCGCGAACGGATTGACCTAACCCAAAAATTCCTGTAGCGTCTGAAAGTAGAAACTCGCCCGATTACAACGGTATGTGTATCTTTTCCCTAGGCCATTCTTGTTAAGCGTTTGGAGCAGCAGAATTGCGAAAAATTTTTCGCCTTCTCAACCATTTCTTGGATTCAAACTCCCATATCTCGCGAACGGATTGACCTAACCCAAAAATTCCTATTGCTTCTGAAAGTCGAAGCTCGCCCGATTACAACGGTATGTGTATTTTTTCCCTAGGCCATTCTTGTTAAGCGTTTGGAGCAGCAGAATAGCGAAAAATTTGTTGTCTTCTCAACCATTTCTTAGCGTCAAACTCCCATATCTCGCGAACGGATTGACCTAACCCAAAAATTCCTGTTGCATCTGACAGTAGAAACTCGCCCGATTACAACGGTATGTGTATTTTTTCCCTAGGCCATTCTGGTTAAGCGTTTGGAGCAGCAGAATTGCGAAAAATTTTTTGCCTTCTCAACCATTCCTTGGCTTCAAACTCCCATATCTCGCGAACGGATTGACCTAACTCAAAAATTCCTGTTGCGTCTGAAAGTAGAAACACGCCCGATTACAGCGGTATGTGTATTTTTACCCTGGGCCATTCTTGTTAAGCGTTTGGAGCAGCAGAATTGCGAAAAATTTTTCGCCTTCTCAACCATTTCTTGGCTTCAAACTCCCATATCTCGCGAACGGATTGACCTAACCCAAAAATTCCTGTAGCGTCTGAAAGTAGAAACTTGCCCGATTACAACGGTATGTGTATTTTTTCCCTAGGCCATTCTTGTTAAGCGTTTGGAGCAGCAGAATTGCGAAAAATTTTTGGCTTCTCAACCATTTCTTGGCTTCAAACTCCCATATCTCGCGAACGGATTGACCTAACCCAAAAATTCCTATTGCTTCTGAAAGTCGAAGCTCGCCCGATTACAACGGTATGTGTATTTTTTCCCTAGGCCATTCTTGTAAAGTGTTTGGAGCAGCAGAATTGCGAAAAATTTGTTGTCTTCTCAACCATTTCTTAGCGTCAAACTCCCATATCTCGCGAACGGATTGACCTAACCCAAAAATTCCTGTTGCATCTGAAAGTAGAAACTCGCCCGATTACAGCGGTATGTGTATTTTTACCCTAGGCCATTCTTGTTAAGCGTTTGGAGCAGCAGAATTGCGAAAAATTTTTCGCCTTCTCAACCATTTCTTGGCTTCAAACTCCCATATCTCGCGAACGGATTGACCTAACCCAAAAATTTCTGTAGCGTCTGAAAGTAGAAACATGAGCGATTACAACGGTATGTGTATTTTTTCCCTAGGCCATTCTTGTTAAGCGTTTGGAGCAGCAGAATTGCGAAAAATTTGTTGTCTTCTCAACCATTTCTTAGCGTCAAACTCCCATATCTCGCGAACGGATTGACCTAACCCAAAAATTCCTGTTGCATCTGACAGTAGAAACTCGCCCGATTACAACGGTATGTGTATTTTTCCCCTAGGCCATTCTGGTTAAGCGTTTGGAGCAGCAGAATTGCGAAAAATTTTTCGCCTTCTCAACCATTTCTTGGATTCAAACTCCCATATCTCGCGAACGGATTGACCTAACCCAAAAATTCCTATTGCTTCTGAAAGTCGAAGCTCGCCCGATTACAACGGTATATATTTTTTCCCTAGGCCATTCTTGTTAAGCGTTTGGAGCAGCAGAATAGCGAAAAATTTGTTGTCTTCTCAACCATTTCTTAGCGTCAAACTCCCATATCTCGCGAACGGATTGAACTAACCCAAAAATTCCTGTTGCATCTGAGAGTAGAAACTCGCCCGATTACAGCGGTATGTGTATTTTTACCCTGGGCCATTCTTGTTAAGCGTATGGAGCAGCAGAATTGCGAAAAATTTTTCGCCTTCTCAACCATTTCTTGGCTTCAAACTCCCATACCTCGCGAACGGATTGACCTAACCCAAAAATTCTTGTAGCGTCTGAAAGTCGAAACTCGCCCGATTACAGCGGTATGTGTATTTTTACCCTGGGCCATTCTTGTTAAGCGTTTGGAGCAGCAGAATTGCGAAAATTTTTTGCCTTCTCAAACATTTCTTGGCTTCAAACTCCCATATCTCGCGAACGGATTGACCTAACCCAAAAATTCCTATTGCTTCTGAAAGTCGAAACTCGCCCGATTACAACGGTATGTGTATTTTTTCCCTAGGCCATTCTGGTTAAGGGTTTGGAGCAGCAGAAGTGCGAAAAATTTGTTGTCTTCTCAACCATTTCTTAGTTTCAAACTCCCATATCTCGCGAACGGATTGACCTAACCCAAAAATTCCAATTGCATCTGAAAGTAGAAACTCGCCCGATTACAACTGTATGTGTATTTTTTCCCTAGGCCATTCTGGTTAAGCGTTTGGAGCAGCAGAAGTGCGAAAAATTTGTTGTCTTCTCAACCATTTCTTAGCGTCAAACTCCCATATCTCGCGAACGGATTGACCTAACCCAAAAATTCCTGTTGCATCTGAAAGTAGAAACTCGCCCGATTACAACGGTATGTGTATTTTTTCCCTAGGCCATTCTGGTTAAGCGTTTGGAGCAGCAGAAATGCGAAAAATTTTTTGCCTTCTCAACCATTCCTTGGCTTCAAACTCCCATATCTCGCGAACGGATTGACCTAACCCAAAAATTCCTGTAGCGTCTGAAAGTAGAAACTTGCCCGATTACAACGGTATGTGTATTTTTTCCCTAGGCCATTCTGGTTAAGCGTTTGGAGCAGCAGAATTGCGAAAAATTTTTGGCTTCTCAACCATTTCTTGGCTTCAAACTCCCATATCTCGCGAACGGATTGACCTAACCCAAAAATTCCTATTGCTTCTGAAAGTCGAAGCTCGCCCGATTACAACGGTATGTGTATTTTTTCCCTAGGCCATTCTTGTAAAGTGTTTGGAGCAGCAGAATTGCGAAAAATTTGTTGTCTTCTCAACCATTTCTTAGCGTCAAACTCCCATATCTCGCGAACGGATTGACCTAACCCAAAAATTCCTGTTGCATCTGAAAGTAGAAACTCGCCCGATTACAGCGGTATGTGTATTTTTACCCTAGGCCATTCTTGTTAAGCGTTTGGAGCAGCAGAATTGCGAAAAATTTTTCGCCTTCTCAACCATTTCTTGGCTTCAAACTCCCATATCTCGCGAACGGATTGACCTAACCCAAAAATTTCTGTAGCGTCTGAAAGTAGAAACATGCCCGATTACAACGGTATGTGTATTTTTTCCCTAGGCCATTCTTGTTAAGCGTTTGGAGCAGCAGAATTGCGAAAAATTTGTTGTCTTCTCAACCATTTCTTAGCGTCAAACTCCCATATCTCGCGAACGGATTGACCTAACCCAAAAATTCCTGTTGCATCTGACAGTAGAAACTCGCCCGATTACAACGGTATGTGTATTTTTCCCCTAGGCCATTCTGGTTAAGCGTTTGGAGCAGCAGAATTGCGAAAAATTTTTCGCCTTCTCAACCATTTCTTGGATTCAAACTCCCATATCTCGCGAACGGATTGACCTAACCCAAAAATTCCTATTGCTTCTGAAAGTCGAAGCTCGCCCGATTACAACGGTATGTGTATTTTTTCCCTAGGCCATTCTTGTTAAGCGTTTGGAGCAGCAGAATAGCGAAAAATTTGTTGTCTTCTCAACCATTTCTTAGCGTCAAACTCCCATATCTCGCGAACGGATTGAACTAACCCAAAAATTCCTGTTGCATCTGAGAGTAGAAACTCGCCCGATTACAGCGGTATGTGTATTTTTACCCTGGGCCATTCTTGTTAAGCGTATGGAGCAGCAGAATTGCGAAAAATTTTTCGCCTTCTCAACCATTTCTTGGCTTCAAACTCCCATACCTCGCGAACGGATTGACCTAACCCAAAAATTCTTGTAGCGTCTGAAAGTCGAAACTCGCCCGATTACAGCGGTATGTGTATTTTTACCCTGGGCCATTCTTGTTAAGCGTTTGGAGCAGCAGAATTGCGAAAATTTTTTGCCTTCTCAAACATTTCTTGGCTTCAAACTCCCATATCTCGCGAACGGATTGACCTAACCCAAAAATTCCTATTGCTTCTGAAAGTCGAAACTCGCCCGATTACAACGGTATGTGTATTTTTTCCCTAGGCCATTCTGGTTAAGGGTTTGGAGCAGCAGAAGTGCGAAAAATTTGTTGTCTTCTCAACCATTTCTTAGTTTCAAACTCCCATATCTCGCGAACGGATTGACCTAACCCAAAAATTCCAATTGCATCTGAAAGTAGAAACTCGCCCGATTACAACTGTATGTGTATTTTTTCCCTAGGCCATTCTGGTTAAGCGTTTGGAGCAGCAGAAGTGCGAAAAATTTGTTGTCTTCTCAACCATTTCTTAGCGTCAAACTCCCATATCTCGCGAACGGATTGACCTAACCCAAAAATTCCTGTTGCATCTGAAAGTAGAAACTCGCCCGATTACAACGGTATGTGTATTTTTTCCCTAGGCCATTCTGGTTAAGCGTTTGGAGCAGCAGAAATGCGAAAAATTTTTTGCCTTCTCAACCATTCCTTGGCTTCAAACTCCCATATCTCGCGAACGGATTGACCTAACCCAAAAATTCCTGTAGCGTCTGAAAGTAGAAACTTGCCCGATTACAACGGTATGTGTATTTTTTCCCTAGGCCATTCTGGTTAAGCGTTTGGAGCAGCAGAATTGCGAAAAATTTTTTGCCTTCTCAACCATTCCTTGGCTTCAAACTCCCATATCTCGCGAACGGATTGACCTAACTCAAAAATTCCTGTTGCGTCTGAAAGTAGAAACTCGCCCGATTACAGCGGTATGTGTATTTTTACCCTAGGCCATTCTTGTTAAGCGTTTGGAGCAGCAGAATTGCGAAAAATTTTTCGCCTTCTCAACCATTTCTTGGCTTCAAACTCCCATATCTCGCGAACGGATTGACCTAACCCAAAAATTCCTGTAGCGTCTGAAAGTAGAAACACGCCCGATTACAACGGTATGTGTATTTTTTCCCTAGGCCATTCTTGTTAAGCGTTTGGAGCAGCAGAGTTGCGAAAAAATTTTGGCTTCTCAACCATTTCTTGGCTTCAAACTCCCATATCTCGCGAACGGATTGACCTAACCCAAAAATTCCAATTGCATCTGAAAGTAGAAACTCGCCCGATTACAACGGTATGTGTATTTTTTCCCTAGGCCATTCTTGTTAAGCGTTTGGAGCAGCAGAATTGCGAAAAATTTGTTGTCTTCTCAACCATTTCTTAGCGTCAAACTCCCATATCTCGCGAACGGATTGACCTAACCCAAAAATTCCTGTTGCATCTGACAGTAGAAGCTCGCCCGATTACAACGGTATGTATATTTTTTCCCTAGGCCATTCTGGTTAAGCGTTTGTAGCAGCAGAATTGCGAAAAATTTTTTGCCTTCTCAACCATTCCTTGGCTTCAAACTCCCATATCTCGCGAACGGATTGACCTAACTCAAAAATTCCTGTTGCGTCTGAAAGTAGAAACTCGCCCGATTACAGCGGTATGTGTATTTTTACCCTGGGCCATTCTTGTTAAGCGTTTGGAGCAGCAGAATTGCGAAAAATTTTTCGCCTTCTCAACCATTTCTTGGCTTCAAACTCCCATACCTCGCGAACGGATTGACCTAACCCAAAAATTCCTGTAGCGTCTGAAAGTAGAAACTCGCCCGATTACAACGGTATGTGTATTTTTTCCCTAGGCCATTCTGGTTAAGCGTTTGGAGCAGCAGAATTGCGAAAAATTTTTCGCCTTCTCAACCATTTCTTGGCTTCAAACTCCCATACCTCGCGAACGGATTGACCTAACCCAAAAATTCCTATTGCTTCTGAAAGTCGAAACTCGCTCGATTACAGCGGTATGTGTATTTTTACCCTAGGCCATTCTTGTTTAGCGTTTGGAGCAGCAGAATTGCGAAAAATTTTTTGCCCTCTCAACCATTTCTTGGCTTCAAACTCCCATATCTCGCGAACGGATTGACCTAACCCAAAATTTCCTATTCCTTCTGAAAGTCGAAACTCGCCCGATTACAGCGGTATGTGTATTTTTACCCTAGGCCATTCTGGTTAAGCGTTTGGAGCAGCAGAATTGCGAAAAACTTTTCGCCTTCGCAACCATTTCTTGGCTTCAAACTCCCATATCTCGCGAACGGATTGACCTAACCCAAAAATTCCTGTTGCATCTGAAAGTAGAAACTCGCCCGATTACAACGGTATGTGTATTTTTTCCCTAGGCCATTCTGGTTAAGCGTTTGGAGCAGCAGAATTGCGAAAAATTTTTTGCCTTCTCAACCATTCCTTGGCTTCAAACTCCCATATCTCGCGAACGGATTGACCTAACTCAAAAATTCCTGTAGCGTCTGAAAGTAGAAACACGCCCGATTACAACGGTATGTGTATTTTTTCCCTAGGCCATTCTGGTTAAGCGTTTGTAGCAGCAGAATTGCGAAAAATTTTTTGCCTTCTCAACCATTCCTTGGATTCAAACTCCCATATCTCGCGAACGGATTGACCTAACTCAAAAATTCCTGTTGCATCTGAAAGTAGAAACTCGCCCGATTACAGCGGTATGTGTATTTTTACCCTGGGCCATTCTTGTTAAGCGTTTGGAGCAGCAGAATTGCGAAAAATTTTTCGCCTTCTCAACCATTTCTTGGCTTCAAACTCCCATACCTCGCGAACGGCTTGACCTAACCCAAAAATTCCTGTAGCGTCTGAAAGTAGAAACTCGCCCGATTACAACGGTATGTGTATTTTTTCCCTAGGCCATTCTGGTTAAGCGTTTGGAGCAGCAGAATTGCGACAAATTTTTCGCCTTCTCAACCATTTCTTGGCTTCAAACTCCCATACCTCGCGAACGGATTGACCTAACCCAAAAATTCCTATTGCTTCTGAAAGTCGAAACTCGCTCGATTACAGCGGTATGTGTATTTTTACCCTAGGCCATTCTGGTTAAGCGTTTGGAGCAGCAGAAGTGCGAAAAATTAGTTGTCTTCTCAACCATTTCTTAGCTTCAAACTCCCATATCTCGCGAACGGATTGACCTAACCCAAAAATTCCAATTGCATCTGAAAGTAGAAACTCGCCCGATTACAACGGTATGTGTATTTTTTCCCTAGGCCATTTTGGTTAAGCGTTTGGAGCAGCAGAAGTGCGAAAAATTTGTTGTCTTCTCAACCATTTCTTAGCTTCAAACTCCCATATCTCCCGAACGGATTGACCTAACCGAAAAATTCCTGTTGCATCTGAAAGTAGAAACTCGCCCGATTACAACGGTATGTGTATTTTTTCCCTAGGCCATTCTTGTTTAGCGTTTGGAGCAGCAGAATTGCGAAAAATTGTTTGCCCTCTCAACCATTTCTTGGCTTCAAACTCCCATATCTCGCGAACGGATTGACCTAACCCAAAAATTCCTATTCCTTCTGAAAGTCGAAACTCGCCCGATTACAGCGGTATGTGTATTTTTACCCTAGGCCATTCTGGTTAAGCGTTTGGAGCAGCAGAATTGCGAAAAACTTTTCGCCTTCGCAACCATTTCTTGGCTTCAAACTCCCATATCTCGCGAACGGATTGACCTAACCCAAAAATTCCTGTTGCATTTGAAAGTAGAAACTCGCCCGATTACAACGGTATGTGTATTTTTTCCCTAGGCCATTCTGGTTAAGCGTTTGGAGCAGCAGAATTGCGAAAAATTTTTTGCCTTCTCAACCATTCCTTGGCTTCAAACTCCCATATCTCGCGAACGGATTGACCTAACTCAAAAATTCCTGTTGCGTCTGAAAGTAGAAACTCGCCCGATTATAGCGGTATGTGTATTTTTACCCTAGGCCATTCTTGTTAAGCGTTTGGAGCAGCAGAATTGCGAAAAAATTTACGCCTTCTCAACCATTTCTTGGCTTCAAACTCCCATATCTCGCGAACGGATTGACCTAACCCAAAAATTCCTGTAGCGTCTGAAAGTAGAAACTTGCCCGATTACAACGGTATGTGTATTTTTTCCCTAGGCCATTCTTGTTAAGCGTTTGGAGCAGCAGAATTGCGAAGAATTTGTTGTCTTGTCAACCATTTCTTAGCGTCAAACTCCTATATCTCGCGAACGGATTGACCTAACCCAAAAATTCCAATTGCATATGAAAGTAGAAACTCGCCCGATTACAACGGTATGTGTATTTTTTCCCTAGGCCATTCTGGTTAAGCGTTTGGAGCAGCAGAAGTGCGAAAAATTTGTTGTCTTCTCAACCATTTCTTAGCTTCAAACTCCCATATCTCGCGAACGAATAGACCTAACCGAAAAATTCCTGTTGCATCTGAAAGTAGAAACTCGCCCGATTACAGCGGTATGTGTATTTTTTCCCTAGGCCATTCTTGTTAAGCGTTTGGAGCAGCAGAATTGCGAAAAATTTTTGGCCTTCTCAACCATTTCTTGGCTTCAAACTCCCATATCTCGCGAACGGATTGACCTAACCCAAAAATTCCTATTCCTTCTGAAAGTCGAAACTCGCCCGCTTACAGCGGTATGTGTATTTTTACCCTAGGCCATTCTGGTTAAGCGTTTGGAGCAGCAGAATTGCGAAAAACTTTTCGCCTTCGCAACCATTTCTTGGCTTCAAACTCCCATATCTCGCGAACGGATTGACCTAACCCAAAAATTCCTATTGCATCTGAGAGTAGAAACTCGCCCGATTACAACGGCATGTGTATTTTTTCCCTAGTCCATTTTGGTTAAGCGTTTGGAGCAGCAGAATTTCGAAAAATTTGTTGTCTTCTCAACCATTTCTTAGCGTCAAACTCCCATATCTCGCGAACGGATTGACCTAACCCAAAAATTCCTGTTGCATCTGAAAGTAGAAACTCGCCCGATTACAACGGTATGTGTATTTTTTCCCTAGGCCATTCTGGTTAAGCGTTTGGAGCAGCAGAATTGCGAAAAATTTTTTGCCTTCTCAACCATTCCTTGGCTTCAAACTCCCATATTTCGCGAACGGATTGACCTAACTCAAAAATTCCTGTTGCGTCTGAAAGTAGAAACTCGCCCGATTACAGCGGTATGTGTATTTTTACCCTAGGCCATTCTTGTTAAGCGTTTGGAGCAGCAGAATTGCGAAAAATTTTTCGCCTTCTCAACCATTTCTTGGCTTCAAACTCCCATATCTCGCGAACGGATTGACCTAACCCAAAAATTCCTGTAGCGTCTGAAAGTAGAAACACGCCCGATTACAACGGTATGTGTATTTTTTCCCTAGGCCATTCTTGTTAAGCGTTTGGAGCAGCAGAATTGCGAAAAAATTTTGGCTTCTCAACCATTTCTTGGCTTCAAACTCCCATATCTCGCGAACGGATTGACCTAACCCAAAAATTCCTATTGCTTCTGAAAGTCGAAGCTCGCCCGATTACAACGGTATGTGTATTTTTTCCCTAGGCCATCCTTGTTAAGCGTTTGGAGCAGCAGAATTGCGAAAAATTTGTTGTCTTCTCAACCATTTCTTAGCGTCAAACTCCCATATCTCGCGAACGGATTGACCTAACCCAAAAATTCCTGTTGCATCTGACAGTAGAAACTCGCCCGATTACAACGGTATGTGTATTTTTTCCGTAGGCCATTCTGGTTAAGCGTTTGTAGCAGCAGAATTGCGAAAAATTTTTTGCCTTCTCAACCATTTCTTGGCTTCAAACTCCCATACCTCGCGAACGGATTGACCTAACCCAAAAATTCCTATTGCTTCTGAAAGTCGAAACTCGCTCGATTACAGCGGTATGTGTATTTTTACCCTAGGCCATTCTTGTTTAGCGTTTGGAGCAGCAGAATTGCGAAAAATTTTTTGCCCTCTCAACCATTTCTTGGCTTCAAACTCCCATATCTCGCGAACGGATTGACCTAACCCAAAATTTCCTATTCCTTCTGAAAGTCGAAACTCGCCCGATTACAGCGGTATGTGTATTTTTACCCTAGGCCATTCTGGTTAAGCGTTTGGAGCAGCAGAATTGCGAAAAACTTTTCGCCTTCGCAACCATTTCTTGGCTTCAAACTCCCATATCTCGCGAACGGATTGACCTAACCCAAAAATTCCTGTTGCATCTGAAAGTAGAAACTCGCCCGATTACAACGGTATGTGTATTTTTTCCCTAGGCCATTCTGGTTAAGCGTTTGGAGCAGCAGAATTGCGAAAAATTTTTTGCCTTCTCAACCATTCCTTGGCTTCAAACTCCCATATCTCGCGAACGGATTGACCTAACTCAAAAATTCCTGTAGCGTCTGAAAGTAGAAACACGCCCGATTACAACGGTATGTGTATTTTTTCCCTAGGCCATTCTGGTTAAGCGTTTGTAGCAGCAGAATTGCGAAAAATTTTTTGCCTTCTCAACCATTCCTTGGATTCAAACTCCCATATCTCGCGAACGGATTGACCTAACTCAAAAATTCCTGTTGCATCTGAAAGTAGAAACTCGCCCGATTACAGCGGTATGTGTATTTTTACCCTGGGCCATTCTTGTTAAGCGTTTGGAGCAGCAGAATTGCGAAAAATTTTTCGCCTTCTCAACCATTTCTTGGCTTCAAACTCCCATACCTCGCGAACGGCTTGACCTAACCCAAAAATTCCTGTAGCGTCTGAAAGTAGAAACTCGCCCGATTACAACGGTATGTGTATTTTTTCCCTAGGCCATTCTGGTTAAGCGTTTGGAGCAGCAGAATTGCGACAAATTTTTCGCCTTCTCAACCATTTCTTGGCTTCAAACTCCCATACCTCGCGAACGGATTGACCTAACCCAAAAATTCCTATTGCTTCTGAAAGTCGAAACTCGCTCGATTACAGCGGTATGTGTATTTTTACCCTAGGCCATTCTGGTTAAGCGTTTGGAGCAGCAGAAGTGCGAAAAATTAGTTGTCTTCTCAACCATTTCTTAGCTTCAAACTCCCATATCTCGCGAACGGATTGACCTAACCCAAAAATTCCAATTGCATCTGAAAGTAGAAACTCGCCCGATTACAACGGTATGTGTATTTTTTCCCTAGGCCATTTTGGTTAAGCGTTTGGAGCAGCAGAAGTGCGAAAAATTTGTTGTCTTCTCAACCATTTCTTAGCTTCAAACTCCCATATCTCCCGAACGGATTGACCTAACCGAAAAATTCCTGTTGCATCTGAAAGTAGAAACTCGCCCGATTACAACGGTATGTGTATTTTTTCCCTAGGCCATTCTTGTTTAGCGTTTGGAGCAGCAGAATTGCGAAAAATTTTTTGCCCTCTCAACCATTTCTTGGCTTCAAACTCCCATATCTCGCGAACGGATTGACCTAACCCAAAAATTCCTATTCCTTCTGAAAGTCGAAACTCGCCCGATTACAGCGGTATGTGTATTTTTACCCTAGGCCATTCTGGTTAAGCGTTTGGAGCAGCAGAATTGCGAAAAACTTTTCGCCTTCGCAACCATTTCTTGGCTTCAAACTCCCATATCTCGCGAACGGATTGACCTAACCCAAAAATTCCTGTTGCATTTGAAAGTAGAAACTCGCCCGATTACAACGGTATGTGTATTTTTTCCCTAGGCCATTCTGGTTAAGCGTTTGGAGCAGCAGAATTGCGAAAAATTTTTTGCCTTCTCAACCATTCCTTGGCTTCAAACTCCCATATCTCGCGAACGGATTGACCTAACTCAAAAATTCCTGTTGCGTCTGAAAGTAGAAACTCGCCCGATTATAGCGGTATGTGTATTTTTACCCTAGGCCATTCTTGTTAAGCGTTTGGAGCAGCAGAATTGCGAAAAAATTTACGCCTTCTCAACCATTTCTTGGCTTCAAACTCCCATATCTCGCGAACGGATTGACCTAACCCAAAAATTCCTGTAGCGTCTGAAAGTAGAAACTTGCCCGATTACAACGGTATGTGTATTTTTTCCCTAGGCCATTCTTGTTAAGCGTTTGGAGCAGCAGAATTGCGAAGAATTTGTTGTCTTGTCAACCATTTCTTAGCGTCAAACTCCTATATCTCGCGAACGGATTGACCTAACCCAAAAATTCCAATTGCATATGAAAGTAGAAACTCGCCCGATTACAACGGTATGTGTATTTTTTCCCTAGGCCATTCTGGTTAAGCGTTTGGAGCAGCAGAAGTGCGAAAAATTTGTTGTCTTCTCAACCATTTCTTAGCTTCAAACTCCCATATCTCGCGAACGAATAGACCTAACCGAAAAATTCCTGTTGCATCTGAAAGTAGAAACTCGCCCGATTACAGCGGTATGTGTATTTTTTCCCTAGGCCATTCTTGTTAAGCGTTTGGAGCAGCAGAATTGCGAAAAATTTTTGGCCTTCTCAACCATTTCTTGGCTTCAAACTCCCATATCTCGCGAACGGATTGACCTAACCCAAAAATTCCTATTCCTTCTGAAAGTCGAAACTCGCCCGCTTACAGCGGTATGTGTATTTTTACCCTAGGCCATTCTGGTTAAGCGTTTGGAGCAGCAGAATTGCGAAAAACTTTTCGCCTTCGCAACCATTTCTTGGCTTCAAACTCCCATATCTCGCGAACGGATTGACCTAACCCAAAAATTCCTATTGCATCTGAGAGTAGAAACTCGCCCGATTACAACGGCATGTGTATTTTTTCCCTAGTCCATTTTGGTTAAGCGTTTGGAGCAGCAGAATTTCGAAAAATTTGTTGTCTTCTCAACCATTTCTTAGCGTCAAACTCCCATATCTCGCGAACGGATTGACCTAACCCAAAAATTCCTGTTGCATCTGAAAGTAGAAACTCGCCCGATTACAACGGTATGTGTATTTTTTCCCTAGGCCATTCTGGTTAAGCGTTTGGAGCAGCAGAATTGCGAAAAATTTTTTGCCTTCTCAACCATTCCTTGGCTTCAAACTCCCATATTTCGCGAACGGATTGACCTAACTCAAAAATTCCTGTTGCGTCTGAAAGTAGAAACTCGCCCGATTACAGCGGTATGTGTATTTTTACCCTAGGCCATTCTTGTTAAGCGTTTGGAGCAGCAGAATTGCGAAAAATTTTTCGCCTTCTCAACCATTTCTTGGCTTCAAACTCCCATATCTCGCGAACGGATTGACCTAACCCAAAAATTCCTGTAGCGTCTGAAAGTAGAAACACGCCCGATTACAACGGTATGTGTATTTTTTCCCTAGGCCATTCTTGTTAAGCGTTTGGAGCAGCAGAATTGCGAAAAAATTTTGGCTTCTCAACCATTTCTTGGCTTCAAACTCCCATATCTCGCGAACGGATTGACCTAACCCAAAAATTCCTATTGCTTCTGAAAGTCGAAGCTCGCCCGATTACAACGGTATGTGTATTTTTTCCCTAGGCCATCCTTGTTAAGCGTTTGGAGCAGCAGAATTGCGAAAAATTTGTTGTCTTCTCAACCATTTCTTAGCGTCAAACTCCCATATCTCGCGAACGGATTGACCTAACCCAAAAATTCCTGTTGCATCTGACAGTAGAAACTCGCCCGATTACAACGGTATGTGTATTTTTTCCGTAGGCCATTCTGGTTAAGCGTTTGTAGCAGCAGAATTGCGAAAAATTTTTTGCCTTCTCAACCATTCCTTGGCTTCAAACTCCCATATCTCGCGAACGGATTGACCTAACTCAAAAATTCCTGTTGCGTCTGAAAGTAGAAACTCGCCCGATTACTGCGGTATGTGTATTTTTACCCTGGGCCATTCTTGTTAAGCGTTTGGAGCAGCAGAATTGCGAAAAATTTTTCGCCTTCTCAACCATTTCTTGGCTTCAAACTCCCATACCTCGCGAACGGATTGACCTAACCCAAAAATTCCTGTAGCGTCTGAAAGTAGAAACTCGCCCGATTACAACGGTATGTGTATTTTTTCCCTATGCCATTCTGGTTAAGCGTTTGGAGCAGCAGAATTGCGAAAAATTTTTCGCCTTCTCAACCATTTCTTGGCTTCAAACTCCCATACCTCGCGAACGGATTGACCTAACTCAAAAATTCCTGTTGCGTCTGAAAGTAGAAACACGCCCGATTACAGCGGTATGTGTATTTTTACCCTGGGCCATTCTTGTTAAGCGTTTGGAGCAGCAGAATTGCGAAAAATTTTTCGCCTTCTCAACCATTTCTTGGCTTCAAACTCCCATATCTCGCGAACGGATTGACCTAACCCAAAAATTCCTGTAGCGTCTGAAAGTAGAAACTCGCCCGATTACAACGGTATGTGTATCTTTTCCCTAGGCCATTCTTGTTAAGCGTTTGGAGCAGCAGAATTGCGAAAAATTTTTCGCCTTCTCAACCATTTCTTGGATTCAAACTCCCACATCTCGCGAACGGATTGACCTAACCCAAAAATTCCTATTGCTTCTGAAAGTCGAAGCTCGCCCGATTACAACGGTATGTGTATTTTTTCCCTAGGCCATTCTTGTTAAGCGTTTGGAGCAGCAGAATAGCGAAAAATTTGTTGTCTTCTCAACCATTTCTTAGCGTCAAACTCCCATATCTCGCGAACGGATTGACCTAACCCAAAAATTCCTGTTGCATCTGACAGTAGAAACTCGCCCGATTACAACGGTATGTGTATTTTTTCCCTAGGCCATTCTGGTTAAGCGTTTGGAGCAGCAGAATTGCGAAAAATTTTTTGCCTTCTCAACCATTCCTTGGCTTCAAACTCCCATATCTCGCGAACGGATTGACCTAACTCAAAAATTCCTGTTGCGTCTGAAAGTAGAAACACGCCCGATTACAGCGGTATGTGTATTTTTACCCTGGGCCATTCTTGTTAAGCGTTTGGAGCAGCAGAATTGCGAAAAATTTTTCGCCTTCTCAACCATTTCTTGGCTTCAAACTCCCATATCTCGCGAACGGATTGACCTAACCCAAAAATTCCTGTAGCGTCTGAAAGTAGAAACTTGCCCGATTACAACGGTATGTGTATTTTTTCCCTAGGCCATTCTTGTTAAGCGTTTGGAGCAGCAGAATTGCGAAAAATTTTTGGCTTCTCAACCATTTCTTGGCTTCAAACTCCCATATCTCGCGAACGGATTGACCTAACCCAAAAATTCCTATTGCTTCTGAAAGTCGAAGCTCGCCCGATTACAACGGTATGTGTATTTTTTCCCTAGGCCATTCTTGTAAAGTGTTTGGAGCAGCAGAATTGCGAAAAATTTGTTGTCTTCTCAACCATTTCTTAGCGTCAAACTCCCATATCTCGCGAACGGATTGACCTAACCCAAAAATTCCTGTTGCATCTGAAAGTAGAAACTCGCCCGATTACAGCGGTATGTGTATTTTTACCCTAGGCCATTCTTGTTAAGCGTTTGGAGCAGCAGAATTGCGAAAAATTTTTCGCCTTCTCAACCATTTCTTGGCTTCAAACTCCCATATCTCGCGAACGGATTGACCTAACCCAAAAATTTCTGTAGCGTCTGAAAGTAGAAACATGCCCGATTACAACGGTATGTGTATTTTTTCCCTAGGCCATTCTTGTTAAGCGTTTGGAGCAGCAGAATTGCGAAAAATTTGTTGTCTTCTCAACCATTTCTTAGCGTCAAACTCCCATATCTCGCGAACGGATTGACCTAACCCAAAAATTCCTGTTGCATCTGACAGTAGAAACTCGCCCGATTACAACGGTATGTGTATTTTTCCCCTAGGCCATTCTGGTTAAGCGTTTGGAGCAGCAGAATTGCGAAAAATTTTTCGCCTTCTCAACCATTTCTTGGATTCAAACTCCCATATCTCGCGAACGGATTGACCTAACCCAAAAATTCCTATTGCTTCTGAAAGTCGAAGCTCGCCCGATTACAACGGTATGTGTATTTTTTCCCTAGGCCATTCTTGTTAAGCGTTTGGAGCAGCAGAATAGCGAAAAATTTGTTGTCTTCTCAACCATTTCTTAGCGTCAAACTCCCATATCTCGCGAACGGATTGAACTAACCCAAAAATTCCTGTTGCATCTGAGAGTAGAAACTCGCCCGATTACAGCGGTATGTGTATTTTTACCCTGGGCCATTCTTGTTAAGCGTATGGAGCAGCAGAATTGCGAAAAATTTTTCGCCTTCTCAACCATTTCTTGGCTTCAAACTCCCATACCTCGCGAACGGATTGACCTAACCCAAAAATTCTTGTAGCGTCTGAAAGTCGAAACTCGCCCGATTACAGCGGTATGTGTATTTTTACCCTGGGCCATTCTTGTTAAGCGTTTGGAGCAGCAGAATTGCGAAAATTTTTTGCCTTCTCAAACATTTCTTGGCTTCAAACTCCCATATCTCGCGAACGGATTGACCTAACCCAAAAATTCCTATTGCTTCTGAAAGTCGAAACTCGCCCGATTACAACGGTATGTGTATTGTTTCCCTAGGCCATTCTGGTTAAGGGTTTGGAGCAGCAGAAGTGCGAAAAATTTGTTGTCTTCTCAACCATTTCTTAGTTTCAAACTCCCATATCTCGCGAACGGATTGACCTAACCCAAAAATTCCAATTGCATCTGAAAGTAGAAACTCGCCCGATTACAACTGTATGTGTATTTTTTCCCTAGGCCATTCTGGTTAAGCGTTTGGAGCAGCAGAAGTGCGAAAAATTTGTTGTCTTCTCAACCATTTCTTAGCGTCAAACTCCCATATCTCGCGAACGGATTGACCTAACCCAAAAATTCCTGTTGCATCTGAAAGTAGAAACTCGCCCGATTACAACGGTATGTGTATTTTTTCCCTAGGCCATTCTGGTTAAGC
Organism: Ptiloglossa arizonensis; assembly: GCF_051014685.1. Classification (NCBI taxonomy): domain Eukaryota; kingdom Metazoa; phylum Arthropoda; class Insecta; order Hymenoptera; family Colletidae; genus Ptiloglossa; species Ptiloglossa arizonensis. The sequence continues at coordinate 294,975 of NW_027478437.1, read as the reverse complement.
GTTTGGAGCAGCAGAAATGCGAAAAATTTTTTGCCTTCTCAACCATTCCTTGGCTTCAAACTCCCATATCTCGCGAACGGATTGACCTAACCCAAAAATTCCTGTAGCGTCTGAAAGTAGAAACTTGCCCGATTACAACGGTATGTGTATTTTTTCCCTAGGCCATTCTGGTTAAGCGTTTGGAGCAGCAGAATTGCGAAAAATTTTTTGCCTTCTCAACCATTCCTTGGCTTCAAACTCCCATATCTCGCGAACGGATTGACCTAACTCAAAAATTCCTGTTGCGTCTGAAAGTAGAAACTCGCCCGATTACAGCGGTATGTGTATTTTTACCCTAGGCCATTCTTGTTAAGCGTTTGGAGCAGCAGAATTGCGAAAAATTTTTCGCCTTCTCAACCATTTCTTGGCTTCAAACTCCCATATCTCGCGAACGGATTGACCTAACCCAAAAATTCCTGTAGCGTCTGAAAGTAGAAACACGCCCGATTACAACGGTATGTGTATTTTTTCCCTAGGCCATTCTTGTTAAGCGTTTGGAGCAGCAGAGTTGCGAAAAAATTTTGGCTTCTCAACCATTTCTTGGCTTCAAACTCCCATATCTCGCGAACGGATTGACCTAACCCAAAAATTCCAATTGCATCTGAAAGTAGAAACTCGCCCGATTACAACGGTATGTGTATTTTTTCCCTAGGCCATTCTTGTTAAGCGTTTGGAGCAGCAGAATTGCGAAAAATTTTTTGCCCTCTCAACCATTTCTTGGCTTCAAACTCCCATATCTCGCGAACGGATTGACCTAACCCAAAATTTCCTATTCCTTCTGAAAGTCGAAACTCGCCCGATTACAGCGGTATGTGTATTTTTACCCTAGGCCATTCTGGTTAAGCGTTTGGAGCAGCAGAATTGCGAAAAACTTTTCGCCTTCGCAACCATTTCTTGGCTTCAAACTCCCATATCTCGCGAACGGATTGACCTAACCCAAAAATTCCTGTTGCATCTGAAAGTAGAAACTCGCCCGATTACAACGGTATGTGTATTTTTTCCCTAGGCCATTCTGGTTAAGCGTTTGGAGCAGCAGAATTGCGAAAAATTTTTTGCCTTCTCAACCATTCCTTGGCTTCAAACTCCCATATCTCGCGAACGGATTGACCTAACTCAAAAATTCCTGTAGCGTCTGAAAGTAGAAACACGCCCGATTACAACGGTATGTGTATTTTTTCCCTAGGCCATTCTGGTTAAGCGTTTGTAGCAGCAGAATTGCGAAAAATTTTTCGCCTTCTCAACCATTTCTTGGATTCAAACTCCCATATCTCGCGAACGGATTGACCTAACCCAAAAATTCCTATTGCTTCTGAAAGTCGAAGCTCGCCCGATTACAACGGTATGTGTATTTTTTCCCTAGGCCATTCTTGTTAAGCGTTTGGAGCAGCAGAATAGCGAAAAATTTGTTGTCTTCTCAACCATTTCTTAGCGTCAAACTCCCATATCTCGCGAACGGATTGAACTAACCCAAAAATTCCTGTTGCATCTGAGAGTAGAAACTCGCCCGATTACAGCGGTATGTGTATTTTTACCCTGGGCCATTCTTGTTAAGCGTATGGAGCAGCAGAATTGCGAAAAATTTTTCGCCTTCTCAACCATTTCTTGGCTTCAAACTCCCATACCTCGCGAACGGATTGACCTAACCCAAAAATTCTTGTAGCGTCTGAAAGTCGAAACTCGCCCGATTACAGCGGTATGTGTATTTTTACCCTGGGCCATTCTTGTTAAGCGTTTGGAGCAGCAGAATTGCGAAAATTTTTTGCCTTCTCAAACATTTCTTGGCTTCAAACTCCCATATCTCGCGAACGGATTGACCTAACCCAAAAATTCCTATTGCTTCTGAAAGTCGAAACTCGCCCGATTACAACGGTATGTGTATTGTTTCCCTAGGCCATTCTGGTTAAGGGTTTGGAGCAGCAGAAGTGCGAAAAATTTGTTGTCTTCTCAACCATTTCTTAGTTTCAAACTCCCATATCTCGCGAACGGATTGACCTAACCCAAAAATTCCAATTGCATCTGAAAGTAGAAACTCGCCCGATTACAACTGTATGTGTATTTTTTCCCTAGGCCATTCTGGTTAAGCGTTTGGAGCAGCAGAAGTGCGAAAAATTTGTTGTCTTCTCAACCATTTCTTAGCGTCAAACTCCCATATCTCGCGAACGGATTGACCTAACCCAAAAATTCCTGTTGCATCTGAAAGTAGAAACTCGCCCGATTACAACGGTATGTGTATTTTTTCCCTAGGCCATTCTGGTTAAGCGTTTGGAGCAGCAGAAATGCGAAAAATTTTTTGCCTTCTCAACCATTCCTTGGCTTCAAACTCCCATATCTCGCGAACGGATTGACCTAACCCAAAAATTCCTGTAGCGTCTGAAAGTAGAAACTTGCCCGATTACAACGGTATGTGTATTTTTTCCCTAGGCCATTCTGGTTAAGCGTTTGGAGCAGCAGAATTGCGAAAAATTTTTTGCCTTCTCAACCATTCCTTGGCTTCAAACTCCCATATCTCGCGAACGGATTGACCTAACTCAAAAATTCCTGTTGCGTCTGAAAGTAGAAACTCGCCCGATTACAGCGGTATGTGTATTTTTACCCTAGGCCATTCTTGTTAAGCGTTTGGAGCAGCAGAATTGCGAAAAATTTTTCGCCTTCTCAACCATTTCTTGGCTTCAAACTCCCATATCTCGCGAACGGATTGACCTAACCCAAAAATTCCTGTAGCGTCTGAAAGTAGAAACACGCCCGATTACAACGGTATGTGTATTTTTTCCCTAGGCCATTCTTGTTAAGCGTTTGGAGCAGCAGAGTTGCGAAAAAATTTTGGCTTCTCAACCATTTCTTGGCTTCAAACTCCCATATCTCGCGAACGGATTGACCTAACCCAAAAATTCCAATTGCATCTGAAAGTAGAAACTCGCCCGATTACAACGGTATGTGTATTTTTTCCCTAGGCCATTCTTGTTAAGCGTTTGGAGCAGCAGAATTGCGAAAAATTTTTTGCCCTCTCAACCATTTCTTGGCTTCAAACTCCCATATCTCGCGAACGGATTGACCTAACCCAAAATTTCCTATTCCTTCTGAAAGTCGAAACTCGCCCGATTACAGCGGTATGTGTATTTTTACCCTAGGCCATTCTGGTTAAGCGTTTGGAGCAGCAGAATTGCGAAAAACTTTTCGCCTTCGCAACCATTTCTTGGCTTCAAACTCCCATATCTCGCGAACGGATTGACCTAACCCAAAAATTCCTGTTGCATCTGAAAGTAGAAACTCGCCCGATTACAACGGTATGTGTATTTTTTCCCTAGGCCATTCTGGTTAAGCGTTTGGAGCAGCAGAATTGCGAAAAATTTTTTGCCTTCTCAACCATTCCTTGGCTTCAAACTCCCATATCTCGCGAACGGATTGACCTAACTCAAAAATTCCTGTAGCGTCTGAAAGTAGAAACACGCCCGATTACAACGGTATGTGTATTTTTTCCCTAGGCCATTCTGGTTAAGCGTTTGTAGCAGCAGAATTGCGAAAAATTTTTTGCCTTCTCAACCATTCCTTGGCTTCAAACTCCCATATCTCGCGAACGGATTGACCTAACTCAAAAATTCCTGTTGCGTCTGAAAGTAGAAACTCGCCCGATTACAGCGGTATGTGTATTTTTACCCTGGGCCATTCTTGTTAAGCGTTTGGAGCAGCAGAATTGCGAAAAATTTTTCGCCTTCTCAACCATTTCTTGGCTTCAAACTCCCATACCTCGCGAACGGCTTGACCTAACCCAAAAATTCCTGTAGCGTCTGAAAGTAGAAACTCGCCCGATTACAACGGTATGTGTATTTTTTCCCTAGGCCATTCTGGTTAAGCGTTTGGAGCAGCAGAATTGCGACAAATTTTTCGCCTTCTCAACCATTTCTTGGCTTCAAACTCCCATACCTCGCGAACGGATTGACCTAACCCAAAAATTCCTATTGCTTCTGAAAGTCGAAACTCGCTCGATTACAGCGGTATGTGTATTTTTACCCTAGGCCATTCTGGTTAAGCGTTTGGAGCAGCAGAAGTGCGAAAAATTTGTTGTCTTCTCAACCATTTCTTAGCTTCAAACTCCCATATCTCGCGAACGGATTGACCTAACCCAAAAATTCCAATTGCATCTGAAAGTAGAAACTCGCCCGATTACAACGGTATGTGTATTTTTTCCCTAGGCCATTCTGGTTAAGCGTTTGGAGCAGCAGAAGTGCGAAAAATTTGTTGTCTTCTCAACCATTTCTTAGCTTCAAACTCCCATATCTCGCGAACGGTTTGACCTAACCGAAAAATTCCTGTTGCATCTGAAAGTAGAAACTCGCCCAATTACAACGGTATGTGTATTTTTTCCCTAGGCCATTCTTGTTTAGCGTTTGGAGCAGCAGAATTGCGAAAAATTTTTTGCCCTCTCAACCATTTCTTGGCTTCAAACTCCCATATCTCGCGAACGGATTGACCTAACCCAAAAATTCCTATTCCTTCTGAAAGTCGAAACTCGCCCGATTACAGCGGTATGTGTATTTTTACCCTAGGCCATTCTGGTTAAGCGTTTGGAGCAGCAGAATTGCGAAAAACTTTTCGCCTTCGCAACCATTTCTTGGCTTCAAACTCCCATATCTCGCGAACGGATTGACCTAACCCAAAAATTCCTGTTGCATTTGAAAGTAGAAACTCGCCCGATTACAACGGTATGTGTATTTTTTCCCTAGGCCATTCTGGTTAAGCGTTTGGAGCAGCAGAATTGCGAAAAATTTTTTGCCTTCTCAACCATTCCTTGGCTTCAAACTCCCATATCTCGCGAACGGATTGACCTAACTCAAAAATTCCTGTTGCGTCTGAAAGTAGAAACTCGCCCGATTACAGCGGTATGTGTATTTTTACCCTAGGCCACTCTTGTTAAGCGTTTGGAGCAGCAGAATTGCGAAAAAATTTTCGCCTTCTCAACCATTTCTTGGCTTCAAACTCCCATATCTCGCGAACGGATTGACCTAACCCAAAAATTCCTGTAGCGTCTGAAAGTAGAAACTTGCCCGATTACAACGGTATGTGTATTTTTTCCCTAGGCCATTCTTGTTAAGCGTTTGGAGCAGCAGAATTGCGAAGAATTTGTTGTCTTGTCAACCATTTCTTAGCGTCAAACTCCTATATCTCGCGAACGGATTGACCTAACCCAAAAATTCCAATTGCATATGAAAGTAGAAACTCGCCCGATTACAACGGTATGTGTATTTTTTCCCTAGGCCATTCTGGTTAAGCGTTTGGAGCAGCAGAAGTGCGAAAAATTTGTTGTCTTCTCAACCATTTCTTAGCTTCAAACTCCCATATCTCGCGAACGAATAGACCTAACCGAAAAATTCCTGTTGCATCTGAAAGTAGAAACTCGCCCGATTACAACGGTATGTGTATTTTTTCCCTAGGCCATTCTTGTTAAGCGTTTGGAGCAGCAGAATTGCGAAAAATTTTTGGCCTTCTCAACCATTTCTTGGCTTCAAACTCCCATATCTCGCGAACGGATTGACCTAACCCAAAAATTCCTATTGCATCTGAGAGTAGAAACTCGCCCGATTACAACGGCATGTGTATTTTTTCCCTAGTCCATTTTGGTTAAGCGTTTGGAGCAGCAGAATTTCGAAAAATTTGTTGTCTTCTCAACCATTTCTTAGCGTCAAACTCCCATATCTCGCGAACGGATTGACCTAACCCAAAAATTCCTGTTGCATCTGAAAGTAGAAACTCGCCCGATTACAACGGTATGTGTATTTTTTCCCTAGGCCATTCTGGTTAAGCGTTTGGAGCAGCAGAATTGCGAAAAATTTTTTGCCTTCTCAACCATTCCTTGGCTTCAAACTCCCATATTTCGCGAACGGATTGACCTAACTCAAAAATTCCTGTTGCGTCTGAAAGTAGAAACTCGCCCGATTACAGCGGTATGTGTATTTTTACCCTAGGCCATTCTTGTTAAGCGTTTGGAGCAGCAGAATTGCGAAAAATTTTTCGCCTTCTCAACCATTTCTTGGCTTCAAACTCCCATATCTCGCGAACGGATTGACCTAACCCAAAAATTCCTGTAGCGTCTGAAAGTAGAAACACGCCCGATTACAACGGTATGTGTATTTTTTCCCTAGGCCATTCTTATTAAGCGTTTGGAGCAGCAGAATTGCGAAAAAATTTTGGCTTCTCAACCATTTCTTGGCTTCAAACTCCCATATCTCGCGAACGGATTGACCTAACCCAAAAATTCCTATTGCTTCTGAAAGTCGAAGCTCGCCCGATTACAACGGTATGTGTATTTTTTCCCTAGGCCATCCTTGTTAAGCGTTTGGAGCAGCAGAATTGCGAAAAATTTGTTGTCTTCTCAACCATTTCTTAGCGTCAAACTCCCATATCTCGCGAACGGATTGACCTAACCCAAAAATTCCTGTTGCATCTGACAGTAGAAACTCGCCCGATTACAACGGTATGTGTATTTTTTCCGTAGGCCATTCTGGTTAAGCGTTTGTAGCAGCAGAATTACGAAAAATTTTTTGCCTTCTCAACCATTCCTTGGCTTCAAACTCCCATATCTCGCGAACGGATTGACCTAACTCAAAAATTCCTGTTGCGTCTGAAAGTAGAAACTCGCCCGATTACTGCGGTATGTGTATTTTTACCCTGGGCCATTCTTGTTAAGCGTTTGGAGCAGCAGAATTGCGAAAAATTTTTCGCCTTCTCAACCATTTCTTGGCTTCAAACTCCCATACCTCGCGAACGGATTGACCTAACCCAAAAATTCCTGTAGCGTCTGAAAGTAGAAACTCGCCCGATTACAACGGTATGTGTATTTTTTCCCTATGCCATTCTGGTTAAGCGTTTGGAGCAGCAGAATTGCGAAAAATTTTTCGCCTTCTCAACCATTTCTTGGCTTCAAACTCCCATACCTCGCGAACGGATTGACCTAACCCAAAAATTCCTATTGCTTCTGAAAGTCGAAACTCGCTCGATTACAGCGGTATGTGTATTTTTACCCTAGGCCATTCTGGTTAAGCGTTTGGAGCAGCAGAAGTGCGAAAAATTTGTTGTCTTCTCAACCATTTCTTAGCTTCAAACTCCCATATCTCGCGAACGGATTGACCTAACCCAAAAATTCCAATTGCATCTGAAAGTAGAAACTCGCCCGATTACAACGGTATGTGTATTTTTTCCCTAGGCCATTCTGGTTAAGCGTTTGGAGCAGCAGAAGTGCGAAAAATTTGTTGTCTTCTCAACCATTTCTTAGCTTCAAACTCCCATATCTCGCGAACGGATTGACCTAACCGAAAAATTCCTGTTGCATCTGAAAGTAGAAACTCGCCCGATTACAACGGTATGTGTATTTTTTCCCTAGGCCATTCTTGTTAAGCGTTTGGAGCAGCAGAATTGCGAAAAATTTTTGGCCCCCTCAACCATTTCTTGGCTTCAAACTCCCACATCTCGCGAACGGATTGACCTAACCCAAAAATTCCTATTCCTTCTGAAAGTCGAAACTCGCCCGATTACAACGGTATGTGTATTTTTTCCCTAGGCCATTCTGGTTAAGCGTTTGGAGCAGCAGAATTGCGAAAAATTTTTTGCCTTCTCAACCATTCCTTGGCTTCAAACTCCCATATCTCGCGAACGGATTGACCTAACTCAAAAATTCCTGTTGCGTCTGAAAGTAGAAACTCGCCCGATTACAGCGGTATGTGTATTTTTACCCTAGGCCATTCTTGTTAAGCGTTTGGAGCAGCAGAATTGCGAAAAAATTTTCGCCTTCTCAACCATTTCTTGGCTTCAAACTCCCATATCTCGCGAACGGATTGACCTAACCCAAAAATTCCTGTAGCGTCTGAAAGTAGAAACTTGCCCGATTACAACGGTATGTGTATTTTTTCCCTAGGCCATTCTTGTTAACCGTTTGGAGCAGCAGAATTGCGAAGAATTTGTTGTCTTGTCAACCATTTCTTAGCGTCAAACTCCTATATCTCGCGAACGGATTGACCTAACCCAAAAATTCCAATTGCATCTGAAAGTAGAAACACGCCCGATTACAACGGTATGTGTATTTTTTCCCTAGGCCATTCTGGTTAAGCGTTTGGAGCAGCAGAAGTGCGAAAAATTTGTTGTCTTCTCAACCATTTCTTAGCTTCAAACTCCCATATCTCGCGAACGAATTGACCTAACCGAAAAATTCCTGTTGCATCTGAAAGTAGAAACTCGCCCGATTACAACGGTATGTGTATTTTTTCCCTAGGCCATTCTTGTTAAGCGTTTAGAGCAGCAGAATTGCGAAAAATTTTTGGCCTTCTCAACCATTTCTTGGCTTCAAACTCCCATATCTCGCGAACGGATTGACCTAACCCAAAAATTCCTATTCCTTCTGAAAGTCGAAACTCGCCCGATTACAGCGGTATGTGTATTTTTACCCTAGGCCATTCTGGTTAAGCGTTTGGAGCAGCAGAATTGCGAAAAACTTTTCGCCTTCGCAACCATTTCTTGGCTTCAAACTCCCATATCTCGCGAACGGATTGACCTAACCCAAAAATTCCTGTTGCATCTGAAAGTAGAAACTCGCCCGATTACAACGGTATGTGTATTTTTTCCCTAGGCCATTCTGGTTAAGCGTTTGGAGCAGCAGAATTGCGAAAAATTTTTTGCCTTCTCAACCATTCCTTGGCTTCAAACTCCCATATCTCGCGAACGGATTGACCTAACTCAAAAATTCCTGTTGCGTCTGAAAGTAGAAACTCGCCCGATTACAGCGGTATGTGTATTTTTACCCTAGGCCATTCTTGTTAAGCGTTTGGAGCAACAGAATTGCGAAAAATTTTTCGCCTTCTCAACCATTTCTTGGCTTCAAACTCCCATATCTCGCGAACGGATTGACCTAACCCAAAAATTCCTGTAGCGTCTGAAAGTAGAAACTTGTCCGATTACAACGGTATGTGTATTTTTTCCCTAGGCCATTCTGGTTAAGCGTTTGGAGCAGCAGAAGTGCGAAAAATTTGTTGTCTTCTCAACCATTTCTTAGTTTCAAACTCCCATATCTCGCGAACGGATTGACCTAACCCAAAAATTCCAATTGCATCCGAAAGTAGAAACTCGCCCGATTACAACGGTATGTGTATTTTTTCCCTAGGCCATTCTGGTTAAGCGTTTGGAGCAGCAGAATTGCGAAAAATTTTTTGCCTTCTCAACCATTCCTTGGCTTCAAACTCCCATATCTCGCGAACGGATTGACCTAACTCAAAAATTCCTGTTGCGTCTGAAAGTAGAAACTCGCCCGATTACAGCGGTATGTGTATTTTTACCCTAGGCCATTCTTGTTAAGCGTTTGGAGCAGCAGAATTGCGAAAAAATTTTGGCTTCTCAACCATTTCTTGGCTTCAAACTCCCATATCTCGCGAACGGATTGACCTAACCCAAAAATTCCTATTGCTTCTGAAAGTCGAAGCTCGCCCGATTACAACGGTATGTGTATTTTTTCCGTAGGCCATTCTGGTTAAGCGTTTGTAGCAGCAGAATTGCGAAAAATTTTTTGCCTTCTCAACCATTCCTTGGCTTCAAACTCCCATATCTCGCGAACGGATTGACCTAACTCAAAAATTCCTGTTGCGTCTGAAAGTAGAAACTCGCCCGATTACAGCGGTATGTGTATTTTTACCCTGGGCCATTCTTGTTAAGCGTTTGGAGCAGCAGAATTGCGAAAAATTTTTCGCCTTCTCAACCATTTCTTGGCTTCAAACTCCCATACCTCGCGAACGGATTGACCTAACCCAAAAATTCCTGTAGCGTCTGAAAGTAGAAACTCGCCCGATTACAACGGTATGTGTATTTTTTCCCTATGCCATTCTGGTTAAGCGTTTGGAGCAGCAGAATTGCGAAAAATTTTTCGCCTTCTCAACCATTTCTTGCCTTCAAAATCCCATACCTCGCGAACGGATTGACCTAACCCAAAAATTCCTATTGCTTCTGAAAGTCGAAACTCGCTCGATTACAGCGGTATGTGTATTTTTACCCTAGGCCATTCTGGTTAAGCGTTTGGAGCAGCAGAAGTGCGAAAAATTTGTTGTCTTCTCAACCATTTCTTAGCTTCAAATTCCCATATCTCGCGAACGGATTGACCTAACCCAAAAATTCCAATTGCATCTGAAAGTAGAAACTTGCCCGATTACAACGGTATGTGTATTTTTTCCCTAGGCCATTCTTGTTAAGCGTTTGGAGCAGCAGAATTGCGAAGAATTTGTTGTCTTGTCAACCATTTCTTAGCGTCAAACTCCTATATCTCGCGAACGGATTGACCTAACCCAAAAATTCCAATTGCATCTGAAAGTAGAAACTCGCCCGATTACAACGGTATGTGTATTTTTTCCCTAGGCCATTCTGGTTAAGCGTTTGGAGCAGCAGAAGTGCGAAAAATTTGTTGTCTTCTCAACCATTTCTTAGCTTCAAACTCCCATATCTCGCGAACGGATTGACCTAACCCAAAAATTCCTATTCCTTCTGAAAGTCGAAACTCGCCCGATTACAGCGGTATGTGTATTTTTATCCTAGGCCATTCTGGTTAAGCGTTTGGAGCAGCAGAATTGCGAAAAACTTTTCGCCTTCGCAACCATTTCTTGGCTTCAAACTCCCATATCTCGCGAACGGATTGACCTAACCCAAAAATTCCTATTGCATCTGAAAGTAGAAACTCGCCCGATTACAACGGTATGTGTATTTTTTCCCTAGGCCATTCTGGTTAAGCGTTTGGAGCAGCAGAATTTCGAAAAATTTGTTGTCTTCTCAACCATTTCTTAGCGTCAAACTCCCATATCTCGCGAACGGATTGACCTAACCCAAAAATTCCTGTTGCATCTGAAAGTAGAAACTCGCCCGATTACAACGGTATGTGTATTTTTTCCCTAGGCCATTCTGGTTAAGCGTTTGGAGCAGCAGAATTGCGAAAAATTTTTTGCCTTCTCAACCATTCCTTGGCTTCAAACTCCCATATCTCGCGAACGGATTGACCTAACTCAAAAATTCCTGTTGCGTCTGAAAGTAGAAACTCGCCCGATTACAGCGGTATGTGTATTTTTACCCTAGGCCATTCTTGTTAAGCGTTTGGAGCAGCAGAATTGCGAAAAATTTTTCGCCTTCTCAACCATTTCTTGGCTTCAAACTCCCATATCTCGCGAACGGATTGACCTAACCCAAAAATTCCTGTAGCGTCTGAAAGTAGAAACTTGTCCGATTACAACGGTATGTGTATTTTTTCCCTAGGCGATACTTGTTAAGCGTTTGGAGCAGCAGAATTGCGAAAAATTTTTTGCCTTCTCAACCATTTCTTGGCTTCAAACTCCCATATCTCGCGAACGGATTGACCTAACCCAAAAATTCCTATTGCTTCTGAAAGTCGAAGCTCGCCCGATTACAACGGTATGTGTATTTCTTCCCTAGGCCATTCTTGTTAAGCGTTTGGAGCAGCAGAATTGCGAAAAATTTTTCGCCTTCTCAACCATTTCTTGGCTTCAAACTCCCATATCTCGCGAACGGATTGACCTAGCCCAAAAATTCCTGTAGCGTCTGAAAATGGAAACTCGCCCGATTACAACGGTATGTGTATTTTTTCCCTAGGCCATTCTTGTTAAGCGTTTGGAGCAGCAGAATTGCGAAAAATTTTTCGCCTTCTCAACCATTTCTTGGCTTCAAACTCCCATACCTCGCGAACGGATTGACCTAACCCAAAAATTCCTATTGCTTCTGAAAGTCGAAACTCGCCCGATTACAACGGTATGTGTATTTTTTCCCTAGGCCATTCTGGTTAAGCGTTTGGAGCAGCAGAAGTGCGAAAAATTTGTTGTCCTCTCAACCCTTTCTTAGCTTCAAACTCCCATATCTCGCGAACGGATTGACCTAACCCAAAAATTCCAATTGCATCTGAAAGTAGAAACTCGCCCGATTACAACGGTATGTGTATTTTTTCCCTAGGCCATTCTGGTTAAGCGTTTGGAGCAGCAGAATTGCGAAAAATTTTTTGCCTTCTCAACCATTCCTTGGCTTCAAACTCCCATATCTCGCGAACGGATTGACCTAACTCAAAAATTCCTGTTGCGTCTGAAAGTAGAAACTCGCCCGATTACAGCGGTATGTGTATTTTTACCCTAGGCCATTCTTGTTAAGCGTTTGGAGCAGCAGAATTGCGAAAAAATTTTCGCCTTCTCAACCATTTCTTGGCTTCAAACTCCCATATCTCGCGAACGGATTGACCTAACCCAAAAATTCCTGTAGCGTCTGAAAGTAGAAACTTGTCCGATTACAACGGTATGTGTATTTTTTCCCTAGGCCATTCTGGTTAAGCGTTTGGAGCAGCAGAAGTGCGAAAAATTTGTTGTCCTCTCAACCCTTTCTTAGCTTCAAACTCCCATATCTCGCGAACGGATTGACCTAACCCAAAAATTCCAATTGCATCTGAAAGTAGAAACTCGCCCGATTACAACGGTATGTGTATTTTTTCCCTAGGCGATACTTGTTAAGCGTTTGGAGCAGCAGAATTGCGAAAAATTTTTTGCCTTCTCAACCATTTCTTGGCTTCAAACTCCCATATCTCGCGAACGGATTGACCTAACCCAAAAATTCCTATTGCTTCTGAAAGTCGAAGCTCGCCCGATTACAACGGTATGTGTATTTTTTCCCTAGGCCATTCTTGTTAAGCGTTTGGAGCAGCAGAATTGCGAAAAATTTTTCGCCTTCTCAACCATTTCTTGGCTTCACACTCCCATACCTCGCGAACGGATTGACCTAACTCAAAAATTCCTATTGCTTCTGAAAGTCGAAACTCGCCCGATTACAACGGTATGTGTATTTTTTCCCAAGGCCATTCTGGTTAAGCGTTTGGAGCAGCAGAAGTGCGAAAAATTTGTTGTCCTCTCAACCCTTTCTTGGCTTCAAACTCCCATATCTCGCGAACGGATTGACCTAACCCAAAAATTCCAATTGCATCTGAAAGTAGAAACTCGCCCGATTACAACGGTATGTGTATTTTTTCCCTAGGCCATTCTTGTTAAGCGTTTGGAGCAGCAGAATTGCGAAAAATTTTTTGCCTTCTCAACCATTTCTTGGCTTCGAACTCCCATATCTCGCGAACGGATTGACCTAACCCAAAAATTCCTGTAGCGTCTGAAAATGGAAAGTCGCCCGATTACAACGGTACGTGTATTTTTTTCCTAGGCCATTCTTGTTATGCGTTTGGAGCAGCAGAATTGCGAAAAATTTTTCGCCTTCTCAACCATTTCTTGGCTTCAAACTCCCATACCTCGCGAACGGATTGACCTAACCCAAAAATTCCTATTGCTTCTGAAAGTCGAAACTCGCCCGATTACAACGGTATGTGTATTTTTTCACTAGGCCATTCTGGTTAAGCGTTTGGAGCAGCAGAAGTGCGAAAAAGTTGTTGTCTTCTCAACCATTTCTTGGCTTCAAACTCCCATATCTCGCGAACGGATTGACCTAACCCAAAAATTCCTGTAGCGTCTGAAAATGGAAACTCGCCCGATTACAACGGTATGTGTATTTTTTCCCTAGGCCATTCTTGTTAAGCGTTTGGAGCAGCAGAATTGCGAAAAATTTTTCGCCTTCTCAACCATTTCTTGGCTTCAAACTCCCATACCTCGCGAACGGATTGACCTAACCCAAAAATTCCTATTGCTTCTGAAAGTCGAAACTCGCCCGATTACAACGGTATGTGTATTTTTTCCCTAGGCCATTCTGGTTAAGCGTTTGGAGCAGCAGAAGTGCGAAAAATTTGTTGTCCTCTCAACCCTTTCTTAGCTTCAAACTCCCATATCTCGCGAACGGATTGACCTAACCCAAAAATTCCAATTGCATCTGAAAGTAGAAACTCGCCCGATTACAACGGTATGTGTATTTTTTCCCTAGGCCATTCTGGTTAAGCGTTTGGAGCAGCAGAAGTGCGAAAAATTTGTTGTCTTCTCAACCATTCCTTGGCTTCAAACTCCCATATCTCGCGAACGGATTGACCTAACTCAAAAATTCCTGTTGCGTCTGAAAGTAGAAACTCGCCCGTTTACAGCGGTATGTGTATTTTTACCCTAGGCCATTCTTGTTAAGCGTTTGGAGCAGCAGAATTGCGAAAAATTTTTCGCCTTCTCAACCATTCCTTGGCTTCAAACTCCCATACCTCGCGAACGGATTGACCTAACCCAAAAATTCCTGTAGCGTCTGAAAGTAGAAACTCGCCCGATTACAACGGTATGTGTATCTTTTCCCTAGGCCATTCTTGTTAAGCGTTTGGAGCAGCAGAATTGCGAAAAATTTTTTGCCTTCTCAACCATTTCTTGGCTTCAAACTCCCATATCTCGCGAACGGATTGACCTAACCCAAAAATTCCTATTGCTTCTGAAAGTCGAAGCTCGCCCGATTACAACGGTATGTGTATTTTTTCCCTAGGGCATTCTTGTTAAGCGTTTGGAGCAGCAGAATTGCGAAAAATTTTTCGCCTTCTCAACCATTTCTTGGCTTCACACTCCCATACCTCGCGAACGGATTGACCTAACTCAAAAATTCCTATTGCTTCTGAAAGTCGAAACTTGCCCGATTACAACGGTATGTGTATTTTTTCCCAAGGCCATTCTGGTTAAGCGTTTGGAGCAGCAGAAGTGCGAAAAATTTGTTGTCCTCTCAACCCTTTCTTGGCTTCAAACTCCCATATCTCGCGAACGGATTGACCTAACCCAAAAATTCCAATTGCATCTGAAAGTAGAAACTCGCCCGATTACAACGGTATGTGTATTTTTTCCCTAGGCCATTCTTGTTAAGCGTTTGGAGCAGCAGAATTGCGAAAAATTTTTTGCCTTCTCAACCATTTCTTGGCTTCAAACTCCCATATCTCGCGAACGGATTGACCTAACCCAAAAATTCCTATTGCTTCTGAAAGTCGAAGCTCGCCCGATTACAACGGTATGTGTATTTTTTCCCTAGGCCATTCTTGTTAAGCGTTTGGAGCTGCAGAATTGCGAAAAATTTTTCGCCTTCTCAACCATTTCTTGGCTTCAAACTCCCATATCTCGCGAACGGATTGACCTAACCCAAAAATTCCTGTAGCGTCTGAAAATGGAAAGTCGCCCGATTACAACGGTACGTGTATTTTTTTCCTAGGCCATTCTTGTTATGCGTTTGGAGCAGCAGAATTGCGAAAAATTTTTCGCCTTCTCAACCATTTCTTGGCTTCAAACTCCCATACCTCGCGAACGGATTGACCTAACCCAAAAATTCCTATTGCTTCTGAAAGTCGAAACTCGCCCGATTACAACGGTATGTGTATTTTTTCACTAGGCCATTCTGGTTAAGCGTTTGGAGCAGCAGAAGTGCGAAAAAGTTGTTGTCTTCTCAACCATTTCTTAGCTTCAAACTCCCATATCTCGCGAACGGATTGACCTAAACCAAAAATTCCTGTTGCATCTGAAAGTAGAAACTCGCCCGATTACAGCGGTATGTGTATTTTTTCCCTAGGCCATTCTGGTTAAGCGTTTGGAGCAGCAGAATTGCGAAAAATTTTTTGCCTTCTCAACCATTTCTTGGCTTCAAACTCCCATATCTCGCGAACGGATTGACCTAACCCAAAAATTCCTGTTGCATCTGAAAGTAGAAACTCGCCCGATTACAACGGTATGTGTATTTTTTCCCTAGGCCATTCTGGTTAAGCGTTTGGAGCAGCAGAATTTCGAAGAATTTGTTGTCTTGTCAACCATTTCTTAGCGTCAAACTCCTATATCTCGCGAACGGATTGACCTAACCCAAAAATTCCTGTTGCATCTGAAAGTAGAAACTCGCCCGATTACAACGGTATGTGTAGTTTTTCCCTAGGCCATTCTGGTTAAGCGTTTGGAGCAGCAGAATTGCGAAAAATTTTTTGCCTTCTCAACCATTCCTTGGCTTCAAACTCCCATATCTCGCGAACGGATTGACCTAACTCAAAAATTCCTGTTGCGCCTGAAAGTAGAAACTCGCCCGTTTACAGCGGTATGTGTATTTTTACCCTAGGCCATTCTTGTTAAGCGTTTGGAGCAGCAGAATTGCGAAAAATTTTTCGCCTTCTCAACCATTCCTTGGCTTCAAACTCCCATACCTCGCGAACGGATTGACCTAACCCAAAAATTCCTGTAGCGTCTGAAAGTAGAAACTCGCCCGATTACAACGGTATGTGTATCTTTTCCCTAGGCCATTCTTGTTAAGCGTTTGGAGCAGCAGAATTGCGAAAAATTTTTTGCCTCCTCAACCATTTCTTGGCTTCAAACTCCCATATCTCGCAGACGGATTGACCTAACCCAAAAATTCCTATTGCTTCTGAAAGTCGAAGCTCGCCCGATTACAACGGTATGTGTATTTTTTCCCTAGGCCATTCTTGTTAAGCGTTTGGAGCAGCAGAATTGCGAAAAATTTTTCGCCTTCTCAACCATTTCTTGGCTTCAAACTCCCATATCTCGCGAACGGATTGACCTAACCCAAAAATTCCTGTAGCGTCTGAAAATGGAAAGTCGCCCGATTACAACGGCATGTGTATTTTATCCCTAGGCCATTCTTGTTAAGCGTTTGGAGCAGCAGAATTGCGAAAAATTTTTCGCCTTCTCAACCACTTCTTGGCTTCGAACTCCCATACCTCGCGAACGGATTGACCTAACTCAAAAATTCCTATTGCTTCTGAAAGTCGAAACTCGCCCGATTACAACGGTATGTGTATTTTTCCCCAAGGCCATTCTGGTTAAGCGTTTGGAGCAGCAGAAGTGCGAAAAATTTGTTGTCCTCTCAACCCTTTCTTAGCTTCAAACTCCCATATCTCGCGAACGGATTGACCTAACCCAAAAATTCCAATTGCATCTGAAAGTAGAAACTCGCCCGATTACAACGGTATGTGTATTTTTTCCCTAGGCCATTCTTGTTAAGCGTTTGGAGCAGCAGAATTGCGAAAAATTTTTTGCCTCCTCAACCATTTCTTGGCTTCAAACTCCCATATCTCGCGGACGGATTGACCTAACCCAAAAATTCCTATGGCTTCTGAAAGTCGAAGCTCGCCCGATTACAACGGTATGTGTATTTTTTCCCTAGGCCATTCTTGTTAAGCGTTTGGAGCAGCAGAATTGCGAAAAATTTTTCGCCTTCTCAACCATTTCTTGGCTTCAAACTCCCATATCTCGCGAACGGATTGACCTAACCCAAAAATTCCTGTAGCGTCTGAAAATGGAAAGTCGCCCGATTACAACGGCATGTGTATTTTATCCCTAGGCCATTCTTGTTAAGCGTTTGGAGCAGCAGAATTGCGAAAAAATTTTCGCCTTCTCAACCACTTCTTGGCTTCGAACTCCCATACCTCGCGAACGGATTGACCTAACTCAAAAATTCCTATTGCTTCTGAAAGTCGAAACTCGCCCGATTACAACGGTATGTGTATTTTTTCCCAAGGCCATTCTGGTTAAGCGTTTGGAGCAGCAGAAGTGCGAAAAATTTGTTGTCCTCTCAACCCTTTCTTAGCTTCAAACTCCCATATCTCGCGAACGGATTGACCTAACCCAAAAATTCCAATTGCATCTGAAAGTAGAAACTCGCCCGATTACAACGGTATGTGTATTTTTTCCCTAGGCCATTCTTGTTAAGCGTTTGGAGCAGCAGAATTGCGAAAAATTTTTTGCCTTCTCAACCATTTCTTGGCTTCAAACTCCCATATCTCGCGAACGGATTGACCTAACCCAAAAATTCCTATTGCTTCTGAAAGTCGAAGCTCGCCCGATTACAACGGTATGTGTATCTTTTCCCTAGGCCATTCTTGTTAAGCGTTTGGAGCAGCAGAATTGCGAAAAATTTTTTGCCTCCTCAACCATTTCTTGGCTTCAAACTCCCATATCTCGCGGACGGATTGACCTAACCCAAAAATTCCTATTGCTTCTGAAAGTCGAAGCTCGCCCGATTACAACGGTATGTGTATTTTTTCCCTAGGCCATTCTTGTTAAGCGTTTGGAGCAGCAGAATTGCGAAAAATTTTTCGCCTTCTCAACCATTTCTTGGCTTCAAACTCCCATAT
Organism: Ptiloglossa arizonensis; assembly: GCF_051014685.1. Taxonomy (NCBI): domain Eukaryota; kingdom Metazoa; phylum Arthropoda; class Insecta; order Hymenoptera; family Colletidae; genus Ptiloglossa; species Ptiloglossa arizonensis. The sequence continues at coordinate 276,857 of NW_027478437.1, read as the reverse complement.
CTCGCGAACGGATTGACCTAACCCAAAAATTCCTGTAGCGTCTGAAAATGGAAAGTCGCCCGATTACAACGGCATGTGTATTTTATCCCTAGGCCATTCTTGTTAAGCGTTTGGAGCAGCAGAATTGCGAAAAATTTTTCGCCTTCTCAACCACTTCTTGGCTTCGAACTCCCATACCTCGCGAACGGATTGACCTAACTCAAAAATTCCTATTGCTTCTGAAAGTCGAAACTCGCCCGATTACAACGGTATGTGTATTTTTTCCCAAGGCCATTCTGGTTAAGCGTTTGGAGCAGCAGAAGTGCGAAAAATTTGTTGTCCTCTCAACCCTTTCTTAGCTTCAAACTCCCATATCTCGCGAACGGATTGACCTAACCCAAAAATTCCAATTGCATCTGAAAGTAGAAACTCGCCCGATTACAACGGTATGTGTATTTTTTCCCTAGGCCATTCTTGTTAAGCGTTTGGAGCAGCAGAATTGCGAAAAATTTTTTGCCTTCTCAACCATTTCTTGGCTTCAAACTCCCATATCTCGCGAACGGATTGACCTAACCCAAAAATTCCTATTGCTTCTGAAAGTCGAAGCTCGCCCGATTACAACGGTATGTGTATTTTTTCCCTAGGCCATTCTTGTTAAGCGTTTGGAGCAGCAGAATTGCGAAAAATTTTTCGCCTTCTCAACCATTTCTTGGCTTCAAACTCCCATATCTCGCGAACGGATTGACCTAACCCAAAAATTCCTGTAGCGTCTGAAAATGGAAAGTCGCCCGATTACAACGGTACGTGTATTTTTTCCCTAGGCCATTCTTGTTATGCGTTTGGAGCAGCAGAATTGCGAAAAATTTTTCGCCTTCTCAACCATTTCTTGGCTTCAAACTCCCATACCTCGCGAACGGATTGACCTAACTCAAAAATTCCTATTGCTTCTGAAAGTCGAAACTCGCCCGATTACAACGGTATGTGTATTTTTTCCCAAGGCCATTCTGGTTAAGCGTTTGGAGCAGCAGAAGTGCGAAAAATTTGTTGTCCTCTCAACCATTTCTTAGCGTGAAACTCCCATATCTCGCGATCGGATTGACCTAACCCAAAAATTCCTGTTGCATCTGAAAGTAGAAACTCGCCCGATTACAACGGTATGTGTATTTTTTCCCTAGGCCATTCTGGTTAAGCGTTTGGAGCAGCAGAATTTCGAAGAATTTGTTGTCTTGTCAACCATTTCTTAGAGTCAAACTCCTATATCTCGCGAACGGATTGACCTAACCCAAAAATTCCTATTGCTTCTGAAAGTCGAAGGTCGCCCGATTACAACGGTATGTGTAGTTTTTCCCTAGGCCATTCTGGTTAAGCGTTTGGAGCAGCAGAATTGCGAAAAATTTGTTGTCTTCTCAACCATTTCTTGGCTTCAAACTCCCATATCTCGCGAACGGATTGACCTAACCCAAAAATTCCTATTGCTTCTGAAAGTCGAAGCTCGCCCGATTACAACGGTATGTGTATTTTTTCCCTAGGCCATTCTTGTTAAGCGTTTGGAGCAGCAGAATTGCGAAAAATTTTTCGCCTTCTCAACCATTTCTTGGCTTCAAACTCCCATATCTCGCGAACGGATTGACCTAACCCAAAAATTTCTGTAGCGTCTGAAAATGGAAAGTCGCCCGATTACAACGGTACGTGTATTTTTTCCCTAGGCCATTCTTGTTATGCGTTTGGAGCAGCAGAATTGCGAAAAATTTTTCGCCTTCTCAACCATTTCTTGGCTTCAAACTCCCATACCTCGCGAACGGATTGACCTAACTCAAAAATTCCTATTGCTTCTGAAAGTCGAAACTCGCCCGATTACAACGGTATGTGTATTTTTTCCCAAGGCCATTCTGGTTAAGCGTTTGGAGCAGCAGAAGTGCGAAAAATTTGTTGTCCTCTCAACCATTTCTTAGCGTGAAACTCCCATATCTCGCGATCGGATTGACCTAACCCAAAAATTCCTGTTGCATCTGAAAGTAGAAACTCGCCCGATTACAACGGTATGTGTATTTTTTCCCTAGGCCATTCTGGTTAAGCGTTTGGAGCAGCAGAATTTCGAAGAATTTGTTGTCTTGTCAACCATTTCTTAGAGTCAAACTCCTATATCTCGCGAACGGATTGACCTAACCCAAAAATTCCTATTGCTTCTGAAAGTCGAAGGTCGCCCGATTACAACGGTATGTGTAGTTTTTCCCTAGGCCATTCTGGTTAAGCGTTTGGAGCAGCAGAAGTGCGAAAAATTTGTTGTCTTCTCAACCATTTCTTAGCTTCAAACTCCCATATCTCGCGAACGGATTGACCTAACCGAAAAATTCCTGTTGCATCTGAAAGTAGAAACTCGCCCGATTACAACGGTATGTGTATTTTTTCCCTAGGCCATTCTTGTTAAGCGTTTGGAGCAGCAGAATTGCGAAAAATTTTTTGCCCTCTCAACCATTTCTTGGCTTCAAACTCCCATATCTCGCGAACGGATTGACCTAACCCAAAAATTCCTATTCCTTCTGAAAGTCGAAACTCGCCCGATTACAGCGGTATGTGTATTTTTACCCTAGGCCATTCTGGTTAAGCGTTTGGAGCAGCAGAATTGCGAAAAACTTTTCGCCTTCGCAACCATTTCTTGGCTTCAAACTCCCATATCTCGCGAACGGATTGACCTAACCCAAAAATTCCTGTTGCATCTGAAACTAGAAACTCGCCCGATTACAACGGTATGTGTATTTTTTCCCTAGGCCATTCTGGTTAAGCGTTTGGAGCAGCAGAATTGCGAAAAATTTTTTGCCTTCTCAACCATTCCTTGGCTTCAAACTCCCATATCTCGCGAACGGATTGACCTATCTCAAAAATTCCTGTTGCGTCTGAAAGTAGAAACTCGCCCGATTACAACGGTATGTGTATTTTTTCCCTAGGCCATTCTGGTTAAGCGTTTGGAGCAGCAGAATTGCGAAAAATTTTTTGCCTTCTCAACCATTTCTTGGCTTCAAACTCCCATATCTCGCGAACGGATTGACCTAACCCAAAAATTCCTATTGCATCTGAAAGTAGAAACTCGCCCGATTACAACGGTATGTGTATTTTTTCCCTAGGCCATTCTGGTTAAGCGTTTGGAGCAGCAGAATTTCGAAAAATTTGTTGTCTTCTCAACCATTTCTTAGCGTGAAACTCCCATATCTCGCGATCGGATTGACCTAACCCAAAAATTCCTGTTGCATCTGAAAGTAGAAACTCGCCCGATTACAACGGTATGTGTATTTTTTCCCTAGGCCATTCTGGTTAAGCGTTTGGAGCAGCAGAATTTCGAAGAATTTGTTGTCTTGTCAACCATTTCTTAGAGTCAAACTCCTATATCTCGCGAACGGATTGACCTAACCCAAAAATTCCTATTGCTTCTGAAAGTCGAAGGTCGCCCGATTACAACGGTATGTGTAGTTTTTCCCTAGGCCATTCTGGTTAAGCGTTTGGAGCAGCAGAAGTGCGAAAAATTTGTTGTCTTCTCAACCATTTCTTAGCTTCAAACTCCCATATCTCGCGAACGGATTGACCTAACCGAAAAATTCCTGTTGCATCTGAAAGTAGAAACTCGCCCGATTACAACGGTATGTGTATTTTTTCCCTAGGCCATTCTGGTTAAGCGTTTGGAGCAGCAGAATTGCGAAAAATTTTTTGCCTTCTCAACCATTCCTTGGCTTCAAACTCCCATATCTCGCGAACGGATTGACCTAACTCAAAAATTCCTGTTGCGTCTGAAAGTAGAAACTCGCCCGATTACAGCGGTATGTGTATTTTTTCCCTAGGCCATTCTGGTTAAGCGTTTGGAGCAGCAGAAGTGCGAAAAATTTCTTGTCTTCTCAACCATTTCTTAGCTTCAAACTCCCATATCTCGCGAACGGATTGACCTAACCGAAAAATTCCTGTTGCATCTGAAAGTAGAAACTCGCCCGATTACAACGGTATGTGTATTTTTTCCCTAGGCCATTCTTGTTAAGCGTTTGGAGCAGCAGAATTGCGAAAAATTTTTTGCCTTCTCAACCATTCCTTGGCTTCAAACTCCCATATCTCGCGAACGGATTGACCTAACTCAAAAATTCCTGTTGCGTCTGAAAGTAGAAACTCGCCCGATTACAGCGGTATGTGTATTTATTCCCTAGGCCATTCTGGTTAAGCGTTTGGAGCAGCAGAATTGCGAAAAATTTTTTGCCTTCTCAACCATTCCTTGGCTTCAAACTCCCATATCTCGCGAACGGATTGACCTAACTCAAAAATTCCTGTTGCGTCTGAAAGTAGAAACTCGCCCGATTACAGCGGTATGTGTATTTTTTCCCTAGGCCATTCTGGTTAAGCGTTTGGAGCAGCAGAAGTGCGAAAAATTTCTTGTCTTCTCAACCATTTCTTAGCTTCAAACTCCCATATCTCGCGAACGGATTGACCTAACCGAAAAATTCCTGTTGCATCTGAAAGTAGAAACTCGCCCGATTACAACGGTATGTGTATTTTTTCCCTAGGCCATTCTTGTTAAGCGTTTGGATCAGCAGAATTGCGAAAAATTTTTTGCCTTCTCAACCATTTCTTGCCTTCAAACTCCCATATCTCGCGAACGAATTGACCTAACCCAAAAATTCCTATTCCTTCTGAAATTCGAAACTCGCCCGATTACAGCGGTATGTGTATTTTTACCCTAGGCCAATCTGGTTAAGCGTTTGGAGCAGCAGAATTGCGAAAAACTTTTCGCCTTCGCAACCATTTCTTGGCTTCAAACTCCCATATCTCGCGAACGGATTGACCTAACCCAAAAATTCCTATTGCATCTGAAAGTAGAAACTCGCCCAATTACAACGGTATGTGTATTTTTTCCCTAGTCCATTTTGGTTAAGCGTTTGGAGCAGCAGAATTTCGAAAAATTTGTTGTCTTCTCAACCATTTCTTAGCGTCAAACTCCCATATCTCGCGAACGGATTGACCTAACCCAAAAATTCCTGTTGCATCTGAAAGTAGAAACTCGCCCGATTACAACGGTATGTGTATTTTTACCCTAGGCCATTCTTGTTAAGCGTTTGGAGCAGCAGAATTGCGAAAAAATTTTTGCCTTCTCAACCATTTCTTAGCTTCAAACTCCCATATCTCGCGAACGGATTGACCTAACCGAAAAATTCCTGTTGCATCTGAAAGTAGAAACTCGCCCGATTACAACGGTATGTGTATTTTTTCCCTAGGCCATTCTTGTTAAGCGTTTGGATCAGCAGAATTGCGAAAAATTTTTTGCCTTCTCAACCATTTCTTGCCTTCAAACTCCCATATCTCGCGAACGAATTGACCTAACCCAAAAATTCCTATTCCTTCTGAAAGTCGAAACTCGCCCGATTACAGCGGTATGTGTATTTTTACCCTAGGCCATTCTGGTTAAGCGTTTGGAGCAGCAGAATTGCGAAAAACTTTTCGCCTTCGCAACCATTTCTTTGCTTCAAACTCCCATATCTCGCGAACGGATTGACCTAACCCAAAAATTCCTATTGCATCTGAAAGTAGAAACTCGCCCAATTACAACGGTATGTGTATTTTTTCCCTAGTCCATTTTGGTTAAGCGTTTGGAGCAGCAGAATTTCGAAAAATTTGTTGTCTTCTCAACCATTTCTTAGCGTCAAACTCCCATATCTCGCGAACGGATTGGCCTAACCCAAAAATTCCTGTTGCATCTGAAAGTAGAAACTCGCCCGATTACAACGGTATGTGAATTTTTTCCCTAGGCCATTCTGGTTAAGCGTTTGGAGCAGCAGAATTGCGAAAAATTTTTTGCCTTCTCAACCATTCCTTGGCTTCAAACTCCCATATCTCGCGAACGGATTGACCTAACTCAAAAATTCCTGTTGCGTCTGAAAGTAGAAACTCGCCCGATTACAGCGGTATGTGTATTTTTACCCTAGGCCATTCTTGTTAAGCTTTTGGAGCAGCAGAATTGCGAAAAATTTTTCGCCTTCTCAACCATTTCTTGGCTTCAAACTCCCATATCTCGCGAACGGATTGACCTAACCCAAAAATTCCTGTAGCGTCTGAAAGTAGAAACTTGTCCGATTACAACGGTATGTGTATTTTTTCCCTAGGCCATTCTGGTTAAGCGTTTGGAGCAGCAGAAGTGCGAAAAATTTGTTGTCTTCTCAACCATTTCTTAGTTTCAAACTCCCATATCTCGCGAACGGATTGACCTAACCCAAAAATTCCAATTGCATCTGAAAGTAGAAACTCGCCCGATTACAACGGTATGTGTATTTTTTCCCTAGGCCATTCTGGTTAAGCGTTTGGAGCAGCAGAATTGCGAAAAATTTTTTGCCTTCTCAACCATTCCTTGGCTTCAAACTCCCATATCTCGCGAACGGATTGACCTAACTCAAAAATTCCTGTTGCGTCTGAAAGTAGAAACTCGCCCGATTACAGCGGTATGTGTATTTTTACCCTAGGCCATTCTTGTTAAGCGTTTGGAGCAGCAGAATTGCGAAAAATTTTTCGCCTTCTCAACCATTTCTTGGCTTCAAACTCCCATATCTCGCGAACGGTTTGACCTAACCCAAAAATTCCTGTAGCGTCTGAAAGTAGAAACTCGCCCGATTACAACGGTATGTGTATTTTTTCCCTAGGCCATTCTTGTTAAGCGTTTGGAGCAGCAGAATTGCGAAAAAATTTTGGCTTCTCAACCATTTCTTGGCTTCAAACTCCCATATCTCGCGAACGGATTGACCTAACCCAAAAATTCCTATTGCTTCTGAAAGTCGAAGCTCGCCCGCTTACAACGGTATGTGTATTTTTTCCCTAGGCCATTCTTGTTAAGCGTTTGGAGCAGCAGAATTGCGAAAAATTTTTCGCCTTCTCAACCATTTCTTGGCTTCAAACTCCCATATCTCGCGAACGGATTGACCTAACCCAAAAACTCCTGTAGCGTCTGAAAATGGAAAGTCGCCCGATTACAACGGCATGTGTATTTTTTCCCTAGGCCATTCTTGTTAAGCGTTTGGAGCAGCAGAATTGCGAAAAATTTTTCGCCTTCTCAACCACTTCTCGGCTTCGAACTCCCATACCTCGCGAACGGATTGACCTAACTCAAAAATTCCTATTGCTTCTGAAAGTCGAAACTCGCCCGATTACAACGGTATGTGTATTTTTTCCCAAGGCCATTCTGGTTAAGCGTTTGGAGCAGCAGAAGTGCGAAAAATTTGTTGTCCTCTCAACCCTTTCTTAGCTTCAAACTCCCATATCTCGCGAACGGATTGACCTAACCCAAAAATTCCAATTGCATCTGAAATTAGAAACTCGCCCGATTACAACGGTATGTGTATTTTTTCCCTAGGCCATTCTTGTTATGCGTTTGGAGCAGCAGAATTGCGAAAAATTTTTCGCCTTCTCAACCATTTCTTGGCTTCAAACTCCCATACCTCGCGAACGGATTGACCTAACTCAAAAATTCCTATTGCTTCTGAAAGTCGAAACTCGCCCGATTACAACGGTATGTGTATTTTTTCCCAAGGCCATTCTGGTTAAGCGTTTGGAGCAGCAGAAGTGCGAAAAATTTGTTGTCCTCTCAACCCTTTCTTAGCTTCAAACTCCCATATCTCGCGAACGGATTGACCTAACCCAAAAATTCCAATTGCATATGAAAGTAGAAACTCGCCCGATTACAACGGTATGTGTATTTTTTCCCTAGGCCATTCTGGTTAAGCGTTTGGAGCAGCAGAAGTGCGAAAAATTTTTTGCCTTCTCAACCATTCCTTGGCTTCAAACTCCCATATCTCGCGAACGGATTGACCTAACTCAAAAATTCCTGTTGCGTCTGAAAGTAGAAACTCGCCCGATTACAGCGGTATGTGTATTTTTTCCCTAGGCCATTCTGGTTAAGCGTTTGGAGCAGCAGAAGTGCGAAAAATTTGTTGTCTTCTCAACCATTTCTTAGCTTCAAACTCCCATATCTCGCGAACGGATTGACCTAACCGAAAAATTCCTGTTGCATCTGAAAGTAGAAACTCGCCCGATTACAACGGTATGTGTATTTTTTCCCTAGGCCATTCTTGTTAAGCGTTTGGAGCAGCAGAATTGCGAAAAATTTTTTGCCTTCTCAACCATTTCTTGGCTTCAAACTCCCATATCTCGCGAAAGGATTGACCTAACCCAAAAATTCCTATTCCTTCTGAAAGTCGAAACTCGCCCGATTACAGCGGTATGTGTATTTTTACCCTAGGCCATTCTGGTTAAGCGTTTGGAGCAGCAGAATTGCGAAAAACTTTTCGCCTTCGCAACCATTTCTTGGCTTCAAACTCCCATATCTCGCGAACGGATTGACCTAACCCAAAAATTCCTATTGCATCTGAAAGTAGAAACTCGCCCGATTACAACGGTATGTGTATTTTTTCCCTAGTCCATTTTGGTTAAGCGTTTGGAGCAGCAGAATTTCGAAAAATTTGTTGTCTTCTCAACCATTTCTTAGCGTCAAACTCCCATATCTCGCGAACGGATTGACCTAACCCAAAAATTCCTGTTGCATCTGAAAGTAGAAACTCGCCCGATTACAACGGTATGTGTATTTTTTCCCTAGGCCATTCTGGTTAAGCGTTTGGAGCAGCAGAATTGCGACAAATTTTTTGCCTTCTCAACCATTCCTTGGCTTCAAACTCCCATATCTCGCGAACGGATTGACCTAACTCAAAAATTCCTGTTGCGTCTGAAAGTAGAAACTCGCCCGATTACAGCGGTATGTGTATTTTTACCCTAGGCCATTCTTGTTAAGCGTTTGGAGCAGCAGAATTGCGAAAAATTTTTCGCCTTCTCAACCATTTCTTGGCTTCAAACTCCCATATCTCGCGAACGGATTGACCTAACCCAAAAATTCCTGTAGCGACTGAAAGTAGAAACTGGTCCGATTACAACGGTATGTGTATTTTTTCTCTAGGCCATTCTGGTTAAGCGTTTGGAGCAGCAGAAGTGCGAAAAATTTGTTGTCTTCTCAACCATTTCTTAGTTTCAAACTCCCATATCTCGCGAACGGATTGACCTAACCCAAAAATTCCAATTGCATCTGAAAGTAGAAACTCGCCCGATTACAACGGTATGTGTATTTTTTCCCTAGGCCATTCTGGTTAAGCGTTTGGAGCAGCAGAAGTGCGAAAAATTTTTTGCCTTCTCAACCATTCCTTGGCTTCAAACTCCCATATCTCGCGAACGGATTGACCTAACTCAAAAATTCCTGTTGCGTCTGAAAGTAGAAACTCGCCCGATTACAGCGGTATGTGTATTTTTACCCTAGGCCATTCTTGTTAAGCGTTTGGAGCAGCAGAATTGCGAAAAATTTTTCGCCTTCTCAACCATTTCTTGGCTTCAAATCCCATATCTCGCGAACGGATTGACCTAACCCAAAAATTCCTATTGCTTCTGAAAGTCGAAGCTCGCCCGATTACAACGGTATGTGTATTTTTTCCCTAGGCCATTCTTGTTAAGCGTTTGGAGCAGCAGAATTGCGAAAAATTTTTCGCCTTCTCAACCATTTCTTGGCTTCAAACTCCCATATCTCGCGAACGGATTGACCTAACCCAAAAATTCCTGTAGCGTCTGAAAATGGAAAGTCGCCCGATTACAACGGCATGTGTATTTTTTCCCTAGGCCATTCTTGTTAAGCGTTTGGAGCAGCAGAATTGCGAAAAATTTTTCGCCTTCTCAACCACTTCTTGGCTTCGAACTCCCATACCTCGCGAACGGATTGACCTAACTCAAAAATTCCTATTGCTTCTGAAAGTCGAAACTCGCCCGATTACAACGGTATGTGTATTTTTTCCCAAGGCCATTCTGGTTAAGCGTTTGGAGCAGCAGAAGTGCGAAAAATTTGTTGTCCTCTCAACCCTTTCTTAGCTTCAAACTCCCATATCTCGCGAACGGATTGACCTAACCCAAAAATTCCAATTGCATCTGAAAGTAGAAACTCGCCCGATTACAACGGTATGTGTATTTTTTCCCTAGGCCATTCTTGTTAAGCGTTTGGAGCAGCAGAATTGCGAAAAATTTTTTGCCTTCTCAACCATTTCTTGGCTTCAAAATCCCATATCTCGCGAACGGATTGACCTAACCCAAAAATTCCTATTGCTTCTGAAAGTCGAAGCTCGCCCGATTACAACGGTATGTGTATTTTTTCCCTAGGGCATTCTTGTTAAGCGTTTGGAGCAGCAGAATTGCGAAAAAATTTTCGCCTTCTCAACCATTTCTTGGCTTCAAACTCCCATATCTCGCGAACGGATTGACCTAACCCAAAAATTCCTGTAGCGTCTGAAAATGGAAAGTCGCCCGATTACAACGGTACGTGTATTTTTTCCCTAGGCCATTCTTGTTATGCGTTTGGAGCAGCAGAATTGCGAAAAATTTTTCGCCTTCTCAACCATTTCTTGGCTTCAAACTCCCATACCTCGCGAACGGATTGACCTAACTCAAAAATTCCTATTGCTTCTGAAAGTCGAAACTCGCCCGATTACAACGGTATGTGTATTTTTTCCCAAGGCCATTCTGGTTAAGCGTTTGGAGCAGCAGAAGTGCGAAAAATTTGTTGTCCTCTCAACCCTTTCTTAGCTTCAAACTCCCATATCTCGCGAACGGATTGACCTAACCCAAAAATTCCAATTGCATCTGAAAGTAGAAACTCGCCCGATTACAACGGTATGTGTATTTTTTCCCTAGGCCATTCTGGTTAAGCGTTTGGAGCAGCAGAAGTGCGAAAAATTTGTTGTCTTCTCAACCATTTCTTAGCTTCAAACTCCCATATCTCGCGAACGGATTGACCTAACCCAAAAATTCCTGTTGCATCTGAAAGTAGAAACTCGCCCGGTTACAACGGTATGTGTATTTTTCCCGTAGGCCATTCTGGTTAAGCGTTTGGAGCAGCAGAATAGCGAAAAATTTTTTGCCTTCTCAACCATTTCTTGGCTTCAAACTCCCATATCTCGCGAACGGATTGACCTAACCCAAAAATTCCTATTGCATGTGAAAGTAGAAACTCGCCCGATTACAACGGTATGTGTATTTTTTCCCTAGGCCATTCTGGTTAAGCGTTTGGAGCAGCAGAATTTCGAAAAATTTGTTGTCTTCTCAACCATTTCTTAGCGTCAAACTCCCATATCTCGCGAACGGATTGACCTAACCCAAAAATTCCTGTTGCATCTGAAAGTAGAAACTCGCCCGATTACAACGGTATGTGTATTTTTTCCCTAGGCCATTCTGGTTAAGCGTTTGGAGCAGCAGAATTTCGAAGAATTTGTTGTCTTGTCAACCATTTCTTAGAGTCAAACCCCTATATCTCGCGAACGGATTGACCTAACCCAAAAATTCCTATTGCTTCTGAAAGTCGAAGGTCGCCCGATTACAACGGTATGTGTAGTTTTTCCCTAGGCCATTCTGGTTAAGCGTTTGGAGCAGCAGAAGTGCGAAAAATTTGTTGTCTTCTCAACCATTTCTTAGCTTCAAACTCCCATATCTCGCGAACGGATTGACCTAACCGAAAAATTCCTGTTGCATCTGAAAGTAGAAACTCGCCCGATTACAACGGTATGTGTATTTTTTCCCTAGGCCATTCTTGTTAAGCGTTTGGAGCAGCAGAATTGCGAAAAATTTTTTGCCCTCTCAACCATTTCTTGGCTTCAAACTCCCATATCTCGCGAACGGATTGACCTAACCCAAAAATTCCTATTCCTTCTGAAAGTCGAAACTCGCCCGATTACAGCGGTATGTGTATTTTTACCCTAGGCCATTCTGGTTAAGCGTTTGGAGCAGCAGAATTGCGAAAAACTTTTCGCCTTCGCAACCATTTCTTGGCTTCAAACTCCCATATCTCGCGAACGGATTGACCTAACCCAAAAATTCCTGTTGCATCTGAAAGTAGAAACTCGCCCGATTACAGCGGTATGTGTATTTTTACCCTAGGCCATTCTTGTTAAGCGTTTGGAGCAGCAGAATTGCGAAAAATTTTTTGCCTTCTCAACCATTTCTTGGCTTCAAACTCCCATATCTCGCGAACGGATTGACCTAACCCAAAAATTCCTATTGCATCTGAAAGTAGAAACTCGCCCGATTACAACGGTATGTGTATTTTTTCCCTAGGCCATTCTGGTTAAGCGTTTGGAGCAGCAGAATTTCGAAAAATTTGTTGTCTTCTCAACCATTTCTTAGCGTCAAACTCCCATATCTCGCGAACGGATTGACCTAACCCAAAAATTCCTGTTGCATCTGAAAGTAGAAACTCGCCCGATTACAACGGTATGTGTATTTTTTCCCTAGGCCATTCTGGTTAAGCGTTTGGAGCAGCAGAATTTCGAAGAATTTGTTGTCTTGTCAACCATTTCTTAGAGTCAAACCCCTATATCTCGCGAACGGATTGACCTAACCCAAAAATTCCTATTGCTTCTGAAAGTCGAAGGTCGCCCGATTACAACGGTATGTGTAGTTTTTCCCTAGGCCATTCTGGTTAAGCGTTTGGAGCAGCAGAAGTGCGAAAAATTTGTTGTCTTCTCAACCATTTCTTAGCTTCAAACTCCCATATCTCGCGAACGGATTGACCTAACCGAAAAATTCCTGTTGCATCTGAAAGTAGAAACTCGCCCGATTACAACGGTATGTGTATTTTTTCCCTAGGCCATTCTTGTTAAGCGTTTGGAGCAGCAGAATTGCGAAAAATTTTTTGCCCTCTCAACCATTTCTTGGCTTCAAACTCCCATATCTCGCGAACGGATTGACCTAACCCAAAAATTCCTATTCCTTCTGAAAGTCGAAACTCGCCCGATTACAGCGGTATGTGTATTTTTACCCTAGGCCATTCTGGTTAAGCGTTTGGAGCAGCAGAATTGCGAAAAACTTTTCGCCTTCGCAACCATTTCTTGGCTTCAAACTCCCATATCTCGCGAACGGATTGACCTAACCCAAAAATTCCTGTTGCATCTGAAAGTAGAAACTCGCCCGATTACAGCGGTATGTGTATTTTTACCCTAGGCCATTCTTGTTAAGCGTTTGGAGCAGCAGAATTGCGAAAAATTTTTTGCCTTCTCAACCATTTCTTGGCTTCAAACTCCCATATCTCGCGAACGGATTGACCTAACCCAAAAATTCCTATTGCATCTGAAAGTAGAAACTCGCCCGATTACAACGGTATGTGTATTTTTTCCCTAGGCCATTCTGGTTAAGCGTTTGGAGCAGCAGAATTTCGAAAAATTTGTTGTCTTCTCAACCATTTCTTAGCGTCAAACTCCCATATCTCGCGAACGGATTGACCTAACCCAAAAATTCCTGTTGCATCTGAAAGTAGAAACTCGCCCGATTACAACGGTATGTGTATTTTTTCCCTAGGCCATTCTGGTTAAGCGTTTGGAGCAGCAGAATTTCGAAGAATTTGTTGTCTTGTCAACCATTTCTTAGAGTCAAACCCCTATATCTCGCGAACGGATTGACCTAACCCAAAAATTCCTATTGCTTCTGAAAGTCGAAGGTCGCCCGATTACAACGGTATGTGTAGTTTTTCCCTAGGCCATTCTGGTTAAGCGTTTGGAGCAGCAGAAGTGCGAAAAATTTGTTGTCTTTTCAACCATTTCTTAGCTTCAAACTCCCATATCTCGCGAACGGATTGACCTAACCGAAAAATTCCTGTTGCATCTGAAAGTAGAAACTCGCCCGATTACAACGGTATGTGTATTTTTTCCCTAGGCCATTCTTGTTAAGCGTTTGGAGCAGCAGAATTGCGAAAAATTTTTTGCCCTCTCAACCATTTCTTGGCTTCAAACTCCCATATCTCGCGAACGGATTGACCTAACCCAAAAATTCCTATTCCTTCTGAAAGTCGAAACTCGCCCGATTACAGCGGTATGTGTATTTTTACCCTAGGCCATTCTGGTTAAGCGTTTGGAGCAGCAGAATTGCGAAAAACTTTTCGCCTTCGCAACCATTTCTTGGCTTCAAACTCCCATATCTCGCGAACGGATTGACCTAACCCAAAAATTCCTGTTGCATCTGAAAGTAGAAACTCGCCCGATTACAGCGGTATGTGTATTTTTACCCTAGGCCATTCTTGTTAAGCGTTTGGAGCAGCAGAATTGCGAAAAATTTTTCGCCTTCTCAACCATTTCTTGGCTTCAAACTCCCATATCTCGCGAACGGATTGACCTAACCCAAAAATTCCTGTAGCGTCTGAAAGTAGAAACACGCCCGATTACAACGGTATGTGTATTTTTTCCATAGGCCATTCTTGTTAAGCGTTTGGAGCAGCAGAATTGCGAAAAAATGTTGGCTTCTCAACCATTTCTTGGCTTCAAACTCCCATATCTCGCGAACGGATTGACCTAACCCAAAAATTCCTATTGCTTCTGAAAGTCGAAGCTCGACCGATTACAACGGTATGTGTATTTTTTCCCTAGGCCATTCTTGTTAAGCGTTTGGAGCAGCAGAATTGCGAAAAATTTGTTGTCTTCTCAACCATTTCTTAGCGTCAAACTCCCATATCTCGCGAACGGATTGACCTAACCCAAAAATTCCTGTTGCATCTGACAGTAGAAACTCGCCCGATTACAACGGTATGTGTATTTTTTCCGTAGGCCATTCTGGTTAAGCGTTTGTAGCAGCAGAATTGCGAAAAATTTTTTGCCTTCTCAACCATTCCTTGGCTTCAAACTCCCATATCTCGCGAACGGATTGACCTAACTCAAAAATTCCTGTTGCGTCTGAAAGTAGAAACTCGCCCGATTACAGCGGTATGTGTATTTTTACCCTGGGCCATTCTTGTTAAGCGTTTGGAGCAGCAGAATTGCGAAAAATTTTTCGCCTTCTCAACCATTTCTTGGCTTCAAACTCCCATACCTCGCGAACGGATTGACCTAACCCAAAAATTCCTGTAGCGTCTGAAAGTAGAAACTCGCCCGATTACAACGGTATGTGTATTTTTTCCCTAGGCCATTCTGGTTAAGCGTTTGGAGCAGCAGAATTGCGAAAAATTTTTCGCCTTCTCAACCATTTCTTGGCTTCAAACTCCCATACCTCGCGAACGGATTGACCTAACCCAAAAATTCCTATTGCTTCTGAAAGTCGAAACTCGCTCGATTACAGCGGTATGTGTATTTTTACCCTAGGCCATTCTGGTTAAGCGTTTGGAGCAGCAGAATTGCGAAAAATTTGTTGTCTTCTCAACTATTTCTTAGCTTCAAACTCCCATATCTCGCGAACGGATTGACCTAACCCAAAAATTCCAATTGCATCTGAAAGTAGAAACTCGCCCGATTACAACGGTATGTGTATTTTTTCCCTAGGCCATTCTGGTTAAGCGTTTGGTGCAGCAGAAGTGCGAAAAATTTGTTGTATTTTCAACCATTTCTTAGCTTCAAACTCCCATATCTCGCGAACGGATTGACCTAACCGAAAAATTCCTGTTGCATCTGAAAGTAGAAACTCGCCCGATTACAACGGTATGTGTATTTTTTCCCTAGGCCATTCTTGTTAAGCGTTTGGAGCAGCAGAATTGCGAAAAATTTTTTGCCCACTCAACCATTTCTTGGCTTCAAACTCCCATATCTCGCGAACGGATTGACCTAACCCAAAAATTCCTATTCCTTCTGAAAGTCGAAACTCGCCCGATTACAGCGGTATGTGTATTTTTACCCTAGGCCATTCTGGTTAAGCGTTTGGAGCAGCAGAATTGCGAAAAACTTTTCGCCTTCGCAACCATTTCTTGGCTTCAAACTCCCATATCTCGCGAACGGATTGACCTAACTCAAAAATTCCTGTTGCGTCTGAAAGTAGAAACTCGCCCGATTACAACGGTATGTGTATTTTTTCCCTAGGCCATTCTGGTTAAGCGTTTGGAGCAGCAGAATTGCGAAAAATTTCTTGCCTTCTCAACCATTCCTTGGCTTCAAACTCCCATATCTCGCGAACGGATTGACCTAACTCAAAAATTCCTGTTGCGTCTGAAAGTAGAAACTCGCCCGATTACAGCGGTTTGTGTATTTTTACCCTAGGCCATTCTTGTTAAGCGTTTGGAGCAGCAGAATTGCGAAAAAATTTTCGCCTTCTCAACCATTTCTTGGCTTCAAACACCCATATCTCGCGAACGGATTGACCTAACCCGAAAATTCCTGTAGCGTCTGAAAGTAGAAACTTGCCCGATTACAACGGTATGTGTATTTTTTCCCTAGGCCTTTCTTGTTAAGCGTTTGGAGCAGCAGAATTGCGAAGAATTTGTTGTCTTGTCAACCATTTCTTAGCGTCAAACTCCTATATCTCGCGAACGGATTGACCTAACCCAAAAATTCCAATTGCATCTGAAAGTAGAAACTCGCCCGATTACAACGGTATGTGTATTTTTTCCCTAGGCCATTCTTGTTAAGCGTTTGAGCAGCAGAATTGCGAAAAATTTTTTGCCTTCTCAACCATTTCTTGGCTTCAAACTCCCATATCTCGCGACCGGATTGACCTAACTCAAAAATTCCTGTTGCGTCTGAAAGTAGAAACTCGCCCGATTACAGCGGTATGTGTATTTTTACCCTAGGCCATTCTTGTTAAGCGTTTGGAGCAGCAGAATTGCGAAAAATTTTTCGCCTTCTCAACCATTTCTTGGCTTCAAACTCCCATATCTCGCGAACGGATTGACCTAACCCAAAAATTCCTGTAGCGTCTGAAAGTAGAAACTTGTCCGATTACAACGGTATGTGTATTTTTTCCCTAGGCCATTCTTGTTAAGCGTTTGGAGCAGCAGAATTGCGAAAAATTTTTTGCCTTCTCAACCATTTCTTGGCTTCAAACTCCCATATCTCGCGAACGGATTGACCTAACCCAAAAATTCCTATTGCTTCTGAAAGTCGAAGCTCGCCCGATTACAACGGTATGTGTATTTCTTCCCTAGGCCATTCTTGTTAAGCGTTTGGAGCAGCAGAATTGCGAAAAATTTTTCGCCTTCTCAACCATTTCTTAGCTTCAAACTCCCATATCTCGCGAACGGATTGACCTAACCCAAAAATTCCTGTTGCATCTGAAAGTAGAAACACGCCCGATTACAACGGTATGTGTATTTTTTCCCTAGGCCATTCTGGTTAAGCGGTTGGAGCAGCAGAATTTCGAAAAATTTGTTGTCTTCTCAACCATTTCTTAGCGTCAAACTCCCATATCTCGCGAACGGATTGACCTAACCCAAAAATTCCTGTTGCATCTGACAGTAGAAACTCGCCCGATTACAACGGTATGTGTATTTTTTCCCTAGGCCATTCTGGTTAAGCGTTTGGAGCAGCAGAATTGCGAAAAATTTTTTGCCTTCTCAACCATTCCTTGGCTTCAAACTCCCATATCTCGCGAACGGATTGACCTAACTCAAAAATTCCTGTTGCGTCTGAAAGTAGAAACTCGCCCGATTACAGCGGTATGTGTATTTTTACCCTGGGCCATTCTTGTTAAGCGTTTGGAGCAGCAGAATTGCGAAAAATTTTTCGCCTTCTCAACCATTTCTTGGCTTCAAACTCCCATATCTCGCGAACGGATTGACCTAACCGAAAAATTCCTGTTGCATCTGAAAGTAGAAACTCGCCCGATTACAACGGTATGTGTATTTTTTCCCTAGGCCATTCTTGTTAAGCGTTTGGAGCAGCAGAATTGCGAAAAATTTTTTGCCTTCTCAACCATTTCTTGGCTTCAAACTCCCATATCTCGCGAACGGATTGACCTAACCCAAAAATTCCTATTCCTTCTGAAAGTCGAAACTCGCCCGATTACAGCGGTATGTGTATTTTTACCCTAGGCCATTCTGGTTAAGCGTTTGGAGCAGCAGAATTGCGAAAAACTTTTCGCCTTCGCAACCATTTCTTGGCTTCAAACTCCCATATCTCGCGAACGGATTGACCTAACCCAAAAATTCCTGTTGCATCTGAAAGTAGAAACTCGCCCGATTACAACGGTATGTGTATTTTTTCCCTAGGCCATTCTGGTTAAGCGGTTGGAGCAGCAGAATTTCGAAAAATTTGTTGTCTTCTCAACCATTTCTTAGCGTCAAACTCCCATATCTCGCGAACGGATTGACCTAACCCAAAAATTCCTGTTGCATCTGACAGTAGAAACTCGCCCGATTACAACGGTATGTGTATTTTTTCCCTAGGCCATTCTGGTTAAGCGTTTGGAGCAGCAGAATTGCGAAAAATTTTTTGCCTTCTCAACCATTCCTTGGCTTCAAACTCCCATATCTCGCGAACGGATTGACCTAACTCAAAAATTCCTGCTGCGTCTGAAAGTAGAAACTCGCCCGATTACAGCGGTATGTGTATTTTTTCCCTAGGCCATTCTGGTTAAGCGTTTGGAGCAGCAGAATTGCGAAAAATTTTTCGCCTTCTCAACCATTTCTTGGCTTCAAACTCCCATACCTCGCGAACGGATTGACCTAACCCAAAAATTCCTATTGCTTCTGAAAGTCGAAACTCGCTCGATTACAGCGGTATGTGTATTTTTACCCTAGGCCATTCTGGTTAAGCGTTTGGAGCAGCAGAATTGCGAAAAATTTGTTGTCTTCTCAACCATTTCTTAGCTTCAAACTCCCATATCTCGCGAACGGATTGACCTAACCCAAAAATTCCAATTGCATCTGAAAGTAGAAACTCGCCCGATTACAACGGTATGTGTATTTTTTCCCTAGGCCATTCTGGTTAAGCGTTTGGCGCAGCAGAAGTGCGAAAAATTTGTTGTCTTCTCAACCATTTCTTAGCTTCAAACTCCCATATCTCGCGAACGGATTGACCTAACCCAAAAATTCCTGTTGCATCTGACTGTAGAAACTCGCCCGATTACAACGGTATGTGTATTTTTTCCCTAGGCCATTCTGGTTAAGCGTTTGGAGCAGCAGAATTGCGAAAAATTTTTTGCCTTCTCAACCATTCCTTGGCTTCAAACTCCCATATCTCGCGAACGGATTGACCTAACTCAAAAATTCCTGTTGCGTCTGAAAGTAGAAACTCGCCCGATTACAGCGGTATGTGTATTTTTACCCTGGGCCATTCTTGTTAAGCGTTTGGAGCAGCAGAATTGCGAAAAATTTTTCGCCTTCTCAACCATTTCTTGGCTTCAAACTCCCATACCTCGCGAACGGATTGACCTAACCCAAAAATTCCTGTAGCGTCTGAAAGTAGAAACTCGCCCGATTACAACGGTATGTGTATTTTTTCCCTAGGCCATTCTGGTTAAGCGTTTGGAGCAGCAGAATTGCGAAAAATTTTTCGCCTTCTCAACCATTTCTTGGCTTCAAACTCCCATACCTCGCGAACGGATTGACCTAACCCAAAAATTCCTATTGCTTCTGAAAGTCGAAACTCGCTCGATTACAGCGGTATGTGTATTTTTACCCTAGGCCATTCTGGTTAAGCGTTTGGAGCAGCAGAATTGCGAAAAATTTGTTGTCTTCTCAACCATTTCTTAGCTTCAAACTCCCATATCTCGCGAACGGATTGACCTAACCCAAAAATTCCAATTGCATCTGAAAGTAGAAACTCGCCCGATTACAACGGTATGTGTATTTTTTCCCTAGGCCATTCTGGTTAAGCGTTTGGCGCAGCAGAAGTGCGAAAAATTTGTTGTCTTCTCAACCATTTCTTAGCTTCAAACTCCCATATCTCGCGAACGGATTGACCTAACCGAAAAATTCCTGTTGCATCTGAAAGTAGAAACTCGCCCGATTACAACGGTATGTGTATTTTTTCCCTAGGCCATTCTTGTTAAGCGTTTGGAGCAGCAGAATTGCGAAAAATTTTTTGCCCACTCAACCATTTCTTGGCTTCAAACTCCCATATCTCGCGAACGGATTGACCTAACCCAAAAATTCCTGTAGCGTCTGAAAGTAGAAACTCGCCCGATTACAACGGTATGTGTATTTTTTCCCTAGGCCATTCTGGTTAAGCGTTTGGAGCAGCAGAATTGCGAAAAATTTTTCGCCTTCTCAACCATTTCTTGGCTTCAAACTCCCATACCTCGCGAACGGATTGACCTAACCCAAAAATTCCTATTGCTTCTGAAAGTCGAAACTCGCTCGATTACAGCGGTATGTGTATTTTTACCCTAGGCCATTCTGGTTAAGCGTTTGGAGCAGCAGAATTGCGAAAAATTTGTTGTCTTCTCAACCATTTCTTAGCTTCAAACTCCCATATCTCGCGAACGGATTGACCTAACCCAAAAATTCCAATTGCATCTGAAAGTAGAAACTCGCCCGATTACAACGGTATGTGTATTTTTTCCCTAGGCCATTCTGGTTAAGCGTTTGGCGCAGCAGAAGTGCGAAAAATTTGTTGTCTTCTCAACCATTTCTTAGCTTCAAACTCCCATATCTCGCGAACGGATTGACCTAACCGAAAAATTCCTGTTGCATCTGAAAGTAGAAACTCGCCCGATTACAACGGTATGTGTATTTTTTCCCTAGGCCATTCTTGTTAAGCGTTTGGAGCAGCAGAATTGCGAAAAATTTTTTGCCCACTCAACCATTTCTTGGCTTCAAACTCCCATATCTCGCGAACGGATTGACCTAACCCAAAAATTCCTATTCCTTCTGAAAGTCGAAACTCGCCCGATTACAGCGGTATGTGTATTTTTACCCTAGGCCATTCTGGTTAAGCGTTTGGAGCAGCAGAATTGCGAAAAACTTTTCGCCTTCGCAACCATTTCTTGGCTTCAAACTCCCATATCTCGCGAACGGATTGACCTAACCCAAAAATTCCTATTGCTTCTGAAAGTCGAAGCTCGCCCGATTACAACGGTATGTGTATTTCTTCCCTAGGCCATTCTTGTTAAGCGTTTGGAGCAGCAGAATTGCGAAAAATTTTTCGCCTTCTCAACCATTTCTTAGCTTCAAACTCCCATATCTCGCGAACGGATTGACCTAACCCAAAAATTCCTGTTGCATCTGAAAGTAGAAACTCGCCCGATTACAACGGTATGTGTATTTTTTCCCTAGGCCATTCTGGTTAAGCGGTTGGAGCAGCAGAATTTCGAAAAATTTGTTGTCTTCTCAACCATTTCTTAGCGTCAAACTCCCATATCTCGCGAACGGATTGACCTAACCCAAAAATTCCTGTTGCATCTGACAGTAGAAACTCGCCCGATTACAACGGTATGTGTATTTTTTCCCTAGGCCATCTGGTTAAGCGTTTGGAGCAGCAGAATTGCGAAAAATTTTTTGCCTTCTCAACCATTCCTTGGCTTCAAACTCCCATATCTCGCGAACGGATTGACCTAACTCAAAAATTCCTGTTGCGTCTGAAAGTAGAAACTCGCCCGATTACAGCGGTATGTGTATTTTTACCCTGGGCCATTCTTGTTAAGCGTTTGGAGCAGCAGAATTGCGAAAAATTTTTCGCCTTCTCAACCATTTCTTGGCTTCAAACTCCCATACCTCGCGAACGGATTGACCTAACCCAAAAATTCCTGTAGCGTCTGAAAGTAGAAACTCGCCCGATTACAACGGTATGTGTATTTTTTCCCTAGGCCATTCTGGTTAAGCGTTTGGAGCAGCAGAATTGCGAAAAATTTTTCGCCTTCTCAACCATTTCTTGGCTTCAAACTCCCATACCTCGCGAACGGATTGACCTAACCCAAAAATTCCTATTGCTTCTGAAAGTCGAAACTCGCTCGATTACAGCGGAATGTGTATTTTTACCCTAGGTCATTCTGGTTAAGCGTTTGGAGCAGCAGAATTGCGAAAAATTTGTTGTCTTCTCAACCATTTCTTAGCTTCAAACTCCCATATCTCGCGAACGGATTGACCTAACCCAAAAATTCCAATTGCATCTGAAACTAGAAACTCGCCCGATTACAACGGTATGTGTATTTTTTCCCTAGGCCATTCTGGTTAAGCGTTTGGCGCAGCAGAAGTGCGAAAAATTTGTTGTCTTCTCAACCATTTCTTAGCTTCAAACTCCCACATCTCGCGAACGGATTGACCTAACCGAAAAATTCCTGTTGCATCTGAAAGTAGAAACTCGCCCGATTACAACGGTATGTGTATTTTTTCCCTAGGCCATTCTTGTTAAGCGTTTGGAGCAGCAGAATTGCGAAAAATTTTTTGCCCACTCAACCATTTCTTGGCTTCAAACTCCCATATCTCGCGAACGGATTGACCTAACCCAAAAATTCCTATTCTTTCTGAAAGTCGAAACTCGCCCGATTACAGCGGTATGTGTATTTTTACCCTAGGCCATTCTGGTTAAGCGTTTGGAGCAGCAGAATTGCGAAAAACTTTTCGCCTTCGCAACCATTTCTTGGCTTCAAACTCCCATATCTCGCGAACGGATTGACCTAACCCAAAAATTCCTGTTGCATCTGAAAGTAGAAACTCGCCCGATTACAACGGTATGTGTATTTTTTCCCTAGGCCATTCTGGTTAAGCGTTTGGAGCAGCAGAATTGCGAAAAATTTCTTGCCTTCTCAACCATTCCTTGGCTTCAAACTCCCATATCTCGCGAACGGATTGACCTAACTCAAAAATTCCTGTTGCGTCTGAAAGTAGAAACTCGCCCGATTACAGCGGTATGTGTATTTTTTCCCTAGGCCATTCTGGTTAAGCGTTTGGAGCAGCAGAATTGCGAAAAATTTCTTGCCTTCTCAACCATTCCTTGGCTTCAAACTCCCATATCTCGCGAACGGATTGACCTAACTCAAAAATTCCTGTTGCGTCTGAAAGTAGAAACTCGCCCGATTACAGCGGTATGTGTATTTTTACCCTAGGCCATTCTTGTTAAGCGTTTGGAGCAGCAGAATTGCGAAAAAATTTTCGCCTTCTCAACCATTTCTTGGCTTCAAACTCCCATATCTCGCGAACGGATTGACCTAACCCGAAAATTCCTGTAGCGTCTGAAAGTAGAAACTTGCCCGATTACAACGGTATGTGTATTTTTTCCCTAGGCCATTCTTGTTAAGCGTTTGGAGCAGCAGAATTGCGAAGAATTTGTTGTCTTGTCAACCATTTCTTAGCGTCAAACTCCTATATCTCGCGAACGGATTGACCTAACCCAAAAATTCCAATTGCATCTGAAAGTAGAAACTCGCCCGATTACAACGGTATGTGTATTTTTTCCCTAGGCCATTCTTGTTAAGCGTTTGGAGCAGCAGAATTGCGAAAAATTTTTTGCCTTCTCAACCATTTCTTGGCTTCAAACTCCCATATCTCGCGAACGGATTGACCTAACCCAAAAATTCCTATTCCTTCTGAAAGTCGAAACTCGCCCGATTACAGCGGTATGTGTATTTTTACCCTAGGCCATTCTGGTTAAGCGTTTGGAGCAGCAGAATTGCGAAAAACTTTTCCCCTTCGCAACCATTTCTTGGCTTCAAACTCCCATATCTCGCGAACGGATTGACCTAACCCAAAAATTCCTATTGCATCTGAAAGTAGAAACTCGCCCGATTACAACGGTATGTGTATTTCTTCCCTAGGCCATTCTTGTTAAGCGTTTGGAGCAGCAGAATTGCGAAAAATTTTTCGCCTTCTCAACCATTTCTTAGCTTCAATCTCCCATATCTCGCGAACGGATTGACCTAACCCAAAAATTCCTGTTGCATCTGAAAGTAGAAACTCGCCCGATTACAACGGTATGTGTATTTTTTCCCTAGGCCATTCTGGTTAAGCGGTTGGAGCAGCAGAATTTCGAAAAATTTGTTGTCTTCTCAACCATTTCTTAGCGTCAAACTCCCATATCTCGCGAACGGATTGACCTAACCCAAAAATTCCTGTTGCATCTGACAGTAGAAACTCGCCCGATTACAACGGTATGTGTATTTTTTCCCTAGGCCATTCTGGTTAAGCGTTTGGAGCAGCAGAATTGCGAAAAATTTTTTGCCTTCTCAACCATTCCTTGGCTTCAAACTCCCATATCTCGCGAACGGATTGACCTAACTCAAAAATTCCTGTTGCGTCTGAAAGTAGAAACTCGCCCGATTACAGCGGTTTGTGTATTTTTACACTGGGCCATTCTTGTTAAGCGTTTGGAGCAGCAGAATTGCGAAAAATTTTTCGCCTTCTCAACCATTTCTTGGCTTCAAACTCCCATACCTCGCGAACAGATTCACCTAACCCAAAAATTCCTGTAGCGTCTGAAAGTAGAAACTCGCCCGATTACAACGGTATGTGTATTTTTTCCCAAGGCCATTCTGGTTAAGCGTTTGGAGCAGCAGAATTGCGAAAAATTTTTCGCCTTCTCAACCATTTCTTGGCTTCAAACTCCCATACCTCGCGAACGGATTGACCTTACCCAAAAATTCCTATTGCTTCTGAAAGTCGAAACTCGCCCGATTACAACGGTATGTGTATTTTTTCCCTAGGCCATTCTGGTTAAGCGTTTGGAGCAGCAGAAGTGCGAAAAATTTGTTGTCTTCTCAACCCTTTCTTAGCTTCAAACTCCCATATCTCGCGAACGGATTGACCTAACCCAAAAATTCCAATTGCATCTGAAAGTAGAAACTCGCCCGATTACAACGGTATGTGTATTTTTTCCCTACGCCATTCTTGTTAAGCGTTTGGAGCAGCAGAATTGCGAAAAATTTTTTGCCTTCTCAACCACTTCTTGGCTTCAAACTCCCATATCTCGCAAACGGATTGACCTAACCCAAAAATTCCTATTGCTTCTGAAAGTCGAAACTCGCCCGATTACAGCGGTATGTGTATTTTTACCATAGACCATTCTGGTTAAGCTTTTGGAGCAGCAGAATTGCGAAAAATTTTTTGCCTTCTCAACCATTTCTTGGCTTCAAACTCCCATATCTCGTGAGCAGATTGACCTAACCCAAAAATTCCTGTAGCGTCTGAAAGTAGAAACTCGCCCGATAACAACGGTATGTGTATTTTTTCCCTAGGCCATTCTGGTTAAGCGTTTGGAGCAGCAGAATTGCGAAAAATTTTTTGCCTTCTCAACCATTTCTTGGCTTCAAACTCCCATATCTCGCGAACGGATTGACCTAACCTAAAAATTCCAATTGCATCTGAAAGTAGAAACTCGCCCGATTACAACGGTATGTGTATTTTTTCCCTAGGCCATTCTGGTTAAGCGTTTGGAGCAGCAGCAGTGCGAAAAATTTGTTGCCTTCTCAACCATTTCTTAGCTTCAAACTCCCATATCTCGCGAACGGATTGACCTAACCCAAAAATTCCTATTGCTTCTGAAAGTCGAAACTCGCCCGATTACAGCGGTATGTGTATTTTTACCCTAGGCCATTCTGGTTAAGCGTTTGGAGCAGCAGAATTGCGAAAAATTTTTTGCCTTCTCAACCATTTCTTGGCTTCAAACTCCCATATCTCGCGAACGGATTGACCTAACCCAAAAATTCCTGTAGCGTCTGAAAATGGAAACTCGCCCGATTACAACGGTATGTGTATTTTTTCCCTAGGCCATTCTTGTTAAGCGTTTGGAGCAGCAGAATTGCGAAAAATTTTTCGCCTTCTCAACCATTTCTTGGCTTCAAACTCCCATCCCTCGCGAACGGATTGACCTAACCCAAAAATTCCTATTGCTTCTGAAAGTCGAAACTCGCCCGATTACAACGGTATGTGTATTTTTTCCCTAGGCAATTCTGGTTAAGCGTTTGGAGCAGCAGAAGTGCGAAAAATTTGTTGTCCTCTCAACCCTTTCTTAGCTTCAAACTCCCATATCTCGCGAACGGATTGACCTAACCCAAAAATTCCAATTGCATCTGAAAGTAGAAACTCGCCCGATTACAACGGTATGTGTATTTTTTCCCTAGGCCATTCTGGTTAAGCGTTTGGAGCAGCAGAAGTGCGAAAAATTTGTTGTCTTCTCAACCATTTCTTAGCTTCAAACTCCCATATCTCGCGAACGGATTGACCTATCCCAAAAATTCCTGTTGCATCTGAAAGTAGAAACTCGCCCGATTACAACGGTATGTGTAGTTTTTCCCTAGGCCATTCTGATTAAGCGCTTGGAGCAGCAGAATTGCGAAAAATTTTTTGCCTTCTCAACCATTCCTTGGCTTCAAACTCCCATATCTCGCGAACGGATTGACATAACTCAAAAATTCCTGTTGCGTCTGAAAGTAGAAACTCGCCCGTTTACAGCGGTATGTGTATTTTTACCCTAGGCCATTCTTGTTAAGCGTTTGGAGCAGCAGAATTGCGAAAAATTTTTCGCCTTCTCAACCATTCCTTGGCTTCAAACTCCCATACCTCGCGAACGGATTGACCTAACCCAAAAATTCCTGTAGCGTCTGAAAGTAGAAACTCGCCCGATTACAACGGTATGTGTATCTTTTCCCTAGGCCATTCTTGTTAAGCGTTTGGAGCAGCAGAATTGCGAAAAATTTTTTGCCTTCTCAACCATTTCTTGGCTTCAAACTCCCATATCTCGCGAACGGATTGACCTAACCCAAAAATTCCTATTGCTTCTGAAAGTCGAAGCTCGCCCGATTACAACGGTATGAGTATTTTTTCCCTAGGCCATTCTTGTTAAGCGTTTGGAGCAGCAGAATTGCGAAAAATTTTTCGCCTTCTCAACCATTTCTTGGCTTCACACTCCCATACCTCGCGAACGGATTGACCTAACTCAAAAATTCCTATTGCTTCTGAAAGTCGAAACTCGCCCGATTACAACGGTATGTGTATTTTTTCCCAAGGCCATTCTGGTTAAGCGTTTGGAGCAGCAGAAGTGCGAAAAATTTGTTGTCCTCTCAACCCTTTCTTAGCTTCAAACTCCCATATCTCGCGAACGGATTGACCTAACCCAAAAATTCCAATTGCATCTGAAAGTAGAAACTCGCCCGATTACAACGGTATGTGTATTTTTTCCCTAGGCCATTCTTGTTAAGCGTTTGGAGCAGCAGAATTGCGAAAAATTTTTTGCCTTCTCAACCATTTCTTGGCTTCAAACTCCCATATCTCGCGAACGGATTGACCTAACCCAAAAATTCCTATTGCTTCTGAAAGTCGAAGCTCGCCCGATTACAACGGTATGTGTATTTTTTCCCTAGGCCATCCTTGTTAAGCGTTTGGAGCAGCAGAATTGCGAAAAATTTTTCGCCTTCTCAACCATTTCTTGGCTTCAAACTCCCATATCTCGCGAACGGATTGACCTAACCCAAAAATTCCTGTAGCGTCTGAAAATGGAAAGTCGCCCGATTACAACGGTACGTGTATTTTTTTCCTAGGCCATTCTTGTTATGCGTTTGGAGCAGCAGAATTGCGAAAAATTTTTCGCCTTCTCAACCATTTCTTGGCTTCAAACTCCCATATCTCGCGAACGGATTGACCTAACTCAAAAATTCCTGTTGCGTCTGAAAGTAGAAACTCGCCCGTTTACAGCGGTATGTGTATTTTTACCCTAGGCCATTCTTGTTAAGCGTTTGGAGCAACAGAATTGCGAAAAATTTTTCGCCTTCTCAACCATTCCTTGGCTTCAAACTCCCATACCTCGCGAACGGATTGACCTAACCCAAAAATTCCTGTAGCGTCTGAAAGTAGAAACTCGCCCGATTACAACGTTATGTGTATTTTTTCCCTAGGCCATTCTGGTTAAGCGTTTGGAGCAGCAGAAGTGCGAAAAATTTGTTGTCTTCTCAACCATTTCTTAGCTTCAAACTCCCATATCTCGCGAACGGATTGACCTATCCCAAAAATTCCTGTTGCATCTGAAAGTAGAAACTCGCCCGATTACAACGGTATGTGTATTTTTTCCCTAGGCCATTCTGGTTAAGCGTTTGGAGCAGCAGAAGTGCGAAAAATTTGTTGTCTTCTCAACCATTTCTTAGCTTCAAACTCCCATATCTCGCGAACGGATTGACCTATCCCAAAAATTCCTGTTGCATCTGAAAGTAGAAACTCGCCCGATTACAACGGTATGTGTAGTTTTTCCCTAGGCCATTCTGATTAAGCGCTTGGAGCAGCAGAATTGCGAAAAATTTTTTGCCTTCTCAACCATTCCTTGGCTTCAAACTCCCATATCTCGCGAACGGATTGACATAACTCAAAAATTCCTGTTGCGTCTGAAAGTAGAAACTCGCCCGTTTACAGCGGTATGTGTATTTTTACCCTAGGCCATTCTTGTTAAGCGTTTGGAGCAGCAGAATTGCGAAAAATTTTTCGCCTTCTCAACCATTCCTTGGCTTCAAACTCCCATACCTCGCGAACGGATTGACCTAACCCAAAAATTCCTGTAGCGTCTGAAAGTAGAAACTCGCCCGATTACAACGGTATGTGTATCTTTTCCCTAGGCCATTCTTGTTAAGCGTTTGGAGCAGCAGAATTGCGAAAAATTTTTTGCCTTCTCAACCATTTCTTGGCTTCAAACTCCCATATCTCGCGAACGGATTGACCTAACCCAAAAATTCCTATTGCTTCTGAAAGTCGAAGCTCGCCCGATTACAACGGTATGAGTATTTTTTCCCTAGGCCATTCTTGTTAAGCGTTTGGAGCAGCAGAATTGCGAAAAATTTTTCGCCTTCTCAACCATTTCTTGGCTTCACACTCCCATACCTCGCGAACGGATTGACCTAACTCAAAAATTCCTATTGCTTCTGAAAGTCGAAACTCGCCCGATTACAACGGTATGTGTATTTTTTCCCAAGGCCATTCTGGTTAAGCGTTTGGAGCAGCAGAAGTGCGAAAAATTTGTTGTCCTCTCAACCCTTTCTTAGCTTCAAACTCCCATATCTCGCGAACGGATTGACCTAACCCAAAAATTCCAATTGCATCTGAAAGTAGAAACTCGCCCGATTACAACGGTATGTGTATTTTTTCCCTAGGCCATTCTTGTTAAGCGTTTGGAGCAGCAGAATTGCGAAAAATTTTTTGCCTTCTCAACCATTTCTTGGCTTCAAACTCCCATATCTCGCGAACGGATTGACCTAACCCAAAAATTCCTATTGCTTCTGAAAGTCGAAGCTCGCCCGATTACAACGGTATGTGTATTTTTTCCCTAGGCCATCCTTGTTAAGCGTTTGGAGCAGCAGAATTGCGAAAAATTTTTCGCCTTCTCAACCATTTCTTGGCTTCAAACTCCCATATCTCGCGAACGGATTGACCTAACCCAAAAATTCCTGTAGCGTCTGAAAATGGAAAGTCGCCCGATTACAACGGTACGTGTATTTTTTTCCTAGGCCATTCTTGTTATGCGTTTGGAGCAGCAGAATTGCGAAAAATTTTTCGCCTTCTCAACCATTTCTTGGCTTCAAACTCCCATATCTCGCGAACGGATTGACCTAACTCAAAAATTCCTGTTGCGTCTGAAAGTAGAAACTCGCCCGTTTACAGCGGTATGTGTATTTTTACCCTAGGCCATTCTTGTTAAGCGTTTGGAGCAACAGAATTGCGAAAAATTTTTCGCCTTCTCAACCATTCCTTGGCTTCAAACTCCCATACCTCGCGAACGGATTGACCTAACCCAAAAATTCCTGTAGCGTCTGAAAGTAGAAACTCGCCCGATTACAACGGTATGTGTATTTTTTCCCTAGGCCATTCTGGTTAAGCGTTTGGAGCAGCAGAAGTGCGAAAAATTTGTTGTCTTCTCAACCATTTCTTAGCTTCAAACTCCCATATCTCGCGAACGGATTGACCTATCCCAAAAATTCCTGTTGCATCTGAAAGTAGAAACTCGCCCGATTACAACGGTATGTGTAGTTTTTCCCTAGGCCATTCTGATTAAGCGCTTGGAGCAGCAGAATTGCGAAAAATTTTTTGCCTTCTCAACCATTCCTTGGCTTCAAACTCCCATATCTCGCGAACGGATTGACATAACTCAAAAATTCCTATTGCGTCTGAAAGTAGAAACTCGCCCGTTTACAGCGGTATGTGTATTTTTACCCTAGGCCATTCTTGTTAAGCGTTTGGAGCAGCAGAATTGCGAAAAATTTTTCGCCTTCTCAACCATTCCTTGGCTTCAAACTCCCATACCTCGCGAACGGATTGACCTAACCCAAAAATTCCTGTAGCGTCTGAAAGTAGAAACTCGCCCGATTACAACGGTATGTGTATCTTTTCCCTAGGCCATTCTTGTTAAGCGTTTGGAGCAGCAGAATTGCGAAAAATTTTTTGCCTTCTCAACCATTTCTTGGCTTCAAACTCCCATACCTCGCGAACGGATTGACCTAACCCAAAAATTCCTATTGCTTCTGAAAGTCGAAACTCGCCCGATTACAACGGTATGTGTATTTTTTCCCTAGGCCATTCTGGTTAAGCGTTTGGAGCAGCAGAAGTGCGAAAAAGTTGTTGTCTTCTCAACCATTTCTTAGCTTCAAACTCCCATATCTCGCGAACGGATTGACCTAAACCAAAAATTCCTGTTGCATCTGAAAGTAGAAACTCGCCCGATTACAGCGGTATGTGTATTTTTTCCCTAGGCCATTCTGGTTAAGCGTTTGGAGCAGCAGAATTGCGAAAAATTTTTTGCCTTCTCAACCATTTCTTGGCTTCAAACTCCCATATCTCGCGAACGGATTGATCTAACCCAAAAATTCCTGTTGCATCTGAAAGTAGAAACTCGCCCGATTACAACGGTATGTGTATTTTTTCCCTAGGCCATTCTGGTTAAGCGTTTGGAGCAGCAGAATTTCGAAGAATTTTTTGCCTTCTCAACCATTCCTTGGCTTCAAACTCCCATATCTCGCGAACGGATTGACCTAACTCAAAAATTCCTGTTGCGTCTGAAAGTAGAAACTCGCCCGTTTACAGCGGTATGTGTATTTTTACCCTAGGCCATTCTTGTTAAGCGTTTGGAGCAACAGAATTGCGAAAAATTTTTCGCCTTCTCAACCATTCCTTGGCTTCAAACTCCCATACCTCGCGAACGGATTGACCTAACCCAAAAATTCCTGTAGCGTCTGAAAGTAGAAACTCGCCCGATTACAACGGTATGTGTATTTTTTCCCTAGGCCATTCTTGTTAAGCGTTTGGAGCAGCAGAATTGCGAAAAATTTTTTGCCTTCTCAACCATTTCTTGGCTTCAAACTCCCATATCTCGCGAACGGATTGACCTAACCCAAAAATTCCTATTGCTTCTGAAAGTCGAAGCTCGCCCGATTACAACGGTATGTGTATTTTTTCCCTAGGCCATCCTTGTTAAGCGTTTGGAGCAGCAGAATTGCGAAAAATTTTTCGCCTTCTCAACCATTTCTTGGCTTCAAACTCCCATATCTCGCGAACGGATTGACCTAACCCAAACATTCCTGTAGCGTCTGAAAATGGAAAGTCGCCCGATTACAACGGTACGTGTATTTTTTTCCTAGGCCATTCTTGTTATGCGTTTGGAGCAGCAGAATTGCGAAAAATTTTTCGCCTTCTCAACCATTTCTTGGCTTCAAACTCCCATACCTCGCGAACGGATTGACCTAACCCAAAAATTCCTGTAGCGTCTGAAAGTAGAAACTCGCCCGATTACAACGGTATGTGTATCTTTTCCCTAGGCCATTCTTGTTAAGCGTTTGGAGCAGCAGAATTGCGAAAAATTTTTTGCCTTCTCAACCATTTCTTGGCTTCAAACTCCCATATCTCGCGAACGGATTGACCTAACCCAAAAATTCCTATTGCTTCTGAAAGTCGAAGCTCGCCCGATTACAACGGTATGAGTATTTTTTCCCTAGGCCATTCTTGTTAAGCGTTTGGAGCAGCAGAATTGCGAAAAATTTTTCGCCTTCTCAACCATTTCTTGGCTTCACACTCCCATACCTCGCGAACGGATTGACCTAACTCAAAAATTCCTATTGCTTCTGAAAGTCGAAACTCGCCCGATTACAACGGTATGTGTATTTTTTCCCAAGGCCATTCTGGTTAAGCGTTTGGAGCAGCAGAAGTGCGAAAAATTTGTTGTCCTCTCAACCCTTTCTTAGCTTCAAACTCCCATATCTCGCGAACGGATTGACCTAACCCAAAAATTCCAATTGCATCTGAAAGTAGAAACTCGCCCGATTACAACGGTATGTGTATTTTTTCCCTAGGCCATTCTTGTTAAGCGTTTGGAGCAGCAGAATTGCGAAAAATTTTTTGCCTTCTCAACCATTTCTTGGCTTCAAACTCCCATATCTCGCGAACGGATTGACCTAACCCAAAAATTCCTATTGCTTCTGAAAGTCGAAGCTCGCCCGATTACAACGGTATGTGTATTTTTTCCCTAGGCCATCCTTGTTAAGCGTTTGGAGCAGCAGAATTGCGAAAAATTTTTCGCCTTCTCAACCATTTCTTGGCTTCAAACTCCCATATCTCGCGAACGGATTGACCTAACCCAAAAATTCCTGTAGCGTCTGAAAATGGAAAGTCGCCCGATTACAACGGTACGTGTATTTTTTTCCTAGGCCATTCTTGTTATGCGTTTGGAGCAGCAGAATTGCGAAAAATTTTTCGCCTTCTCAACCATTTCTTGGCTTCAAACTCCCATACCTCGCGAACGGATTGACCTAACCCAAAAATTCCTATTGCTTCTGAAAGTCGAAACTCGCCCGATTACAAAGGTATGTGTATTTTTTCCCTAGGCCATTCTGGTTAAGCGTTTGGAGCAGCAGAAGTGCGAAAAAGTTGTTGTCTTCTCAACCATTTCTTAGCTTCAAACTCCCATATCTCGCGAACGGATTGACCTAAACCAAAAATTCCTGTTGCATCTGAAAGTAGAAACTCGCCCGTTTACAGCGGTATGTGTATTTTTACCCTAGGCCATTCTTGTTAAGCGTTTGGAGCAGCAGAATTGCGAAAAATTTTTCGCCTTCTCAACCATTCCTTGGCTTCAAACTCCCATACCTCGCGAACGGATTGACCTAACCCAAAAATTCCTGTAGCGTCTGAAAGTAGAAACTCGCCCGATTACAACGGTATGTGTATCTTTTCCCTAGGCCATTCTTGTTAAGCGTTTGGAGCAGCAGAATTGCGAAAAATTTTTTGCCTTCTCAACCATTTCTTGGCTTCAAACTCCCATATCTCGCGAACGGATTGACCTAACCCAAAAATTCCTATTGCTTCTGAAAGTCGAAGCTCGCCCGATTACAACGGTATGAGTATTTTTTCCCTAGGCCATTCTTGTTAAGCGTTTGGAGCAGCAGAATTGCGAAAAATTTTTCGCCTTCTCAACCATTTCTTGGCTTCACACTCCCATACCTCGCGAACGGATTGACCTAACTCAAAAATTCCTATTGCTTCTGAAAGTCGAAACTCGCCCGATTACAACGGTATGTGTATTTTTTCCCAAGGCCATTCTGGTTAAGCGTTTGGAGCAGCAGAAGTGCGAAAAATTTGTTGTCCTCTCAACCCTTTCTTAGCTTCAAACTCCCATATCTCGCGAACGGATTGACCTAACCCAAAAATTCCAATTGCATCTGAAAGTAGAAACTCGCCCGATTACAACGGTATGTGTATTTTTTCCCTAGGCCATTCTTGTTAAGCGTTTGGAGCAGCAGAATTGCGAAAAATTTTTTGCCTTCTCAACCATTTCTTGGCTTCAAACTCCCATATCTCGCGAACGGATTGACCTTACCCAAAAATTCCTATTGCTTCTGAAAGTCGAAGCTCGCCCGATTACAACGGTATGTGTATTTTTTCCCTAGGCCATCCTTGTTAAGCGTTTGGAGCAGCAGAATTGCGAAAAATTTTGCGCCTTCTCAACCATTTCTTGGCTTCAAACTCCCATATCTCGCGAACGGATTGACCTAACCCAAAAATTCCTGTAGCGTCTGAAAATGGAAAGTCGCCCGATTACAACGGTACGTGTATTTTTTTCCTAGGCCATTCTTGTTATGCGTTTGGAGCAGCAGAATTGCGAAAAATTTTTCGCCTTCTCAACCATTTCTTGGCTTCAAACTCCCATACCTCGCGAACGGATTGACCTAACCCAAAAATTCCTATTGCTTCTGAAAGTCGAAACTCGCCCGATTACAACGGTATGTGTATTTTTTCCCTAGGCCATTCTGGTTAAGCGTTTGGAGCAGCAGAAGTGCGAAAAAGTTGTTGTCTTCTCAACCATTTCTTAGCTTCAAACTCCCATATCTCGCGAACGGATTGACCTAAACCAAAAATTCCTGTTGCATCTGAAAGTAGAAACTCGCCCGATTACAGCGGTATGTGTATTTTTTCCCTAGGCCATTCTGGTTAAGCGTT
Organism: Ptiloglossa arizonensis; assembly: GCF_051014685.1. NCBI lineage: Eukaryota > Metazoa > Arthropoda > Insecta > Hymenoptera > Colletidae > Ptiloglossa > Ptiloglossa arizonensis. Next base: position 242,767 of record NW_027478437.1, on the reverse strand, counting down.
TGGAGCAGCAGAATTGCGAAAAATTTTTTGCCTTCTCAACCATTTCTTGGCTTCAAACTCCCATATCTCGCGAACGGATTGATCTAACCCAAAAATTCCTGTTGCATCTGAAAGTAGAAACTCGCCCGATTACAACGGTATGTGTATTTTTTCCCTAGGCCATTCTGGTTAAGCGTTTGGAGCAGCAGAATTTCGAAGAATTTTTTGCCTTCTCAACCATTCCTTGGCTTCAAACTCCCATATCTCGCGAACGGATTGACCTAACTCAAAAATTCCTGTTGCGTCTGAAAGTAGAAACTCGCCCGTTTACAGCGGTATGTGTATTTTTACCCTAGGCCATTCTTGTTAAGCGTTTGGAGCAACAAAATTGCGAAAAATTTTTCGCCTTCTCAACCATTCCTTGGCTTCAAACTCCCATACCTCGCGAACGGATTGACCTAACCCAAAAATTCCTGTAGCGTCTGAAAGTAGAAACTCGCCCGATTACAACGGTATGTGTATTTTTTCCCTAGGCCATTCTTGTTAAGCGTTTGGAGCAGCAGAATTGCGAAAAATTTTTTGCCTTCTCAACCATTTCTTGGCTTCAAACTCCCATATCTCGCGAACGGATTGACCTAACCCAAAAATTCCTATTGCTTCTGAAAGTCGAAGCTCGCCCGATTACAACGGTATGTGTATTTTTTCCCTAGGCCATCCTTGTTAAGCGTTTGGAGCAGCAGAATTGCGAAAAATTTTTCGCCTTCTCAACCATTTCTTGGCTTCAAACTCCCATATCTCGCGAACGGATTGACCTAACCCAAACATTCCTGTAGCGTCTGAAAATGGAAAGTCGCCCGATTACAACGGTACGTGTATTTTTTTCCTAGGCCATTCTTGTTATGCGTTTGGAGCAGCAGAATTGCGAAAAATTTTTCGCCTTCTCAACCATTTCTTGGCTTCAAACTCCCATACCTCGCGAACGGATTGACCTAACCCAAAAATTCCTGTAGCGTCTGAAAGTAGAAACTCGCCCGATTACAACGGTATGTGTATCTTTTCCCTAGGCCATTCTTGTTAAGCGTTTGGAGCAGCAGAATTGCGAAAAATTTTTTGCCTTCTCAACCATTTCTTGGCTTCAAACTCCCATATCTCGCGAACGGATTGACCTAACCCAAAAATTCCTATTGCTTCTGAAAGTCGAAGCTCGCCCGATTACAACGGTATGAGTATTTTTTCCCTAGGCCATTCTTGTTAAGCGTTTGGAGCAGCAGAATTGCGAAAAATTTTTCGCCTTCTCAACCATTTCTTGGCTTCACACTCCCATACCTCGCGAACGGATTGACCTAACTCAAAAATTCCTATTGCTTCTGAAAGTCGAAACTCGCCCGATTACAACGGTATGTGTATTTTTTCCCAAGGCCATTCTGGTTAAGCGTTTGGAGCAGCAGAAGTGCGAAAAATTTGTTGTCCTCTCAACCCTTTCTTAGCTTCAAACTCCCATATCTCGCGAACGGATTGACCTAACCCAAAAATTCCAATTGCATCTGAAAGTAGAAACTCGCCCGATTACAACGGTATGTGTATTTTTTCCCTAGGCCATTCTTGTTAAGCGTTTGGAGCAGCAGAATTGCGAAAAATTTTTTGCCTTCTCAACCATTTCTTGGCTTCAAACTCCCATATCTCGCGAACGGATTGACCTAACCCAAAAATTCCTATTGCTTCTGAAAGTCGAAGCTCGCCCGATTACAACGGTATGTGTATTTTTTCCCTAGGCCATCCTTGTTAAGCGTTTGGAGCAGCAGAATTGCGAAAAATTTTTCGCCTTCTCAACCATTTCTTGGCTTCAAACTCCCATATCTCGCGAACGGATTGACCTAACCCAAACATTCCTGTAGCGTCTGAAAATGGAAAGTCGCCCGATTACAACGGTACGTGTATTTTTTTCCTAGGCCATTCTTGTTATGCGTTTGGAGCAGCAGAATTGCGAAAAATTTTTCGCCTTCTCAACCATTTCTTGGCTTCAAACTCCCATACCTCGCGAACGGATTGACCTAACCCAAAAATTCCTGTAGCGTCTGAAAGTAGAAACTCGCCCGATTACAACGGTATGTGTATCTTTTCCCTAGGCCATTCTTGTTAAGCGTTTGGAGCAGCAGAATTGCGAAAAATTTTTTGCCTTCTCAACCATTTCTTGGCTTCAAACTCCCATATCTCGCGAACGGATTGACCTAACCCAAAAATTCCTATTGCTTCTGAAAGTCGAAGCTCGCCCGATTACAACGGTATGAGTATTTTTTCCCTAGGCCATTCTTGTTAAGCGTTTGGAGCAGCAGAATTGCGAAAAATTTTTCGCCTTCTCAACCATTTCTTGGCTTCACACTCCCATACCTCGCGAACGGATTGACCTAACTCAAAAATTCCTATTGCTTCTGAAAGTCGAAACTCGCCCGATTACAACGGTATGTGTATTTTTTCCCAAGGCCATTCTGGTTAAGCGTTTGGAGCAGCAGAAGTGCGAAAAATTTGTTGTCCTCTCAACCCTTTCTTAGCTTCAAACTCCCATATCTCGCGAACGGATTGACCTAACCCAAAAATTCCAATTGCATCTGAAAGTAGAAACTCGCCCGATTACAACGGTATGTGTATTTTTTCCCTAGGCCATTCTTGTTAAGCGTTTGGAGCAGCAGAATTGCGAAAAATTTTTTGCCTTCTCAACCATTTCTTGGCTTCAAACTCCCATATCTCGCGAACGGATTGACCTAACCCAAAAATTCCTATTGCTTCTGAAAGTCGAAGCTCGCCCGATTACAACGGTATGTGTATTTTTTCCCTAGGCCATCCTTGTTAAGCGTTTGGAGCAGCAGAATTGCGAAAAATTTTTCGCCTTCTCAACCATTTCTTGGCTTCAAACTCCCATATCTCGCGAACGGATTGACCTAACCCAAAAATTCCTGTAGCGTCTGAAAATGGAAAGTCGCCCGATTACAACGGTACGTGTATTTTTTTCCTAGGCCATTCTTGTTATGCGTTTGGAGCAGCAGAATTGCGAAAAATTTTTCGCCTTCTCAACCATTTCTTGGCTTCAAACTCCCATACCTCGCGAACGGATTGACCTAACCCAAAAATTCCTATTGCTTCTGAAAGTCGAAACTCGCCCGATTACAAAGGTATGTGTATTTTTTCCCTAGGCCATTCTGGTTAAGCGTTTGGAGCAGCAGAAGTGCGAAAAAGTTGTTGTCTTCTCAACCATTTCTTAGCTTCAAACTCCCATATCTCGCGAACGGATTGACCTAAACCAAAAATTCCTGTTGCATCTGAAAGTAGAAACTCGCCCGATTACAGCGGTATGTGTATTTTTTCCCTAGGCCATTCTGGTTAAGCGTTTGGAGCAGCAGTATTGCGAAAAATTTTTTGCCTTCTCAACCATTTCTTGGCTTCAAACTCCCATATCTCGCGAACGGATTGATCTAACCCAAAAATTCCTGTTGCATCTGAAAGTAGAAACTCGCCCGATTACAACGGTATGTGTATTTTTTCCCTAGGCCATTCTGGTTAAGCGTTTGGAGCAGCAGAATTTCGAAGAATTTTTTGCCTTCTCAACCATTCCTTGGCTTCAAACTCCCATATCTCGCGAACGGATTGACCTAACTCAAAAATTCCTGTTGCGTCTGAAAGTAGAAACTCGCCCGTTTACAGCGGTATGTGTATTTTTACCCTAGGCCATTCTTGTTAAGCGTTTGGAGCAACAGAATTGCGAAAAATTTTTCGCCTTCTCAACCATTCCTTGGCTTCAAACTCCCATACCTCGCGAACGGATTGACCTAACCCAAAAATTCCTGTAGCGTCTGAAAGTAGAAACTCGCCCGATTACAACGGTATGTGTATTTTTTCCCTAGGCCATTCTGGTTAAGCGTTTGGAGCAGCAGAAGTGCGAAAAATTTGTTGTCTTCTCAACCATTTCTTAGCTTCAAACTCCCATATCTCGCGAACGGATTGACCTATCCCAAAAATTCCTGTTGCATCTGAAAGTAGAAACTCGCCCGATTACAACGGTATGTGTAGTTTTTCCCTAGGCCATTCTGATTAAGCGCTTGGAGCAGCAGAATTGCGAAAAATTTTTTGCCTTCTCAACCATTCCTTGGCTTCAAACTCCCATATCTCGCGAACGGATTGACATAACTCAAAAATTCCTATTGCGTCTGAAAGTAGAAACTCGCCCGTTTACAGCGGTATGTGTATTTTTACCCTAGGCCATTCTTGTTAAGCGTTTGGAGCAGCAGAATTGCGAAAAATTTTTCGCCTTCTCAACCATTCCTTGGCTTCAAACTCCCATACCTCGCGAACGGATTGACCTAACCCAAAAATTCCTGTAGCGTCTGAAAGTAGAAACTCGCCCGATTACAACGGTATGTGTATCTTTTCCCTAGGCCATTCTTGTTAAGCGTTTGGAGCAGCAGAATTGCGAAAAATTTTTTGCCTTCTCAACCATTTCTTGGCTTCAAACTCCCATATCTCGCGAACGGATTGACCTAACCCAAAAATTCCTATTGCTTCTGAAAGTCGAAGCTCGCCCGATTACAACGGTATGAGTATTTTTTCCCTAGGCCATTCTTGTTAAGCGTTTGGAGCAGCAGAATTGCGAAAAATTTTTCGCCTTCTCAACCATTTCTTGGCTTCACACTCCCATACCTCGCGAACGGATTGACCTAACTCAAAAATTCCTATTGCTTCTGAAAGTCGAAACTCGCCCGATTACAACGGTATGTGTATTTTTTCCCAAGGCCATTCTGGTTAAGCGTTTGGAGCAGCAGAAGTGCGAAAAATTTGTTGTCCTCTCAACCCTTTCTTAGCTTCAAACTCCCATATCTCGCGAACGGATTGACCTAACCCAAAAATTCCAATTGCATCTGAAAGTAGAAACTCGCCCGATTACAACGGTATGTGTATTTTTTCCCTAGGCCATTCTTGTTAAGCGTTTGGAGCAGCAGAATTGCGAAAAATTTTTTGCCTTCTCAACCATTTCTTGGCTTCAAACTCCCATATCTCGCGAACGGATTGACCTAACCCAAAAATTCCTATTGCTTCTGAAAGTCGAAGCTCGCCCGATTACAACGGTATGTGTATTTTTTCCCTAGGCCATCCTTGTTAAGCGTTTGGAGCAGCAGAATTGCGAAAAATTTTGCGCCTTCTCAACCATTTCTTGGCTTCAAACTCCCATATCTCGCGAACGGATTGACCTAACCCAAAAATTCCTGTAGCGTCTGAAAATGGAAAGTCGCCCGATTACAACGGTACGTGTATTTTTTTCCTAGGCCATTCTTGTTATGCGTTTGGAGCAGCAGAATTGCGAAAAATTTTTCGCCTTCTCAACCATTTCTTGGCTTCAAACTCCCATACCTCGCGAACGGATTGACCTAACCCAAAAATTCCTATTGCTTCTGAAAGTCGAAACTCGCCCGATTACAACGGTATGTGTATTTTTTCCCTAGGCCATTCTGGTTAAGCGTTTGGAGCAGCAGAAGTGCGAAAAAGTTGTTGTCTTCTCAACCATTTCTTAGCTTCAAACTCCCATATCTCGCGAACGGATTGACCTAAACCAAAAATTCCTGTTGCATCTGAAAGTAGAAACTCGCCCGATTACAGCGGTATGTGTATTTTTTCCCTAGGCCATTCTGGTTAAGCGTTTGGAGCAGCAGAATTGCGAAAAATTTTTTGCCTTCTCAACCATTTCTTGGCTTCAAACTCCCATATCTCGCGAACGGATTGATCTAACCCAAAAATTCCTGTTGCATCTGAAAGTAGAAACTCGCCCGATTACAACGGTATGTGTATTTTTTCCCTAGGCCATTCCGGTTAAGCGTTTGGAGCAGCAGAATTTCGAAGAATTTTTTGCCTTCTCAACCATTCCTTGGCTTCAAACTCCCATATCTCGCGAACGGATTGACCTAACTCAAAAATTCCTGTTGCGTCTGAAAGTAGAAACTCGCCCGTTTACAGCGGTATGTGTATTTTTACCCTAGGCCATTCTTGTTAAGCGTTTGGAGCAACAGAATTGCGAAAAATTTTTCGCCTTCTCAACCATTCCTTGGCTTCAAACTCCCATACCTCGCGAACGGATTGACCTAACCCAAAAATTCCTGTAGCGTCTGAAAGTAGAAACTCGCCCGATTACAACGGTATGTGTATTTTTTCCCTAGGCCATTCTTGTTAAGCGTTTGGAGCAGCAGAATTGCGAAAAATTTTTTGCCTTCTCAACCATTTCTTGGCTTCAAACTCCCATATCTCGCGAACGGATTGACCTAACCCAAAAATTCCTATTGCTTCTGAAAGTCGAAGCTCGCCCGATTACAACGGTATGTGTATTTTTTCCCTAGGCCATCCTTGTTAAGCGTTTGGAGCAGCAGAATTGCGAAAAATTTTTCGCCTTCTCAACCATTTCTTGGCTTCAAACTCCCATATCTCGCGAACGGATTGACCTAACCCAAACATTCCTGTAGCGTCTGAAAATGGAAAGTCGCCCGATTACAACGGTACGTGTATTTTTTTCCTAGGCCATTCTTGTTATGCGTTTGGAGCAGCAGAATTGCGAAAAATTTTTCGCCTTCTCAACCATTTCTTGGCTTCAAACTCCCATACCTCGCGAACGGATTGACCTAACCCAAAAATTCCTATTGCTTCTGAAAGTCGAAACTCGCCCGATTACAACGGTATGTGTATTTTTTCCCTAGGCCATTCTGGTTAAGCGTTTGGAGCAGCAGAAGTGCGAAAAAGTTGTTGTCTTCTCAACCATTTCTTAGCTTCAAACTCCCATATCTCGCGAACGGATTGACCTAAACCAAAAATTCCTGTTGCATCTGAAAGTAGAAACTCGCCCGATTACAGCGGTATGTGTATTTTTTCCCTAGGCCATTCTGGTTAAGCGTTTGGAGCAGCAGAATTGCGAAAAATTTTTTGCCTTCTCAACCATTTCTTGGCTTCAAACTCCCATATCTCGCGAACGGATTGATCTAACCCAAAAATTCCTGTTGCATCTGAAAGTAGAAACTCGCCCGATTACAACGGTATGTGTATTTTTTCCCTAGGCCATTCTGGTTAAGAGTTTGGAGCAGCAGAATTTCGAAGAATTTTTTGCCTTCTCAACCATTCCTTGGCTTCAAACTCCCATATCTCGCGAACGGATTGACCTAACTCAAAAATTCCTGTTGCGTCTGAAAGTAGAAACTCGCCCGTTTACAGCGGTATGTGTATTTTTACCCTAGGCCATTCTTGTTAAGCGTTTGGAGCAACAGAATTGCGAAAAATTTTTCGCCTTCTCAACCACTTCTTGGCTTCGAACTCCCATACCTCGCGAACGGATTGACCTAACTCAAAAATTCCTATTGCTTCTGAAAGTCGAAACTCGCCCGATTACAACGGTATGTGTATTTTTTCCCAAGGCCATTCTGGTTAAGCGTTTGGAGCAGCAGAAGTGCGAAAAATTTGTTGTCCTCTCAACCCTTTCTTAGCTTCAAACTCCCATATCTCGCGAACGGATTGACCTAACCCAAAAATTCCAATTGCATCTGAAAGTAGAAACTCGCCCGATTACAACGGTATGTGTATTTTTTCCCTAGGCCATTCTTGTTAAGCGTTTGGAGCAGCAGAATTGCGAAAAATTTTTTGCCTTCTCAACCATTTCTTGGCTTCAAACTCCCATATCTCGCGAACGGATTGACCTAACCCAAAAATTCCTATTGCTTCTGAAAGTCGAAGCTCGCCCGATTACAACGGTATGTGTATTTTTTCCCTAGGCCATTCTTGTTAAGCGTTTGGAGCAGCAGAATTGCGAAAAATTTTTCGCCTTCTCAACCATTTCTTGGCTTCAAACTCCCATATCTCGCGAACGGATTGACCTAACCCAAAAATTCCTGTAGCGTCTGAAAATGGAAAGTCGCCCGATTACAACGGTACGTGTATTTTTTCCCTCGGCCATTCTTGTTATGCGTTTGGAGCAGCAGAATTGCGAAAAATTTTTCGCCTTCTCAACCATTTCTTGGCTTCAAACTCCCATACCTCGCGAACGGATTGACCTAACTCAAAAATTCCTGTTGCTTCTGAAAGTCGAAACTCGCCCGATTACAACGGTATGTGTATTTTTTCCCAAGGCCATTCTGGTTAAGCGTTTGGAGCAGCAGAAGTGCGAAAAATTTGTTGTCCTCTCAACCCTTTCTTAGCTTCAAACTCCCATATCTCGCGAACGGATTGACCTAACCCAAAAATTCCAATTGCATCTGAAAGTAGAAACTCGCCCGATTACAACGGTATGTGTATTTTTTCCCTAGGCCATTCTGGTTAAGCGTTTGGAGCAGCAGAAGTGCGAAAAATTTGTTGTCTTCTCAACCATTTCTTAGCTTCAAACTCCCATATCTCGCGAACGGATTGACCTAACCCAAAAATTCCTGTTGCATCTGAAAGTAGAAACTCGCCCGATTACAACGGTATGTTTTTTTTCCCTAGGCCTTTCGGTTAAGCGTTTGGAGCAGCAGAATTGCGAATAATTTTTTGCCTTCTCAACCATTTCTTGGCTTCAAACTCCCATATCTCGCGAACGGATTCAACTAACCCAAAAATTCCTATTGCTTCTGAAAGTCGAAACTCGCCCGATTACAACGGTATGTGTATTTTTTCCCTAGGCCATTCTGGTTAAGCGTTTGGAGCAGCAGAATTGCGAAAAATTTTTTGCCTTCTCAACCATTTCTTGGCTTCAAACTCCCATATCTCGCGAACGGATTGACCTAACCCAAAAATTCCTGTTGCATCTGACAGAGTAGAAACTCGCCCGATTACAACGGTATGTGTATTTTTTCCCCTAGGCCATTCTTGTTAAGCGTTTGGAGCAGCAGAATTGCGAAAAATTTTTCGCCTTCTCACCCATTTCTTGGCTTCAAACTCCCATACCTCGCGAACGGATTGGACCTAACCCAAAAATTCCAGTAGCGTCTGAAAGTAGAAACTCGCCCGATTACAACGGTATGTGTATTTTTTCCCTAGGCCATTCTTGCTAAGCGTTTGGAGCAGCAGAATTGCGAAAAATTTTTTGCCTTCTCAACCATTTCTTGGCTTCAAACTCCCATATCTCGCGAACGGATTGACCTAACCCAAAAATTCCTATTGCTTCTGAAAGTCGAAGCTCGCCCGATTACAACGGTATGTGTATTTTTTCCCTAGGCCCATTCTTGTTAAGCGTTTGGAGCAGCAGAATTGCGAAAAATTTTTCGCCTTCTCAACCATTTCTTGGCTTCAAACTCCCATATCTCGCGAACGGATTGACCTAACACCAAAAATTCCTGTAGCGTCTGAAATGGAAAGTCGCCCCGATTACAACGGTACGTATTTTTTCCCTAGGCCATTCTTGTTATGCGTTTGGAGCAGCAGAATTGCGAAAAATTTTTTCGCCTTCTCAACCATTTCTTGGCTTCAAACTCCCATACCTCGCGAACGGATGACCTAACCCAAAATTCCAATTGCATCTGAAAGTAGAAAACTCGCCCGATTACAACGGTATGTGTATTTTTTTCCTAGGCCATTCTGGTTAAGCGTTTGGAGCAGCAGAAGTGCGAAAATTTGTTGTCTTCTCACCATTTCTTAGCTTCAAACTCCCATATCTCGCGAACGGATGCACCTAACCCAAAAATTCCTATTGCTTCTGAAAGTCGAAACTCGCCCGATTACAACGGTATGTGTATTTTTTTCCCTAGGCCATTCTGGTTAAGCGTTTGGAGCAGCAGAATTGCGAAAAATTTTTTGCCTTCTCAACCATTTCTTGGCTTCAAACTCCCATATCTCGCGAACGGATTGACCTAACCCAAAAATTCCTGTTGCATCTGAAAGTAGAAACTCGCCCGATTACAACGGTATGTGTATTTTTACCCTAGGCCATTCTTGTTAAGCGTTTGGAGCAGCAGAATTGCGAAAAATTTTTCGCCTTCTCACCCATTTCTTGGCTTCAAACTCCCATACCTCGCGAACGGATTGACCTAACCCAAAAATTCCAGTAGCGTCTGAAAGTAGAAACTCGCCCGATTACAACGGTATGTGTATTTTTTCCCTAGGCCATTCTTGCTAAGCGTTTGGAGCAGCAGAATTGCGAAAAATTTTTTGCCTTCTCAACCATTTCTTGGCTTCAAACTCCCATATCTCGCGAACGGATTGACCTAACCCAAAAATTCCTATTGCTTCTGAAAGTCGAAGCTCGCCCGATTACAACGGTATGTGTATTTTTTCCCTAGGCCATTCTTGTTAAGCGTTTGGAGCAGCAGAATTGCGAAAAATTTTTCGCCTTCTCAACCATTTCTTGGCTTCAAACTCCCATATCTCGCGAACGGATTGACCTAACACAAAAATTCCTGTAGCGTCTGAAAATGGAAAGTCGCCCGATTACAACGGTACGTGTATTTTTTCCCTAGGCCATTCTTGTTATGCGTTTGGAGCAGCAGAATTGCGAAAAATTTTTCGCCTTCTCAACCATTTCTTGGCTTCAAACTCCCATACCTCGCGAACGGATTGACCTAACCCAAAAATTCCAATTGCATCTGAAAGTAGAAACTCGCCCGATTACAACGGTATGTGTATTTTTTCCCTAGGCCATTCTGGTTAAGCGTTTGGAGCAGCAGAAGTGCGAAAAATTTGTTGTCTTCTCAACCATTTCTTAGCTTCAAACTCCCATATCTCGCGAACGGATTGACCTAACCCAAAAATTCCTGTTGCATCTGAAAGTAGAAACTCGCCCGATTACAACGGTATGTGTATTTTTTCCCTAGGCCATTCTGGTTAAGCGTTTGGAGCAGCAGAATTGCGAAAAATTTTTCGCCTTCTCAACCATTTCTTGGCTTCAAACTCCCATACCTCGCGAACGGATTGACCTAACTCAAAAATTCCTATTGCTTCTGAAAGTCGAAACTCGCCCGATTACAACGGTATGTGTATTTTTTCCCAAGGCCATTCTGGTTAAGCGTTTGGAGCAGCAGAAGTGCGAAAAATTTGTTGTCTTCTCAACCATTTCTTAGCTTCAAACTCCCATATCTCGCGAACGGACTGACCTAACCCAAAAATTCCAATTGCATCTGAAAGTAGAAACTCGCCCAATTACAACGGTATGTGTATTTTTTCCCTAGGCCATTCTTGTTAAGCGTTTGGAGCAGCAGAATTGCGAAAAATTTTTTGCCTTCTCAACCATTTCTTAGCTTCAAACTCCCATATCTCGCAAACGGATTGACCTAACCCAAAAATTCCTATTGCTTCTGAAATTCGAAGCTCGCCCGATTACAGCGGTATGTGTATTTTTACCCTAGGCCATTCTGGTTAAGCGTTTGGAGCAGCAGAATTGCGAAAAATTTTTTGCCTTCTCAACCATTTCTTGGCTTCAAACTCCTATATCTCGCGAACGGATTGACCTAACCCAAAAATTCCTGTAGCGTCTGAAAATGGAAACTCGCCCGATTACAACGGTATGTGTATTTTTTCCCTAGGCCATTCTTGTTAAGCGTTTGGAGCAGCAGAATTGCGAAAAATTTTTCGCCTTCTCAACCATTTCTTGGCTTCAAACTCCCATACCTCGCGAACGGATGGACCTAACCCAAAAATTCCTATTGCTTCTGAAAGTCGAAACTCGTCCGATTACAACGGTATGTGTATTTTTTCCCTAGGCCATTCTGGTTAAGCGTTTGGAGCAGCAGAAGTGCGAAAAATTTGTTGTCTTCTCAACCCTTTCTTAGCTTCAAACTCCCATATCTCGCGAACGGATTGACCTAACCCAAAAATTCCAATTGCATCTGAAAGTAGAAACTCGCCCGATTACAACGGTATATGTATTTTTTCCCTAGGTCATTCTAGTTAAGCGTTTGGAGCAGCAGAATTGCGAAAAATTTTTTGCCATCTCAACCATTTCTTGGCTTCAAACTCCCATATCTCGCGAACGGATTGACCTAACCCAAAAATTCCTATTGCTTCTGAAAGTCGAAACTCGCCCGATTACAGCGGTATGTGTATTTTTACCCTAGGCCATTCTGGTTAAGCGTTTGGAGCAGCAGAATTGCGAAAAATTTTTTGCCTTCTCAACCATTTCTTGGCTGCAAACTCCCATATCTCGCGAACGGATTGACCTAACCCAAAAATTCCAGTTGCATCTGAAAGTAGAAACTCGCCCGATTACAACGGTATGTGTATTTTTTCCGTAGGCCATTCTGGTTAAGCGTTTGGAGCAGCAGAAGTGCGAAAAATTTGTTGTCTTCTCAACCATTTCTTAGCTTCAAACTCGCATATCTCGCGAACGGATTGACCTAACCCAAAAATTCCTATTGCTTCTGAAATTCGAAACTCGCCCGATTACAGCGGTATGTGTATTTTTACCCTAGGCCATTCTGGTTAAGCGTTTGGAGCAGCAGAAGTGCGAAAAATTTTTTGCCTTCTCAACCATTTCTTGGCTTCAAACTCCCATATCTCGCGAACGGATTGACCTAACCCAAAAATTCCCGTAGCGTCTGAAAATGGAAACTCGCCCGATTACAACGGTATGTGTATTTTTTCCCTAGGCCATTCTTGTTAAGCGTTTGGAGCAGCAGAATTGCGAAAAATTTTTCGCCTTCTCAACCATTTCTTGGCTTCAAACTCCCATACCTCGCGAACGGATTGACCTAACCCAAAAATTCCTATTGCTTCTGAAAGTCGAAACTCGCCCGATTACAACGGTATGTGTATTTTTTCCCTAGGCCATTCTGGTTAAGCGTTTGGAGCAGCAGAAGTGCGAACAATTTGTTGTCCTCTCAACCCTTTCTTAGCTTGAAACTCCCATATCTCGCGAACGGATTGACCTAACCCAAAAATTCCAATTGCATCTGAAAGTAGAAACTCGCCCGATTACAACGGTATGTGTATTTTTTCCCTAGGCCATTCTTGTTAAGCGTTTGGAGCAGCAGAATTGCGAAAAATTTTTTGCCTTCTCAACCATTTCTTGGCTTCAAACTCCCATATCTCGCGAACGGATTGACCTAACCCAAAAATTCCTATTGCTTCTGAAAGTCGAATCGCGCCCGATTACAGCGGTATGTGTATTTTTACCCTAGGCCATTCTGGTTAAGCGTTTGGAGCAGCAGAATTGCGAAAAATTTTTTGCCTTCTCAACCATTTCTTGGCTTCAAACTCCCATATCTCGCGAACGGATTGACCTGACCCAAAAATTCCTATTGGTTCTGAAAGTCGAAACTCGCCCGATTACAGCGGTATGTGTATTTTTACCCTAGGCCATTCTGGTTAAGCGTTTGGAGCAGCAGAATTGCGAAAAATTTTTTGCCTTCTCAACCATTTCTTGGCTTCAAACTCCTATATCTCGCGAACGGATTGACCTAACCCAAAAATTCCTGTAGCGTCTGAAAATGGAAACTCGCCCGATTACAACGGTATGTGTATTTTTTCCCTAGGCCATTCTTGTTAAGCGTTTGGAGCAGCAGAATTGCGAAAAATTTTTCGCCTTCTCAACCATTTCTTGGCTTCAAACTCCCATACCTCGCGAACGGATGGACCTAACCCAAAAATTCCTATTGCTTCTGAAAGTCGAAACTCGTCCGATTACAACGGTATGTGTATTTTTTCCCTAGGCCATTCTGGTTAAGCGTTTGGAGCAGCAGAAGTGCGAAAAATTTGTTGTCTTCTCAACCCTTTCTTAGCTTCAAACTCCCATATCTCGCGAACGGATTGACCTAACCCAAAAATTCCAATTGCATCTGAAAGTAGAAACTCGCCCGATTACAACGGTATATGTATTTTTTCCCTAGGTCATTCTAGTTAAGCGTTTGGAGCAGCAGAATTGCGAAAAATTTTTTGCCATCTCAACCATTTCTTGGCTTCAAACTCCCATATCTCGCGAACGGATTGACCTAACCCAAAAATTCCTATTGCTTCTGAAAGTCGAAACTCGCCCGATTACAGCGGTATGTGTATTTTTACCCTAGGCCATTCTGGTTAAGCGTTTGGAGCAGCAGAATTGCGAAAAATTTTTTGCCTTCTCAACCATTTCTTGGCTGCAAACTCCCATATCTCGCGAACGGATTGACCTAACCCAAAAATTCCAGTTGCATCTGAAAGTAGAAACTCGCCCGATTACAACGGTATGTGTATTTTTTCCGTAGGCCATTCTGGTTAAGCGTTTGGAGCAGCAGAAGTGCGAAAAATTTGTTGTCTTCTCAACCATTTCTTAGCTTCAAACTCGCATATCTCGCGAACGGATTGACCTAACCCAAAAATTCCTATTGCTTCTGAAATTCGAAACTCGCCCGATTACAGCGGTATGTGTATTTTTACCCTAGGCCATTCTGGTTAAGCGTTTGGAGCAGCAGAAGTGCGAAAAATTTTTTGCCTTCTCAACCATTTCTTGGCTTCAAACTCCCATATCTCGCGAACGGATTGACCTAACCCAAAAATTCCCGTAGCGTCTGAAAATGGAAACTCGCCCGATTACAACGGTATGTGTATTTTTTCCCTAGGCCATTCTTGTTAAGCGTTTGGAGCAGCAGAATTGCGAAAAATTTTTCGCCTTCTCAACCATTTCTTGGCTTCAAACTCCCATACCTCGCGAACGGATTGACCTAACCCAAAAATTCCTATTGCTTCTGAAAGTCGAAACTCGCCCGATTACAACGGTATGTGTATTTTTTCCCTAGGCCATTCTGGTTAAGCGTTTGGAGCAGCAGAAGTGCGAACAATTTGTTGTCCTCTCAACCCTTTCTTAGCTTGAAACTCCCATATCTCGCGAACGGATTGACCTAACCCAAAAATTCCAATTGCATCTGAAAGTAGAAACTCGCCCGATTACAACGGTATGTGTATTTTTTCCCTAGGCCATTCTTGTTAAGCGTTTGGAGCAGCAGAATTGCGAAAAATTTTTTGCCTTCTCAACCATTTCTTGGCTTCAAACTCCCATATCTCGCGAACGGATTGACCTAACCCAAAAATTCCTATTGCTTCTGAAAGTCGAATCTCGCCCGATTACAGCGGTATGTGTATTTTTACCCTAGGCCATTCTGGTTAAGCGTTTGGAGCAGCAGAATTGCGAAAAATTTTTTGCCTTCTCAACCATTTCTTGGCTTCAAACTCCCATATCTCGCGAACGGATTGACCTGACCCAAAAATTCCTATTGGTTCTGAAAGTCGAAACTCGCCCGATTACAGCGGTATGTGTATTTTTACCCTAGGCCATTCTGGTTAAGCGTTTGGAGCAGCAGAATTGCGAAAAATTTTTTGCCTTCTCAACCATTTCTTGGCTTCAAACTCCCATATCTCGCGAACGGATTGACCTAACCCAAAAATTCCAATTGCATCTGAAAGTAGAAACTCGCCCGATTACAACGTTATGTGTATTTTTTCCGTAGGCCATTCCGGTTAAGCGTTTGGAGCAGCAGAAGTGCGAAAAATTTGTTGTCTTCTCAACCCTTTCTTAGCTTCAAACTCCCATATCTCGCGAACGGATTGACCTAACCCAAAAATTCCAATTGCATCTGAAAGTAGAAACTCGCCCGATTACAACGGTATATGTATTTTTTCCCTAGGTCATTCTAGTTAAGCGTTTGGAGCAGCAGAATTGCGAAAAATTTTTCGCCTTCTCAACCATTTCTTGGCTTCAAACTCCCATACCTCGCGAACGGATGGACCTAACCCAAAAATTCCTATTGCTTCTGAAAGTCGAATCTCGCCCGATTACAGCGGTATGTGTATTTTTACCCTAGGCCATTCTGGTTAAGCGTTTGGAGCAGCAGAATTGCGAAAAATTTTTTGCCTTCTCAACCATTTCTTGGCTTCAAACTCCCATATCTCGCGAACGGATTGACCTGACCCAAAAATTCCTATTGGTTCTGAAAGTCGAAACTCGCCCGATTACAGCGGTATGTGTATTTTTACCCTAGGCCATTCTGGTTAAGCGTTTGGAGCAGCAGAATTGCGAAAAATTTTTTGCCTTCTCAACCGTTTCTTGGCTTCAAACTCCCATATCTCGCGAACGGATTGACCTAACCCAAAAATTCCAATTGCATCTGAAAGTAGAAACTCGCCCGATTACAACGGTATGTGTATTTTTTCCCTAGGCCATTCTTGTTAAGCGTTTGGAGCAGCAGAATTGCGAAAAATTTTTTGCCTTCTCAACCATTTCTTGGCTTCAAACTCCTATATCTCGAGAACGGATTGACCTAACCCAAAAATTCCTGTAGCGTCTGAAAATGGAAACTCGCCCGATTACAACGGTATGTGTATTTTTTCCCTAGGCCATTCTTGTTAAGCGTTTGGAGCAGCAGAATTGCGAAAAATTTTTCGCCTTCTCAACCATTTCTTGGCTTCAAACTCCCATACCTCGCGAACGGATGGACCTAACCCAAAAATTCCTATTGCTTCTGAAAGTCGAAACTCGTCCGATTACAACGGTATGTGTATTTTTTCCCTAGGCCATTCTGGTTAAGCGTTTGGAGCAGCAGAAGTGCGAAAAATTTGTTGTCTTCTCAACCCTTTCTTAGCTTCAAACTCCCATATCTCGCGAACGGATTGACCTAACCCAAAAATTCCAATTGCATCTGAAAGTAGAAACTCGCCCGATTACAACGGTATATGTATTTTTTCCCTAGGTCATTCTAGTTAAGCGTTTGGAGCAGCAGAATTGCGAAAAATTTTTTGCCATCTCAACCATTTCTTGGCTTCAAACTCCCATATCTCGCGAACGGATTGACCTAACCCAAAAATTCCTATTGCTTCTGAAAGTCGAAACTCGCCCGATTACAGCGGTATGTGTATTTTTACCCTAGGCCATTCTGGTTAAGCGTTTGGAGCAGCAGAATTGCGAAAAATTTTTTGCCTTCTCAACCATTTCTTGGCTGCAAACTCCCATATCTCGCGAACGGATTGACCTAACCCAAAAATTCCAGTTGCATCTGAAAGTAGAAACTCGCCCGATTACAACGGTATGTGTATTTTTTCCGTAGGCCATTCTGGTTAAGCGTTTGGAGCAGCAGAAGTGCGAAAAATTTGTTGTCTTCTCAACCATTTCTTAGCTTCAAACTCGCATATCTCGCGAACGGATTGACCTAACCCAAAAATTCCTATTGCTTCTGAAATTCGAAACTCGCCCGATTACAGCGGTATGTGTATTTTTACCCTAGGCCATTCTGGTTAAGCGTTTGGAGCAGCAGAAGTGCGAAAAATTTTTTGCCTTCTCAACCATTTCTTGGCTTCAAACTCCCATATCTCGCGAACGGATTGACCTAACCCAAAAATTCCCGTAGCGTCTGAAAATGGAAACTCGCCCGATTACAACGGTATGTGTATTTTTTCCCTAGGCCATTCTTGTTAAGCGTTTGGAGCAGCAGAATTGCGAAAAATTTTTCGCCTTCTCAACCATTTCTTGGCTTCAAACTCCCATACCTCGCGAACGGATTGACCTAACCCAAAAATTCCTATTGCTTCTGAAAGTCGAAACTCGCCCGATTACAACGGTATGTGTATTTTTTCCCTAGGCCATTCTGGTTAAGCGTTTGGAGCAGCAGAAGTGCGAACAATTTGTTGTCCTCTCAACCCTTTCTTAGCTTGAAACTCCCATATCTCGCGAACGGATTGACCTAACCCAAAAATTCCAATTGCATCTGAAAGTAGAAACTCGCCCGATTACAACGGTATGTGTATTTTTTCCCTAGGCCATTCTTGTTAAGCGTTTGGAGCAGCAGAATTGCGAAAAATTTTTTGCCTTCTCAACCATTTCTTGGCTTCAAACTCCCATATCTCGCGAACGGATTGACCTAACCCAAAAATTCCTATTGCTTCTGAAAGTCGAATCTCGCCCGATTACAGCGGTATGTGTATTTTTACCCTAGGCCATTCTGGTTAAGCGTTTGGAGCAGCAGAATTGCGAAAAATTTTTTGCCTTCTCAACCATTTCTTGGCTTCAAACTCCCATATCTCGCGAACGGATTGACCTGACCCAAAAATTCCTATTGGTTCTGAAAGTCGAAACTCGCCCGATTACAGCGGTATGTGTATTTTTACCCTAGGCCATTCTGGTTAAGCGTTTGGAGCAGCAGAATTGCGAAAAATTTTTTGCCTTCTCAACCATTTCTTGGCTTCAAACTCCCATATCTCGCGAACGGATTGACCTAACCCAAAAATTCCAATTGCATCTGAAAGTAGAAACTCGCCCGATTACAACGTTATGTGTATTTTTTCCGTAGGCCATTCCGGTTAAGCGTTTGGAGCAGCAGAAGTGCGAAAAATTTGTTGTCTTCTCAACCATTTCTTAGCTTCAAACTCCCATATCTCGCGAACGGATTGACCTAACCCAAAAATTCCTATTGCTTCTGAAATTCGAAGCTCGCCCGATTACAGCGGTATGTGTATTTTTACCCTAGGCCATTCTGGTTAAGCGTTTGGAGCAGCAGAATTGCGAAAAATTTTTTGCCTTCTCAACCATTTCTTGGCTTCAAACTCCTATATCTCGCGAACGGATTGACCTAACCCAAAAATTCCTGTAGCGTCTGAAAATGGAAACTCGCCCGATTACAACGGTATGTGTATCTTTTCCCTAGGCCATTCTTGTTAAGCGTTTGGAGCAGCAGAATTGCGAAAAATTTTTCGCCTTCTCAACCATTTCTTGGCTTCAAACTCCCATACCTCGCGAACGGATTGACCTAACTCAAAAATTCCTATTGCTTCTGAAAGTCGAAACTCGCCCGATTACAACGGTATGTGTATTTTTTCCCAAGGCCATTCTGGTTAAGCGTTTGGAGCAGCAGAAGTGCGAAAAATTTGTTGTCTTCTTAACCATTTCTTAGCTTCAAACTCCCATATCTCGCGAACGGACTGACCTAACCCAAAAATTCCAATTGCATCTGAAAGTAGAAACTCGCCCGATTACAACGGTATGTGTATTTTTTCCCTAGGCCATTCTTGTTAAGCGTTTGGAGCAGCAGAATTGCGAAAAATTTTTTGCCTTCTCAACCATTTCTTGGCTCCAAACTCCCATATCTCGCGAACGGATTGACCTAACCCAAAAATTCCTATTGCTACTGAAAGTCGAAACTCGCCCGATTACAGCGGTATGTGTATTTTTAGCCTAGGCCATTCTGGTTAAGCGTTTGGAGCAGCAGAATTGCGAAAAATTTTTTGCCTTCTCAACCATTTCTTGGCTTCAAACTCCTATATCTCGCGAACGGATTGACCTAACCCAAAAATTCCTGTAGCGTCTGAAAATGGAAACTCGCCCGATTACAACGGTATGTGTATTTTTTCCCTAGGCCATTCTTGTTAAGCGTTTGGAGCAGCAGAATTGCGAAAAATTTTTCGCCTTCTCAACCATTTCTTGGCTTCAAACTCCCATACCTCGCGAACGGATTGACCTAACCCAAAAATTCCTATTGCTTCTGAAAGTCGAAACTCGCCCGATTACAACGGTATGTGTATTTTTTCCCTAGGCCATTCTGGTTAAGCGTTTGGAGCAGCAGAAGTGCGAAAAATTTGTTGTCTTCTCAACCCTTTCTTAGCTTCAAACTCCCATATCTCGCGAACGGATTGACCTAACCCAAAAATTCCAATTGCATCTGAAAGTAGAAACTCGCCCGATTACAACGGTATATGTATTTTTTCCCTAGGTCATTCTTGTTAAGCGTTTGGAGCAGCAAAATTGCGAAAAATTTTTTGCCATCTCAACCATTTCTTGGCTTCAAACTCCCATATCTCGCGAACGGATTGACCTAACACAAAAATTCCTATTGCTTCTGAAAGTCGAAACTCGCCCGATTACAGCGGTATGTGTATTTTTACCCTAGGCCATTCTGGTTAAGCGTTTGGAGCAGCAGAATTGCGAAAAATTTTTTGCCTTCTCAATCATTTCTTGGCTGCAAACTCCCATATCTCGCGAACGGATTGACCTAACCCAAAAATTCCAGTTGCATCTGAAAGTAGAAACTCGCCCGATTACAACGGTATGTGTATTTTTTCCGTAGGCCATTCTGGTTAAGCGTTTGGAGCAGCAGAAGTGCGAAAAATTTGTTGTCTTCTCAACCATTTCTTAGCTTCAAACTCCCATATCTCGCGAACGGATTGACCTAACCCAAAAATTCCTATTGCTTCTGAAATTCGAAACTCGCCCGATTACAGCGGTATGTGTATTTTTACCCTAGGCCATTCTGGTTAAGCGTTTGGAGCAGCAGAAGTGCGAAAAATTTTTTGCCTTCTCAACCATTTCTTGGCTTCAAACTCCCATATCTCGCGAACGGCTTGACCTAACCCAAAAATTCCCGTAGCGTCTGAAAATGGAAACTCGCCCGATTACAACGGTATGTGTATTTTTTCCCTAGGCCATTCTTGTTAAGCGTTTGGAGCAGCAGAATTGCGAAAAATTTTTCGCCTTCTCAACCATTTCTTGGCTTCAAACTCCCATACCTCGCGAACGGATTGACCTAACCCAAAAATTCCTATTGCTTCTGAAAGTCGAAACTCGCCCGATTACAACGGTATGTGTATTTTTTCCCTAGGCCATTCTGGTTAAGCGTTTGGAGCAGCAGAAGTGCGAACAATTTGTTGTCCTCTCAACCCTTTCTTAGCTTGAAACTCCCATATCTCGCGAACGGATTGACCTAACCCAAAAATTCCAATTGCATCTGAAAGTAGAAACTCGCCCGATTACAACGGTATGTGTATTTTTTCCCTAGGCCATTCTTGTTAAGCGTTTGGAGCAGCAGAATTGCGAAAAATTTTTTGCCTTCTCAACCATTTCTTGGCTTCAAACTCCCATATCTCGCGAACGGATTAACCTAACCCAAAAATTCCTATTGCTTCTGAAAGTCGAATCTCGCCCGATTACAGCGGTATGTGTATTTTTACCCTAGGCCATTCTGGTTAAGCGTTTGGAGCAGCAGAATTGCGAAAAATTTTTTGCCTTCTCAACCATTTCTTGGCTTCAAACTCCCATATCTCGCGAACGGATTGACCTGACCCAAAAATTCCTATTGCTTCTGAAAGTCGAAACTCGCCCGATTACAGCGGTATGTGTATTTTTACCCTAGGCCATTCTGGTTAAGCGTTTGGAGCAGCAGAATTGCGAAAAATTTTTTGCCTTCTCAACCATTTCTTGGCTTCAAACTCCCATATCTCGCGAACGGATTGACCTAACCCAAAAATTCCAATTGCATCTGAAAGTAGAAACTCGCCCGATTACAACGTTATGTGTATTTTTTCCGTAGGCCATTCCGGTTAAGCGTTTGGAGCAGCAGAAGTGCGAAAAATTTGTTGTCTTCTCAACCATTTCTTAGCTTCAAACTCCCATATCTCGCGAACGGATTGACCTAACCCAAAAATTCCTATTGCTTCTGAAATTCGAAGCTCGCCCGATTACAGCGGTATGTGTATTTTTACCCTAGGCCATTCTGGTTAAGCGTTTGGAGCAGCAGAATTGCGAAAAATTTTTTGCCTTCTCAACCATTTCTTGGCTTCAAACTCCTATATCTCGCGAACGGATTGACCTAACCCAAAAATTCCTGTAGCGTCTGAAAATGGAAACTCGCCCGATTACAACGGTATGTGTATCTTTTCCCTAGGCCATTCTTGTTAAGCGTTTGGAGCAGCAGAATTGCGAAAAATTTTTCGCCTTCTCAACCATTTCTTGGCTTCAAACTCCCATACCTCGCGAACGGATTGACCTAACTCAAAAATTCCTATTGCTTCTGAAAGTCGAAACTCGCCCGATTACAACGGTATGTGTATTTTTTCCCAAGGCCATTCTGGTTAAGCGTTTGGAGCAGCAGAAGTGCGAAAAATTTGTTGTCTTCTTAACCATTTCTTAGCTTCAAACTCCCATATCTCGCGAACGGACTGACCTAACCCAAAAATTCCAATTGCATCTGAAAGTAGAAACTCGCCCGATTACAACGGTATGTGTATTTTTTCCCTAGGCCATTCTTGTTAAGCGTTTGGAGCAGCAGAATTGCGAAAAATTTTTTGCCTTCTCAACCATTTCTTGGCTCCAAACTCCCATATCTCGCGAACGGATTGACCTAACCCAAAAATTCCTATTGCTACTGAAAGTCGAAACTCGCCCGATTACAGCGGTATGTGTATTTTTAGCCTAGGCCATTCTGGTTAAGCGTTTGGAGCAGCAGAATTGCGAAAAATTTTTTGCCTTCTCAACCATTTCTTGGCTTCAAACTCCTATATCTCGCGAACGGATTGACCTAACCCAAAAATTCCTGTAGCGTCTGAAAATGGAAACTCGCCCGATTACAACGGTATGTGTATTTTTTCCCTAGGCCATTCTTGTTAAGCGTTTGGAGCAGCAGAATTGCGAAAAATTTTTCGCCTTCTCAACCATTTCTTGGCTTCAAACTCCCATACCTCGCGAACGGATTGACCTAACCCAAAAATTCCTATTGCTTCTGAAAGTCGAAACTCGCCCGATTACAACGGTATGTGTATTTTTTCCCTAGGCCATTCTGGTTAAGCGTTTGGAGCAGCAGAAGTGCGAAAAATTTGTTGTCTTCTCAACCCTTTCTTAGCTTCAAACTCCCATATCTCGCGAACGGATTGACCTAACCCAAAAATTCCAATTGCATCTGAAAGTAGAAACTCGCCCGATTACAACGGTATATGTATTTTTTCCCTAGGTCATTCTTGTTAAGCGTTTGGAGCAGCAAAATTGCGAAAAATTTTTTGCCATCTCAACCATTTCTTGGCTTCAAACTCCCATATCTCGCGAACGGATTGACCTAACACAAAAATTCCTATTGCTTCTGAAAGTCGAAACTCGCCCGATTACAGCGGTATGTGTATTTTTACCCTAGGCCATTCTGGTTAAGCGTTTGGAGCAGCAGAATTGCGAAAAATTTTTTGCCTTCTCAATCATTTCTTGGCTGCAAACTCCCATATCTCGCGAACGGATTGACCTAACCCAAAAATTCCAGTTGCATCTGAAAGTAGAAACTCGCCCGATTACAACGGTATGTGTATTTTTTCCGTAGGCCATTCTGGTTAAGCGTTTGGAGCAGCAGAAGTGCGAAAAATTTGTTGTCTTCTCAACCATTTCTTAGCTTCAAACTCCCATATCTCGCGAACGGATTGACCTAACCCAAAAATTCCTATTGCTTCTGAAATTCGAAACTCGCCCGATTACAGCGGTATGTGTATTTTTACCCTAGGCCATTCTGGTTAAGCGTTTGGAGCAGCAGAAGTGCGAAAAATTTTTTGCCTTCTCAACCATTTCTTGGCTTCAAACTCCCATATCTCGCGAACGGCTTGACCTAACCCAAAAATTCCCGTAGCGTCTGAAAATGGAAACTCGCCCGATTACAACGGTATGTGTATTTTTTCCCTAGGCCATTCTTGTTAAGCGTTTGGAGCAGCAGAATTGCGAAAAATTTTTCGCCTTCTCAACCATTTCTTGGCTTCAAACTCCCATACCTCGCGAACGGATTGACCTAACCCAAAAATTCCTATTGCTTCTGAAAGTCGAAACTCGCCCGATTACAACGGTATGTGTATTTTTTCCCTAGGCCATTCTGGTTAAGCGTTTGGAGCAGCAGAAGTGCGAAAAATTTTTTGCCTTCTCAACCATTTCTTGGCTTCAAACTCCCATATCTCGCGAACGGATTGACCTAACCCAAAAATTCCAATTGCATCTGAAAGTAGAAACTCGCCCGATTACAACGGTATGTGTATTTTTTCCGTAGGCCATTCTGGTTAAGCGTTTGGAGCAGCAGAAGTGCGAAAAATTTGTTGTCTTCTCAACCATTTCTTAGCTTCAAACTCCCATATCTCGCGAACGGATTGACCTAACCCAAAAATTCCTATTGCTTCTGAAATTCGAAGCTCGCCCGATTACAGCGGTATGTGTATTTTTACCCTAGGCCATTCTGGTTAAGCGTTTGGAGCAGCAGAATTGCGAAAAATTTTTCGCCTTCTCAACCATTTCTTGGCTTCAAACTCCCATACCTCGCGAACGGATTGACCTAACCCAAAAATTCCTATTGCTTCTGAAAGTCGAAACTCGCCCGATTACAACGGTATGTGTATTTTTTCCCTAGGCCATTCTGGTTAAGCGTTTGGAGCAGCAGAAGTGCGAAAAATTTTTTGCCTTCTCAACCATTTCTTGGCTTCAAACTCCCATACCTCGCGAACGGATTGACCTAACCCAAAAATTCCTATTGCTTCTGAAAGTCGAAACGCGCCCGATTACAACGGTATGTGTATTTTCTCCGTAGGCCATTCTGTTTAAGCGTTTGGAGCAGCAGAAGTGCGAAAAATTTGTTGTCTTCTCAACCATTTCTTAGCTTCAAACTCCCATATCTCGCGAACGGATTGACCTAACCCAAAAATTCCTATTGCTTCTGAAATTCGAAGCTCGCCCGATTACAGCGGTATGTGTATTTTTACCCTAGGCCATTCTGGTTAAGCGTTTGGAGCAGCAGAATTGCGAAAAATTTTTTGCCTTCTCAACCATTTCTTGGCTTCAAACTCCTATATCTCGCGAACGGATTGACCTAACCCAAAAATTCCTGTAGCGTCTGAAAATGAAAACTCGCCCGATTACAACGGTATGTGTATCTTTTCCCTAGGCCATTCTGGTTAAGCGTTTGGAGCAGCAGAAGTGCGAAAAATTTTTTGCCTTCTCAACCATTTCTTGGCTTCAAACTCCCATATCTCGCGAACGGATTGACCTAACCCAAAAATTCCAATTGCATCTGAAAGTAGAAACTCGCCCGATTACAACGGTATGTGTATTTTTTCCGTAGGCCATTCTGGTTAAGCGTTTGGAGCAGCAGAAGTGCGAAAAATTTGTTGTCTTCTCAACCATTTCTTAGCTTCAAACTCCCATATCTCGCGAACGGATTGACCTAACCCAAAAATTCCTATTGCTTCTGAAATTCGAAGCTCGCCCGATTACAGCGGTATGTGTATTTTTACCCTAGGCCATTCTGGTTAAGCGTTTGGAGCAGCAGAATTGCGAAAAATTTTTTGCCTTCTCAACCATTTCTTGGCTT
Organism: Ptiloglossa arizonensis; assembly: GCF_051014685.1. Lineage (NCBI taxonomy): Eukaryota > Metazoa > Arthropoda > Insecta > Hymenoptera > Colletidae > Ptiloglossa > Ptiloglossa arizonensis. The sequence continues at coordinate 217,757 of NW_027478437.1, read as the reverse complement.
CAAACTCCTATATCTCGCGAACGGATTGACCTAACCCAAAAATTCCTGTAGTGTCTGAAAATGGAAACTCGCCCGATTACAACGGTATGTGTATCTTTTCCCTAGGCCATTCTTGTTAAGCGTTTGGAGCAGCAGAATTGCGAAAAATTTTTCGCCTTCTCAACCATTTCTTGGCTTCAAACTCCCATACCTCGCGAACGGATTGACCTAACCCAAAAATTCCTATTGCTTCTGAAAGTCGAAACGCGCCCGATTACAACGGTATGTGTATTTTTTCCCTAGGCCATTCTGGTTAAGCGTTTGGAGCAGCAGAAGTGCGAAAATTTGTTGTCTTCTCAACCCTTTCTTAGCTTCAAACTCCCATATCTCGCGAACGGATTGACCTAACTCAAAAATTCCGATTGCATCTGAAAGTAGAAACTCGCCCGATTACAACGGTATGTGTATTTTTTCCGTAGGCCATTCTGTTTAAGCGTTTGGAGCAGCAGAAGTGCGAAAAATTTGTTGTCTTCTCAACCATTTCTTGGCTTCAAACTCCCATACCTCGCGAACGGATTGACCTAACCCAAAAATTCCTATTGCTTCTGAAAGTCGAAACTCGCCCGATTACAACGGTATGTGTATTTTTTCCCTAGGCCATTCTGGTTAAGCGTTTGGAGCAGCAGAAGTGCGAAAAATTTGTTGTCCTCTCAACCCTTTCTTAGCTTCAAACTCCCATATCTCGCGAACGGATTGACCTAACCCAAAAATTCCAATTGCATCTGAAAGTAGAAACTCGCCCGATTACAACGGTATGTGTATTTTTTCCGTAGGCCATTCTGGTTAAGCGTTTGGAGCAGCAGAAGTGCGAAAAATTTGTTGTCTTCTCAACCATTTCTTAGCTTCAAACTCCCATATCTCGCGAACGGATTGACCTAACCCAAAAATTCCTATTGCTTCTGAAATTCGAAGCTCGCCCGATTACAGCGGTATGTGTATTTTTACCCTAGGCCATTCTGGTTAAGCGTTTGGAGCAGCAGAATTGCGAAAAATTTTTTGCCTTCTCAACCATTTCTTGGCTTCAAACTCCTATATCTCGCGAACGGATTGACCTAACCCAAAAATTCCTGTAGCGTCTGAGAATGGAAACTCGCCCGATTACAACGGTATGTGTATCTTTTCCCTAGGCCATTCTTGTTAAGCGTTTGGAGCAGCAGAATTGCGAAAAATTTTTCGCCTTCTCAACCATTTCTTGGCTTCAAACTCCCATACCTCGCGAACGGATTGACCTAACTCAAAAATTCCTATTGCTTCTGAAAGTCGAAACTCGCCCGATTACAACAGTATGTGTATTTTTTCCCAAGGCCATTCTGGTTAAGCGTTTGGAGCAGCAGAAGTGCGAAAAATTTGTTGTCTTCTTAACCATTTCTTAGCTTCAAACTCCCATATCTCGCGAACGGACTGACCTAACCCAAAAATTCCAATTGCATCTGAAAGTAGAAACTCGCCCGATTACAGCGGTATGTGTATTTTTTCCCTAGGCCATTCTTGTTAAGCGTTTGGAGCAGCAGAATTGCGAAAAATTTTTTGCCTTCTCAACCATTTCTTGGCTTCAAACTCCTATATCTCGCGAACGGATTGACCTAACCCAAAAATTCCTGTAGCGTCTGAAAATGAAAACTCGCCCGATTACAACGGTATGTGTATCTTTTCCCTAGGCCATTCTGGTTAAGCGTTTGGAGCAGCAGAAGTGCGAAAAATTTTTTGCCTTCTCAACCATTTCTTGGCTTCAAACTCCCATATCTCGCGAACGGATTGACCTAACCCAAAAATTCCAATTGCATCTGAAAGTAGAAACTCGCCCGATTACAACGGTATGTGTATTTTTTCCGTAGGCCATTCTGGTTAAGCGTTTGGAGCAGCAGAAGTGCGAAAAATTTGTTGTCTTCTCAACCATTTCTTAGCTTCAAACTCCCATATCTCGCGAACGGATTGACCTAACCCAAAAATTCCTATTGCTTCTGAAATTCGAAGCTCGCCCGATTACAGCGGTATGTGTATTTTTACCCTAGGCCATTCTGGTTAAGCGTTTGGAGCAGCAGAATTGCGAAAAATTTTTTGCCTTCTCAACCATTTCTTGGCTTCAAACTCCTATATCTCGCGAACGGATTGACCTAACCCAAAAATTCCTGTAGTGTCTGAAAATGGAAACTCGCCCGATTACAACGGTATGTGTATCTTTTCCCTAGGCCATTCTTGTTAAGCGTTTGGAGCAGCAGAATTGCGAAAAATTTTTCGCCTTCTCAACCATTTCTTGGCTTCAAACTCCCATACCTCGCGAACGGATTGACCTAACCCAAAAATTCCTATTGCTTCTGAAAGTCGAAACGCGCCCGATTACAACGGTATGTGTATTTTTTCCCTAGGCCATTCTGGTTAAGCGTTTGGAGCAGCAGAAGTGCGAAAATTTGTTGTCTTCTCAACCCTTTCTTAGCTTCAAACTCCCATATCTCGCGAACGGATTGACCTAACTCAAAAATTCCGATTGCATCTGAAAGTAGAAACTCGCCCGATTACAACGGTATGTGTATTTTTTCCGTAGGCCATTCTGTTTAAGCGTTTGGAGCAGCAGAAGTGCGAAAAATTTGTTGTCTTCTCAACCATTTCTTGGCTTCAAACTCCCATACCTCGCGAACGGATTGACCTAACCCAAAAATTCCTATTGCTTCTGAAAGTCGAAACTCGCCCGATTACAACGGTATGTGTATTTTTTCCCTAGGCCATTCTGGTTAAGCGTTTGGAGCAGCAGAAGTGCGAAAAATTTGTTGTCCTCTCAACCCTTTCTTAGCTTCAAACTCCCATATCTCGCGAACGGATTGACCTAACCCAAAAATTCCAATTGCATCTGAAAGTAGAAACTCGCCCGATTACAACGGTATGTGTATTTTTTCCGTAGGCCATTCTGGTTAAGCGTTTGGAGCAGCAGAAGTGCGAAAAATTTGTTGTCTTCTCAACCATTTCTTAGCTTCAAACTCCCATATCTCGCGAACGGATTGACCTAACCCAAAAATTCCTATTGCTTCTGAAATTCGAAGCTCGCCCGATTACAGCGGTATGTGTATTTTTACCCTAGGCCATTCTGGTTAAGCGTTTGGAGCAGCAGAATTGCGAAAAATTTTTTGCCTTCTCAACCATTTCTTGGCTTCAAACTCCTATATCTCGCGAACGGATTGACCTAACCCAAAAATTCCTGTAGCGTCTGAGAATGGAAACTCGCCCGATTACAACGGTATGTGTATCTTTTCCCTAGGCCATTCTTGTTAAGCGTTTGGAGCAGCAGAATTGCGAAAAATTTTTCGCCTTCTCAACCATTTCTTGGCTTCAAACTCCCATACCTCGCGAACGGATTGACCTAACTCAAAAATTCCTATTGCTTCTGAAAGTCGAAACTCGCCCGATTACAACAGTATGTGTATTTTTTCCCAAGGCCATTCTGGTTAAGCGTTTGGAGCAGCAGAAGTGCGAAAAATTTGTTGTCTTCTTAACCATTTCTTAGCTTCAAACTCCCATATCTCGCGAACGGACTGACCTAACCCAAAAATTCCAATTGCATCTGAAAGTAGAAACTCGCCCGATTACAACGGTATGTGTATTTTTTCCCTAGGCCATTCTTGTTAAGCGTTTGGAGCAGCAGAATTGCGAAAAATTTTTTGCCTTCTCAACCATTTCTTGGCTCCAAACTCCCATATCTCGCGAACGGATTGACCTAACCCAAAAATTCCTATTGCTACTGAAAGTCGAAACTCGCCCGATTACAGCGGTATGTGTATTTTTAGCCTAGGCCATTCTGGTTAAGCGTTTGGAGCAGCAGAATTGCGAAAAATTTTTTGCCTTCTCAACCATTTCTTGGCTTCAAACTCCTATATCTCGCGAACGGATTGACCTAACCCAAAAATTCCTGTAGCGTCTGAAAATGGAAACTCGCCCGATTACAACGGTATGTGTATTTTTTCCCTAGGCCATTCTTGTTAAGCGTTTGGAGCAGCAGAATTGCGAAAAATTTTTCGCCTTCTCAACCATTTCTTGGCTTCAAACTCCCATACCTCGCGAACGGATTGACCTAACCCAAAAATTCCTATTGCTTCTGAAAGTCGAAACTCGCCCGATTACAACGGTATGTGTATTTTTTCCCTAGGCCATTCTGGTTAAGCGTTTGGAGCAGCAGAAGTGCGAAAAATTTGTTGTCTTCTCAACCCTTTCTTAGCTTCAAACTCCCATATCTCGCGAACGGATTGACCTAACCCAAAAATTCCAATTGCATCTGAAAGTAGAAACTCGCCCGATTACAACGGTATATGTATTTTTTCCCTAGGTCATTCTTGTTAAGCGTTTGGAGCAGCAAAATTGCGAAAAATTTTTTGCCATCTCAACCATTTCTTGGCTTCAAACTCCCATATCTCGCGAACGGATTGACCTAACACAAAAATTCCTATTGCTTCTGAAAGTCGAAACTCGCCCGATTACAGCGGTATGTGTATTTTTACCCTAGGCCATTCTGGTTAAGCGTTTGGAGCAGCAGAATTGCGAAAAATTTTTTGCCTTCTCAATCATTTCTTGGCTGCAAACTCCCATATCTCGCGAACGGATTGACCTAACCCAAAAATTCCAGTTGCATCTGAAAGTAGAAACTCGCCCGATTACAACGGTATGTGTATTTTTTCCGTAGGCCATTCTGGTTAAGCGTTTGGAGCAGCAGAAGTGCGAAAAATTTGTTGTCTTCTCAACCATTTCTTAGCTTCAAACTCCCATATCTCGCGAACGGATTGACCTAACCCAAAAATTCCTATTGCTTCTGAAATTCGAAACTCGCCCGATTACAGCGGTATGTGTATTTTTACCCTAGGCCATTCTGGTTAAGCGTTTGGAGCAGCAGAAGTGCGAAAAATTTTTTGCCTTCTCAACCATTTCTTGGCTTCAAACTCCCATATCTCGCGAACGGCTTGACCTAACCCAAAAATTCCCGTAGCGTCTGAAAATGGAAACTCGCCCGATTACAACGGTATGTGTATTTTTTCCCTAGGCCATTCTTGTTAAGCGTTTGGAGCAGCAGAATTGCGAAAAATTTTTCGCCTTCTCAACCATTTCTTGGCTTCAAACTCCCATACCTCGCGAACGGATTGACCTAACCCAAAAATTCCTATTGCTTCTGAAAGTCGAAACTCGCCCGATTACAACGGTATGTGTATTTTTTCCCTAGGCCATTCTGGTTAAGCGTTTGGAGCAGCAGAAGTGCGAAAAATTTTTTGCCTTCTCAACCATTTCTTGGCTTCAAACTCCCATATCTCGCGAACGGATTGACCTAACCCAAAAATTCCAATTGCATCTGAAAGTAGAAACTCGCCCGATTACAACGGTATGTGTACTTTTTCCGTAGGCCATTCTGGTTAAGCGTTTGGAGCAGCAGAAGTGCGAAAAATTTGTTGTCTTCTCAACCATTTCTTAGCTTCAAACTCCCATATCTCGCGAACGGATTGACCTAACCCAAAAATTCCTATTGCTTCTGAAATTCGAAGCTCGCCCGATTACAGCGGTATGTGTATTTTTACCCTAGGCCATTCTGGTTAAGCGTTTGGAGCAGCAGAATTGCGAAAAATTTTTTGCCTTCTCAACCATTTCTTGGCTTCAAACTCCTATATCTCGCGAACGGATTGACCTAACCCAAAAATTCCTGTAGCGTCTGAAAATGGAAACTCGCCCGATTACAACGGTATGTGTATCTTTTCCCTAGGCCATTCTTGTTAAGCGTTTGGAGCAGCAGAATTGCGAAAAATTTTTCGCCTTCTCAACCATTTCTTGGCTTCAAACTCCCATACCTCGCGAACGGATTGACCTAACCCAAAAATTCCTATTGCTTCTGAAAGTCGAAACGCGCCCGAATACAACGGTATGTGTATTTTCTCCGTAGGCCATTCTGTTTAAGCGTTTGGAGCAGCAGAAGTGCGAAAAATTTGTTGTCTTCTCAACCATTTCTTAGCTTCAAACTCCCATATCTCGCGAACGGATTGACCTAACCCAAAAATTCCTATTGCTTCTGAAATTCGAAGCTCGCCCGATTACAGCGGTATGTGTATTTTTACCCTAGGCCATTCTGGTTAAGCGTTTGGAGCAGCAGAATTGCGAAAAATTTTTTGCCTTCTCAACCATTTCTTGGCTTCAAACTCCTATATCTCGCGAACGGATTGACCTAACCCAAAAATTCCTGTAGCGTCTGAAAATGAAAACTCGCCCGATTACAACGGTATGTGTATCTTTTCCCTAGGCCATTCTGGTTAAGCGTTTGGAGCAGCAGAAGTGCGAAAAATTTTTTGCCTTCTCAACCATTTCTTGGCTTCAAACTCCCATATCTCGCGAACGGATTGACCTAACCCAAAAATTCCAATTGCATCTGAAAGTAGAAACTCGCCCGATTACAACGGTATGTGTATTTTTTCCGTAGGCCATTCTGGTTAAGCGTTTGGAGCAGCAGAAGTGCGAAAAATTTGTTGTCTTCTCAACCATTTCTTAGCTTCAAACTCCCATATCTCGCGAACGGATTGACCTAACCCAAAAATTCCTATTGCTTCTGAAATTCGAAGCTCGCCCGATTACAGCGGTATGTGTATTTTTACCCTAGGCCATTCTGGTTAAGCGTTTGGAGCAGCAGAATTGCGAAAAATTTTTTGCCTTCTCAACCATTTCTTGGCTTCAAACTCCTATATCTCGCGAACGGATTGACCTAACCCAAAAATTCCTGTAGTGTCTGAAAATGGAAACTCGCCCGATTACAACGGTATGTGTATCTTTTCCCTAGGCCATTCTTGTTAAGCGTTTGGAGCAGCAGAATTGCGAAAAATTTTTCGCCTTCTCAACCATTTCTTGGCTTCAAACTCCCATACCTCGCGAACGGATTGACCTAACCCAAAAATTCCTATTGCTTCTGAAAGTCGAAACGCGCCCGATTACAACGGTATGTGTATTTTTTCCCTAGGCCATTCTGGTTAAGCGTTTGGAGCAGCAGAAGTGCGAAAATTTGTTGTCTTCTCAACCCTTTCTTAGCTTCAAACTCCCATATCTCGCGAACGGATTGACCTAACTCAAAAATTCCAATTGCATCTGAAAGTAGAAACTCGCCCGATTACAACGGTATGTGTATTTTTTCCGTAGGCCATTCTGTTTAAGCGTTTGGAGCAGCAGAAGTGCGAAAAATTTGTTGTCTTCTCAACCATTTCTTGGCTTCAAACTCCCATACCTCGCGAACGGATTGACCTAACCCAAAAATTCCTATTGCTTCTGAAAGTCGAAACTCGCCCGATTACAACGGTATGTGTATTTTTTCCCTAGGCCATTCTGGTTAAGCGTTTGGAGCAGCAGAAGTGCGAAAAATTTGTTGTCCTCTCAACCCTTTCTTAGCTTCAAACTCCCATATCTCGCGAACGGATTGACCTAACCCAAAAATTCCAATTGCATCTGAAAGTAGAAACTCGCCCGATTACAACGGTATGTGTATTTTTTCCGTAGGCCATTCTGGTTAAGCGTTTGGAGCAGCAGAAGTGCGAAAAATTTGTTGTCTTCTCAACCATTTCTTAGCTTCAAACTCCCATATCTCGCGAACGGATTGACCTAACCCAAAAATTCCTATTGCTTCTGAAATTCGAAGCTCGCCCGATTACAGCGGTATGTGTATTTTTACCCTAGGCCATTCTGGTTAAGCGTTTGGAGCAGCAGAATTGCGAAAAATTTTTTGCCTTCTCAACCATTTCTTGGCTTCAAACTCCTATATCTCGCGAACGGATTGACCTAACCCAAAAATTCCTGTAGCGTCTGAGAATGGAAACTCGCCCGATTACAACGGTATGTGTATCTTTTCCCTAGGCCATTCTGGTTAAGCGTTTGGAGCAGCAGAAGTGCGAAAAATTTGTTGTCTTCTCAACCCTTTCTTAGCTTCAAACTCCCATATCTCGCGAACGGATTGACCTAACCCAAAAATTCCAATTGCATCTGAAAGTAGAAACTCGCCCGATTACAACGGTATATGTATTTTTTCCCTAGGTCATTCTTGTTAAGCGTTTGGAGCAGCAAAATTGCGAAAAATTTTTTGCCATCTCAACCATTTCTTGGCTTCAAACTCCCATATCTCGCGAACGGATTGACCTAACACAAAAATTCCTATTGCTTCTGAAAGTCGAAACTCGCCCGATTACAGCGGTATGTGTATTTTTACCCTAGGCCATTCTGGTTAAGCGTTTGGAGCAGCAGAATTGCGAAAAATTTTTTGCCTTCTCAATCATTTCTTGGCTGCAAACTCCCATATCTCGCGAACGGATTGACCTAACCCAAAAATTCCAGTTGCATCTGAAAGTAGAAACTCGCCCGATTACAACGGTATGTGTATTTTTTCCGTAGGCCATTCTGGTTAAGCGTTTGGAGCAGCAGAAGTGCGAAAAATTTGTTGTCTTCTCAACCATTTCTTAGCTTCAAACTCCCATATCTCGCGAACGGATTGACCTAACCCAAAAATTCCTATTGCTTCTGAAATTCGAAACTCGCCCGATTACAGCGGTATGTGTATTTTTACCCTAGGCCATTCTGGTTAAGCGTTTGGAGCAGCAGAAGTGCGAAAAATTTTTTGCCTTCTCAACCATTTCTTGGCTTCAAACTCCCATATCTCGCGAACGGATTGACCTAACCCAAAAATTACCGTAGCGTCTGAAAATGGAAACTCGCCCGATTACAACGGTATGTGTATTTTTTCCCTAGGCCATTCTTGTTAAGCGTTTGGAGCAGCAGAATTGCGAAAAATTTTTCGCCTTCTCAACCATTTCTTGGCTTCAAACTCCCATACCTCGCGAACGGATTGACCTAACCCAAAAATTCCTATTGCTTCTGAAAGTCGAAACTCGCCCGATTACAACGGTATGTGTATTTTTTCCCTAGGCCATTCTGGTTAAGCGTTTGGAGCAGCAGAAGTGCGAAAAATTTTTTGCCTTCTCAACCATTTCTTGGCTTCAAACTCCCATATCTCGCGAACGGATTGACCTAACCCAAAAATTCCAATTGCATCTGAAAGTAGAAACTCGCCCGATTACAACGGTATGTGTATTTTTTCCGTAGGCCATTCTGGTTAAGCGTTTGGAGCAGCAGAAGTGCGAAAAATTTGTTGTCTTCTCAACCATTTCTTAGCTTCAAACTCCCATATCTCGCGAACGGATTGACCTAACCCAAAAATTCCTATTGCTTCTGAAATTCGAAGCTCGCCCGATTACAGCGGTATGTGTATTTTTACCCTAGGCCATTCTGGTTAAGCGTTTGGAGCAGCAGAATTGCGAAAAATTTTTTGCCTTCTCAACCATTTCTTGGCTTCAAACTCCTATATCTCGCGAACGGATTGACCTAACCCAAAAATTCCTATTGCTTCTGAAATTCGAAACTCGCCCGATTACAGCGGTATGTGTATTTTTACCCTAGGCCATTCTGGTTAAGCGTTTGGAGCAGCAGAAGTGCGAAAAATTTTTTGCCTTCTCAACCATTTCTTGGCTTCAAACTCCCATATCTCGCGAACGGATTGACCTAACCCAAAAATTCCCGTAGCGTCTGAAAATGGAAACTCGCCCGATTACAACGGTATGTTTATTTTTTCCCTAGGCCATTCTTGTTAAGCGTTTGGAGCAGCAGAATTGCGAAAAATTTTTCGCCTTCTCAACCATTTCTTGGCTTCAAACTCCCATACCTCGCGAACGGATTGACCTAACCCAAAAATTCCTATTGCTTCTGAAAGTCGAAACTCGCCCGATTACAACGGTATGTGTATTTTTTCCCTAGGCCATTCTGGTTAAGCGTTTGGAGCAGCAGAAGTGCGAAAAATTTTTTGCCTTCTCAACCATTTCTTGGCTTCAAAGTCCCATATCTCGCGAACGGATTGACCTAACCCAAAAATTCCTATTGCTTCTGAAATTCGAAGCTCGCCCGATTACAGCGGTATGTGTATTTTTACCCTAGGCCATTCTGGTTAAGCGTTTGGAGCAGCAGAATTGCGAAAAATTTTTTGCCTTCTCAACCATTTCTTGGCTTCAAACTCCTATATCTCGCGAACGGATTGACCTAACCCAAAAATTCCTGTAGCGTCTGAGAATGGACACTCGCCCGATTACAACGGTATGTGTATCTTTTCCCTAGGCCATTCTGGTTAAGCGTTTGGAGCAGCAGAAGTGCGAAAAATTTGTTGTCTTCTCAACCCTTTCTTAGCTTCAAACTCCCATATCTCGCGAACGGATTGACCTAACCCAAAAATTCCAATTGCATCTGAAAGTAGAAACTCGCCCGATTACAACGGTATATGTATTTTTTCCCTAGGTCATTCTTGTTAAGCGTTTGGAGCAGCAAAATTGCGAAAAATTTTTTGCCATCTCAACCATTTCTTGGCTTCAAACTCCCATATCTCGCGAACGGATTGACCTAACACAAAAATTCCTATTGCTTCTGAAATTCGAAGCTCGCCCGATTACAGCGGTATGTGTATTTTTACCCTAGGCCATTCTGGTTAAGCGTTTGGAGCAGCAGAATTGCGAAAAATTTTTTGCCTTCTCAACCATTTCTTGGCTTCAAACTCCTATATCTCGCGAACGGATTGACCTAACCCAAAAATTCCTGTAGTGTCTGAAAATGGAAACTCGCCCGATTACAACGGTATGTGTATCTTTTCCCTAGGCCATTCTTGTTAAGCGTTTGGAGCAGCAGAATTGCGAAAAATTTTTCGCCTTCTCAACCATTTCTTGGCTTCAAACTCCCATACCTCGCGAACGGATTGACCTAACCCAAAAATTCCTATTGCTTCTGAAAGTCGAAACGCGCCCGATTACAACGGTATGTGTATTTTTTCCCTAGGCCATTCTGGTTAAGCGTTTGGAGCAGCAGAAGTGCGAAAATTTGTTGTCTTCTCAACCCTTTCTTAGCTTCAAACTCCCATATCTCGCGAACGGATTGACCTAACTCAAAAATTCCAATTGCATCTGAAAGTAGAAACTCGCCCGATTACAACGGTATGTGTATTTTTTCCGTAGGCCATTCTGTTTAAGCGTTTGGAGCAGCAGAAGTGCGAAAAATTTGTTGTCTTCTCAACCATTTCTTGGCTTCAAACTCCCATACCTCGCGAACGGATTGACCTAACCCAAAAATTCCTATTGCTTCTGAAAGTCGAAACTCGCCCGATTACAACGGTATGTGTATTTTTTCCCTAGGCCATTCTGGTTAAGCGTTTGGAGCAGCAGAAGTTCGAAAAATTTGTTGTCCTCTCAACCCTTTCTTAGCTTCAAACTCCCATATCTCGCGAACGGATTGACCTAACCCAAAAATTCCAATTGCATCTGAAAGTAGAAACTCGCCCGATTACAACGGTATGTGTATTTTTTCCGTAGGCCATTCTGGTTAAGCGTTTGGAGCAGCAGAAGTGCGAAAAATTTGTTGTCTTCTCAACCATTTCTTAGCTTCAAACTCCCATATCTCGCGAACGGATTGACCTAACCCAAAAATTCCTATTGCTTCTGAAATTCGAAGCTCGCCCGATTACAGCGGTATGTGTATTTTTACCCTAGGCCATTCTGGTTAAGCGTTTGGAGCAGCAGAATTGCGAAAAATTTTTTGCCTTCTCAACCATTTCTTGGCTTCAAACTCCTATATCTCGCGAACGGATTGACCTAACCCAAAAATTCCTGTAGCGTCTGAGAATGGAAACTCGCCCGATTACAACGGTATGTGTATCTTTTCCCTAGGCCATTCTGGTTAAGCGTTTGGAGCAGCAGAAGTGCGAAAAATTTGTTGTCTTCTCAACCCTTTCTTAGCTTCAAACTCCCATATCTCGCGAACGGATTGACCTAACCCAAAAATTCCAATTGCATCTGAAAGTAGAAACTCGCCCGATTACAACGGTATATGTATTTTTTCCCTAGGTCATTCTTGTTAAGCGTTTGGAGCAGCAAAATTGCGAAAAATTTTTTGCCATCTCAACCATTTCTTGGCTTCAAACTCCCATATCTCGCGAACGGATTGACCTAACACAAAAATTCCTATTGCTTCTGAAAGTCGAAACTCGCCCGATTACAGCGGTATGTGTATTTTTACCCTAGGCCATTCTGGTTAAGCGTTTGGAGCAGCAGAATTGCGAAAAATTTTTTGCCTTCTCAATCATTTCTTGGCTGCAAACTCCCATATCTCGCGAACGGATTGACCTAACCCAAAAATTCCAGTTGCATCTGAAAGTAGAAACTCGCCCGATTACAACGGTATGTGTATTTTTTCCGTAGGCCATTCTGGTTAAGCGTTTGGAGCAGCAGAAGTGCGAAAAATTTGTTGTCTTCTCAACCATTTCTTAGCTTCAAACTCCCATATCTCGCGAACGGATTGACCTAACCCAAAAATTCCTATTGCTTCTGAAATTCGAAACTCGCCCGATTACAGCGGTATGTGTATTTTTACCCTAGGCCATTCTGGTTAAGCGTTTGGAGCAGCAGAAGTGCGAAAAATTTTTTGCCTTCTCAACCATTTCTTGGCTTCAAACTCCCATATCTCGCGAACGGATTGACCTAACCCAAAAATTACCGTAGCGTCTGAAAATGGAAACTCGCCCGATTACAACGGTATGTGTATTTTTTCCCTAGGCCATTCTTGTTAAGCGTTTGGAGCAGCAGAATTGCGAAAAATTTTTCGCCTTCTCAACCATTTCTTGGCTTCAAACTCCCATACCTCGCGAACGGATTGACCTAACCCAAAAATTCCTATTGCTTCTGAAAGTCGAAACTCGCCCGATTACAACGGTATGTGTATTTTTTCCCTAGGCCATTCTGGTTAAGCGTTTGGAGCAGCAGAAGTGCGAAAAATTTTTTGCCTTCTCAACCATTTCTTGGCTTCAAACTCCCATATCTCGCGAACGGATTGACCTAACCCAAAAATTCCAATTGCATCTGAAAGTAGAAACTCGCCCGATTACAACGGTATGTGTATTTTTTCCGTAGGCCATTCTGGTTAAGCGTTTGGAGCAGCAGAAGTGCGAAAAATTTGTTGTCTTCTCAACCATTTCTTAGCTTCAAACTCCCATATCTCGCGAACGGATTGACCTAACCCAAAAATTCCTATTGCTTCTGAAATTCGAAGCTCGCCCGATTACAGCGGTATGTGTATTTTTACCCTAGGCCATTCTGGTTAAGCGTTTGGAGCAGCAGAATTGCGAAAAATTTTTTGCCTTCTCAACCATTTCTTGGCTTCAAACTCCTATATCTCGCGAACGGATTGACCTAACCCAAAAATTCCTATTGCTTCTGAAATTCGAAACTCGCCCGATTACAGCGGTATGTGTATTTTTACCCTAGGCCATTCTGGTTAAGCGTTTGGAGCAGCAGAAGTGCGAAAAATTTTTTGCCTTCTCAACCATTTCTTGGCTTCAAACTCCCATATCTCGCGAACGGATTGACCTAACCCAAAAATTCCCGTAGCGTCTGAAAATGGAAACTCGCCCGATTACAACGGTATGTTTATTTTTTCCCTAGGCCATTCTTGTTAAGCGTTTGGAGCAGCAGAATTGCGAAAAATTTTTCGCCTTCTCAACCATTTCTTGGCTTCAAACTCCCATACCTCGCGAACGGATTGACCTAACCCAAAAATTCCTATTGCTTCTGAAAGTCGAAACTCGCCCGATCACAACGGTATGTGTATTTTTTCCCTAGGCCATTCTGGTTAAGCGTTTGGAGCAGCAGAAGTGCGAAAAATTTTTTGCCTTCTCAACCATTTCTTGGCTTCAAAGTCCCATATCTCGCGAACGGATTGACCTAACCCAAAAATTCCTATTGCTTCTGAAATTCGAAGCTCGCCCGATTACAGCGGTATGTGTATTTTTACCCTAGGCCATTCTGGTTAAGCGTTTGGAGCAGCAGAATTGCGAAAAATTTTTTGCCTTCTCAACCATTTCTTGGCTTCAAACTCCTATATCTCGCGAACGGATTGACCTAACCCAAAAATTCCTGTAGCGTCTGAGAATGGACACTCGCCCGATTACAACGGTATGTGTATCTTTTCCCTAGGCCATTCTGGTTAAGCGTTTGGAGCAGCAGAAGTGCGAAAAATTTGTTGTCTTCTCAACCCTTTCTTAGCTTCAAACTCCCATATCTCGCGAACGGATTGACCTAACCCAAAAATTCCAATTGCATCTGAAAGTAGAAACTCGCCCGATTACAACGGTATATGTATTTTTTCCCTAGGTCATTCTTGTTAAGCGTTTGGAGCAGCAAAATTGCGAAAAATTTTTTGCCATCTCAACCATTTCTTGGCTTCAAACTCCCATATCTCGCGAACGGATTGACCTAACACAAAAATTCCTATTGCTTCTGAAAGTCGAAACTCGCCCGATTACAGCGGTATGTGTATTTTTACCCTAGGCCATTCTGGTTAAGCGTTTGGAGCAGCAGAATTGCGAAAAATTTTTTGCCTTCTCAATCATTTCTTGGCTGCAAACTCCCATATCTCGCGAACGGATTGACCTAACCCAAAAATTCCAGTTGCATCTGAAAGTAGAAACTCGCCCGATTACAACGGTATGTGTATTTTTTCCGTAGGCCATTCTGGTTAAGCGTTTGGAGCAGCAGAAGTGCGAAAAATTTGTTGTCTTCTCAACCATTTCTTAGCTTCAAACTCCCATATCTCGCGAACGGATTGACCTAACCCAAAAATTCCTATTGCTTCTGAAATTCGAAACTCGCCCGATTACAGCGGCATGTGTATTTTTACCCTAGGCCATTCTGGTTAAGCGTTTGGAGCAGCAGAATTGCGAAAAATTTTTTGCCTTCTCAACCATTTCTTGGCTTCAAACTGCCATATCTCGCGAACGGATTGACCTAACCCAAAAATTCCCGTAGCGTCTGAAAATGGAAACTCGCCCGATTACAACGGTATGTTTATTTTTTCCCTAGGCCATTCTTGTTAAGCGTTTGGAGCAGCAGAATTGCGAAAAATTTTTCGCCTTCTCAACCATTTCTTGGCTTCAAACTCCCATACCTCGCGAACGGATTGACCTAACCCAAAAATTCCTATTGCTTCTGAAAGTCGAAACTCGCCCGATTACAACGGTATGTGTATTTTTTCCCTAGGCCATTCTGGTTAAGCGTTTGGAGCAGCAGAAGTGCGAAAAATTTTTTGCCTTCTCAACCATTTCTTGGCTTCAAACTCCCATATCTCGCGAACGGATTGACCTAACCCAAAAATTCCAATTGCATCTGAAAGTAGAAACTCGCCCGATTACAACGGTATGTGTATTTTTTCCGTAGGCCATTCTGGTTAAGCGTTTGGAGCAGCAGAAGTGCGAAAAATTTGTTGTCTTCTCAACCATTTCTTAGCTTCAAACTCCCATATCTCGCGAACGGATTGACCTAACCCAAAAATTCCTATTGCTTCTGAAATTCGAAGCTCGCCCGATTACAGCGGTATGTGTATTTTTACCCTAGGCCATTCTGGTTAAGCGTTTGGAGCAGCAGAATTGCGAAAAATTTTTTGCCTTCTCAACCATTTCTTGGCTTCAAACTCCTATATCTCGCGAACGGATTGACCTAACCCAAAAATTCCTGTAGCGTCTGAAAATGGAAACTCGCCCGACTACAACGGTATGTGTATCTTTTCCCTAGGCCATTCTTGTTAAGCGTTTGGAGCAGCAGAATTGCGAAAAATTTTTCGCCTTCTCAACCATTTCTTGGCTTCAAACTCCCATACCTCGCGAACGGATTGACCTAACCCAAAAATTCCTATTGCTTCTGAAAGTCGAAACGCGCCCGATTACAACGGTATGTGTATTTTTTCCCTAGGCCATTCTGGTTAAGCGTTTGGAGCAGCAGAAGTGCGAAAAATTTGTTGTCTTCTCAACCCTTTCTTAGCTTCAAACTCCCATATCTCGCGAACGGATTGACCTAACCCAAAAATTCCAATTGCATCTGAAAGTAGAAACTCGCCCGATTACAACGGTATGTGTATTTTTTCCGTAGGCCATTCTGTTTAAGCGTTTGGAGCAGCAGAAGTGCGAAAAATTTGTTGTCTTCTCAACCATTTCTTGGCTTCAAACTCCCATACCTCGCGAACGGATTGACCTAACACAAAAATTCCTATTGCTTCTGAAAGTCGAAACTCGCCCGATTACAACGGTATGTGTATTTTTTCCCTAGGCCATTCTGGTTAAGCGTTTGGAGCAGCAGAAGTGCGAAAAATTTGTTGTCCTCTCAACCCTTTCTTAGCTTCAAACTCCCATATCTCGCGAACGGATTGACCTAACCCAAAAATTCCAATTGCATCTGAAAGTAGAAACTCGCCCGATTACAACGGTATGTGTATTTTTTCCGTAGGCCATTCTGGTTAAGCGTTTGGAGCAGCAGAAGTGCGAAAAATTTGTTGTCTTCTCAACCATTTCTTAGCTTCAAACTCCCATATCTCGCGAACGGATTGACCTAACCCAAAAATTCCTATTGCTTCTGAAATTCGAAGCTCGCCCGATTACAGCGGTATGTGTATTTTTACCCTAGGCCATTCTGGTTAAGCGTTTGGAGCAGCCGAATTGCGAAAAATTTTTTGCCTTCTCAACCATTTCTTGGCTTCAAGCTCCTATATCTCGCGAACGGATTGACCTAACCCAAAAATTCCTGTAGCGTCTGAGAATGGAAACTCGCCCGATTACAACGGTATGTGTATCTTTTCCCTAGGCCATTCTGGTTAAGCGTTTGGAGCAGCAGAATTGCGAAAAATTTGTTGTCTTCTCAACCCTTTCTTAGCTTCAAACTCCCATATCTCGCGAACGGATTGACCTAACCCAAAAATTCCAATTGCATCTGAAAGTAGAAACTCGCCCGATTACAACGGTATATGTATTTTTTCCCTAGGTCATTCTTGTTAAGCGTTTGGAGCAGCAAAATTGCGAAAAATTTTTTGCCATCTCAACCATTTCTTGGCTTCAAACTCCCATATCTCGCGAACGGATTGACCTAACACAAAAATTCCTATTGCTTCTGAAAGTCGAAACTCGCCCGATTACAGCGGTATGTGTATTTTTACCCTAGGCCATTCTGGTTAAGCGTTTGGAGCAGCAGAATTGCGAAAAATTTTTTGCCTTCTCAATCATTTCTTGGCTGCAAACTCCCATATCTCGCGAACGGATTGACCTAACCCAAAAATTCCAGTTGCATCTGAAAGTAGAAACTCGCCCGATTACAACGGTATGTGTATTTTTTCCGTAGGCCATTCTGGTTAAGCGTTTGGAGCAGCAGAAGTGCGAAAAATTTGTTGTCTTCTCAACCATTTCTTAGCTTCAAACTCCCATATCTCGCGAACGGATTGACCTAACCCAAAAATTCCTATTGCTTCTGAAATTCGAAACTCGCCCGATTACAGCGGTATGTGTATTTTTACCCTAGGCCATTCTGGTTAAGCGTTTGGAGCAGCAGAAGTGCGAAAAATTTTTTGCCTTCTCAACCATTTCTTGGCTTCAAACTCCCATATCTCGCGAACGGATTGACCTAACCCAAAAATTACCGTAGCGTCTGAAAATGGAAACTCGCCCGATTACAACGGTATGTGTATTTTTTCCCTAGGCCATTCTTGTTAAGCGTTTGGAGCAGCAGAATTGCGAAAAATTTTTCGCCTTCTCAACCATTTCTTGGCTTCAAACTCCCATACCTCGCGAACGGATTGACCTAACCCAAAAATTCCTATTGCTTCTGAAAGTCGAAACTCGCCCGATTACAACGGTATGTGTATTTTTTCCCTAGGCCATTCTGGTTAAGCGTTTGGAGCAGCAGAAGTGCGAAAAATTTTTTGCCTTCTCAACCATTTCTTGGCTTCAAACTCCCATATCTCGCGAACGGATTGACCTAACCCAAAAATTCCAATTGCATCTGAAAGTAGAAACTCGCCCGATTACAACGGTATGTGTATTTTTTCCGTAGGCCATTCTGGTTAAGCGTTTGGAGCAGCAGAAGTGCGAAAAATTTGTTGTCTTCTCAACCATTTCTTAGCTTCAAACTCCCATATCTCGCGAACGGATTGACCTAACCCAAAAATTCCTATTGCTTCTGAAATTCGAAGCTCGCCCGATTACAGCGGTATGTGTATTTTTACCCTAGGCCATTCTGGTTAAGCGTTTGGAGCAGCAGAATTGCGAAAAATTTTTTGCCTTCTCAACCATTTCTTGGCTTCAAACTCCTATATCTCGCGAACGGATTGACCTAACCCAAAAATTCCTATTGCTTCTGAAATTCGAAACTCGCCCGATTACAGCGGTATGTGTATTTTTACCCTAGGCCATTCTGGTTAAGCGTTTGGAGCAGCAGAAGTGCGAAAAATTTTTTGCCTTCTCAACCATTTCTTGGCTTCAAACTCCCATATCTCGCGAACGGATTGACCTAACCCAAAAATTCCCGTAGCGTCTGAAAATGGAAACTCGCCCGATTACAACGGTATGTTTATTTTTTCCCTAGGCCATTCTTGTTAAGCGTTTGGAGCAGCAGAATTGCGAAAAATTTTTCGCCTTCTCAACCATTTCTTGGCTTCAAACTCCCATACCTCGCGAACGGATTGACCTAACCCAAAAATTCCTATTGCTTCTGAAAGTCGAAACTCGCCCGATTACAACGGTATGTGTATTTTTTCCCTAGGCCATTCTGGTTAAGCGTTTGGAGCAGCAGAAGTGCGAAAAATTTTTTGCCTTCTCAACCATTTCTTGGCTTCAAACTCCCATATCTCGCGAACGGATTGACCTAACCCAAAAATTCCTATTGCTTCTGAAATTCGAAGCTCGCCCGATTACAGCGGTATGTGTATTTTTACCCTAGGCCATTCTGGTTAAGCGTTTGGAGCAGCAGAATTGCGAAAAATTTTTTGCCTTCTCAACCATTTCTTGGCTTCAAACTCCTATATCTCGCGAACGGATTGACCTAACCCAAAAATTCCTGTAGCGTCTGAGAATGGACACTCGCCCGATTACAACGGTATGTGTATCTTTTCCCTAGGCCATTCTGGTTAAGCGTTTGGAGCAGCAGAAGTGCGAAAAATTTGTTGTCTTCTCAACCCTTTCTTAGCTTCAAACTCCCATATCTCGCGAACGGATTGACCTAACCCAAAAATTCCAATTGCATCTGAAAGTAGAAACTCGCCCGATTACAACGGTATATGTATTTTTTCCCTAGGTCATTCTTGTTAAGCGTTTGGAGCAGCAAAATTGCGAAAAATTTTTTGCCATCTCAACCATTTCTTGGCTTCAAACTCCCATATCTCGCGAACGGATTGACCTAACACAAAAATTCCTATTGCTTCTGAAAGTCGAAACTCGCCCGATTACAGCGGTATGTGTATTTTTACCCTAGGCCATTCTGGTTAAGCGTTTGGAGCAGCAGAATTGCGAAAAATTTTTTGCCTTCTCAATCATTTCTTGGCTGCAAACTCCCATATCTCGCGAACGGATTGACCTAACCCAAAAATTCCAGTTGCATCTGAAAGTAGAAACTCGCCCGATTACAACGGTATGTGTATTTTTTCCGTAGGCCATTCTGGTTAAGCGTTTGGAGCAGCAGAAGTGCGAAAAATTTGTTGTCTTCTCAACCATTTCTTAGCTTCAAACTCCCATATCTCGCGAACGGATTGACCTAACCCAAAAATTCCTATTGCTTCTGAAATTCGAAACTCGCCCGATTACAGCGGCATGTGTATTTTTACCCTAGGCCATTCTGGTTAAGCGTTTGGAGCAGCAGAATTGCGAAAAATTTTTTGCCTTCTCAACCATTTCTTGGCTTCAAACTCCCATATCTCGCGAACGGATTGACCTAACCCAAAAATTACCGTAGCGTCTGAAAATGGAAACTCGCCCGATTACAACGGTATGTTTTTTTTTTCCCTAGGCCATTCTTGTTAAGCGTTTGGAGCAGCAGAATTGCGAAAAATTTTTCGCCTTCTCAACCATTTCTTGGCTTCAAACTCCCATACCTCGCGAACGGATTGACCTAACCCAAAAATTCCTATTGCTTCTGAAAGTCGAAACTCGCCCGATTACAACGGTATGTGTATTTTTTCCCTAGGCCATTCTGGTTAAGCGTTTGGAGCAGCAGAAGTGCGAAAAATTTTTTGCCTTCTCAACCATTTCTTGGCTTCAAACTCCCATATCTCGCGAACGGATTGACCTAACCCAAAAATTCCTGTAGCGTCTGAAAATGGAAACTCGCCCGATTACAACGGTATGTGTATCTTTTCCCTAGGCCATTCTTGTTAAGCGTTTGGAGCAGCAGAATTGCGAAAAATTTTTCGCCTTCTCAACCATTTCTTGGCTTCAAACTCCCATACCTCGCGAACGGATTGACCTAACCCAAAAATTCCTATTGCTTCTGAAAGTCGAAACGCGCCCGATTACAACGGTATGTGTATTTTCTCCGTAGGCCATTCTGTTTAAGCGTTTGGAGCAGCAGAAGTGCGAAAAATTTGTTGTCTTCTCAACCATTTCTTAGCTTCAAACTCCCATATCTCGCGAACGGATTGACCTAACCCAAAAATTCCTATTGCTTCTGAAATTCGAAGCTCGCCCGATTACAGCGGTATGTGTATTTTTACCCTAGGCCATTCTGGTTAAGCGTTTGGAGCAGCAGAATTGCGAAAAATTTTTTGCCTTCTCAACCATTTCTTGGCTTCAAACTCCTATATCTCGCGAACGGATTGACCTAACCCAAAAATTCCTGTAGCGTCTGAAAATGAAAACTCGCCCGATTACAACGGTATGTGTATCTTTTCCCTAGGCCATTCTGGTTAAGCGTTTGGAGCAGCAGAAGTGCGAAAAATTTTTTGCCTTCTCAACCATTTCTTGGCTTCAAACTCCCATATCTCGCGAACGGATTGACCTAACCCAAAAATTCCAATTGCATCTGAAAGTAGAAACTCGCCCGATTACAACGGTATGTGTATTTTTTCCGTAGGCCATTCTGGTTAAGCGTTTGGAGCAGCAGAAGTGCGAAAAATTTGTTGTCTTCTCAACCATTTCTTAGCTTCAAACTCCCATATCTCGCGAACGGATTGACCTAACCCAAAAATTCCTATTGCTTCTGAAATTCGAAGCTCGCCCGATTACAGCGGTATGTGTATTTTTACCCTAGGCCATTCTGGTTAAGCGTTTGGAGCAGCAGAATTGCGAAAAATTTTTTGCCTTCTCAACCATTTCTTGGCTTCAAACTCCTATATCTCGCGAACGGATTGACCTAACCCAAAAATTCCTATTGCTTCTGAAATTCGAAACTCGCCCGATTACAGCGGTATGTGTATTTTTACCCTAGGCCATTCTGGTTAAGCGTTTGGAGCAGCAGAAGTGCGAAAAATTTTTTGCCTTCTCAACCATTTCTTGGCTTCAAACTGCCATATCTCGCGAACGGATTGACCTAACCCAAAAATTCCCGTAGCGTCTGAAAATGGAAACTCGCCCGATTACAACGGTATGTTTATTTTTTCCCTAGGCCATTCTTGTTAAGCGTTTGGAGCAGCAGAATTGCGAAAAATTTTTCGCCTTCTCAACCATTTCTTGGCTTCAAACTCCCATACCTCGCGAACGGATTGACCTAACCCAAAAATTCCTATTGCTTCTGAAAGTCGAAACTCGCCCGATTACAACGGTATGTGTATTTTTTCCCTAGGCCATTCTGGTTAAGCGTTTGGAGCAGCAGAAGTGCGAAAAATTTTTTGCCTTCTCAACCATTTCTTGGCTTCAAACTCCCATATCTCGCGAACGGATTGACCTAACCCAAAAATTCCAATTGCATCTGAAAGTAGAAACTCGCCCGATTACAACGGTATGTGTATTTTTTCCGTAGGCCATTCTGGTTAAGCGTTTGGAGCAGCAGAAGTGCGAAAAATTTGTTGTCTTCTCAACCATTTCTTAGCTTCAAACTCCCATATCTCGCGAACGGATTGACCTAACCCAAAAATTCCTATTGCTTCTGAAATTCGAAGCTCGCCCGATTACAGCGGTATGTGTATTTTTACCCTAGGCCATTCTGGTTAAGCGTTTGGAGCAGCAGAATTGCGAAAAATTTTTTGCCTTCTCAACCATTTCTTGGCTTCAAACTCCTATATCTCGCGAACGGATTGACCTAACCCAAAAATTCCTGTAGCGTCTGAAAATGGAAACTCGCCCGACTACAACGGTATGTGTATCTTTTCCCTAGGCCATTCTTGTTAAGCGTTTGGAGCAGCAGAATTGCGAAAAATTTTTCGCCTTCTCAACCATTTCTTGGCTTCAAACTCCCATACCTCGCGAACGGATTGACCTAACCCAAAAATTCCTATTGCTTCTGAAAGTCGAAACGCGCCCGATTACAACGGTATGTGTATTTTTTCCCTAGGCCATTCTGGTTAAGCGTTTGGAGCAGCAGAAGTGCGAAAAATTTGTTGTCTTCTCAACCCTTTCTTAGCTTCAAACTCCCATATCTCGCGAACGGATTGACCTAACCCAAAAATTCCAATTGCATCTGAAAGTAGAAACTCGCCCGATTACAACGGTATGTGTATTTTTTCCGTAGGCCATTCTGTTTAAGCGTTTGGAGCAGCAGAAGTGCGAAAAATTTGTTGTCTTCTCAACCATTTCTTGGCTTCAAACTCCCATACCTCGCGAACGGATTGACCTAACACAAAAATTCCTATTGCTTCTGAAAGTCGAAATTCGCCCGATTACAACGGTATGTGTATTTTTTCCCTAGGCCATTCTGGTTAAGCGTTTGGAGCAGCAGAAGTGCGAAAAATTTGTTGTCCTCTCAACCCTTTCTTAGCTTCAAACTCCCATATCTCGCGAACGGATTGACCTAACCCAAAAATTCCAATTGCATCTGAAAGTAGAAACTCGCCCGATTACAACGGTATGTGTATTTTTTCCGTAGGCCATTCTGGTTAAGCGTTTGGAGCAGCAGAAGTGCGAAAAATTTGTTGTCTTCTCAACCATTTCTTAGCTTCAAACTCCCATATCTCGCGAACGGATTGACCTAACCCAAAAATTCCTATTGCTTCTGAAATTCGAAGCTCGCCCGATTACAGCGGTATGTGTATTTTTACCCTAGGCCATTCTGGTTAAGCGTTTGGAGCAGCAGAATTGCGAAAAATTTTTTGCCTTCTCAACCATTTCTTGGCTTCAAACTCCTATATCTCGCGAACGGATTGACCTAACCCAAAAATTCCTGTAGCGTCTGAAAATGGAAACTCGCCCGATTACAACGGTATGTGTATCTTTTCCCTAGGCCATTCTTGTTAAGCGTTCGGAGCAGCAGAATTGCGAAAAATTTTTCGCCTTCTCAACCATTTCTTGGCTTCAAACTCCCATACCTCGCGAACGGATTGACCTAACCCAAAAATTCCTATTGCTTCTGAAAGTCGAAGCTCGCCCGATTACAACGGTATGTGTATTTTTTCCTTAGGCCATTCTTGTTAAGCGTTTGGAGCAGCAGAATTGCGAAAAATTTTTCGCCTTCTCAACCATTTCTTGGCTTCAAACTCCCATATCTCGCGAACGGATTGACCTAACCCAAAAATTCCTGTAGCGTCTGAAAATGGAAAGTCGCCCGATTACAACGGTATGTGTATTTTTTCCTTAGGCCATTCTTGTTAAGCGTTTGGAGCAGCAGAAGTGCGAAAAATTTGTTGTCTTCTCAACCATTTCTTAGCTTCAAACTCCCATATCTCGCGAACGGACTGACCTAACCCAAAAATTCCAATTGCATCTGAAAGTCGAAACTCGCCCGATTACAGCGGTATGTGTATTTTTACCCTAGGCCATTCTGGTTAAGCGTTTGGAGCAGCAGAATTGCGAAAAATTTTTTGCCTTCTCAACCATTTCTTGGCTTCAAACTCCTATATCTCGCGAACGGATTGACCTAACCCAAAAATTCCTGTAGCGTCTGAAAATGGAAACTCGCCCGATTACAACGGTATGCGTATTTTTTCCCTAGGCCATTCTTGTTAAGCGTTTGGAGCAGCAGAATTGCGAAAAATTTTTCGCCTTCTCAACCATTTCTTGGCTTCAAACTCCCATACCTCGCGAACGGATGGACCTAACCCAAAAATTCCTATTGCTTCTGAAAGTCGAAACTCGCCCGATTACAACGGTATGTGTATTTTTTCCCTAGGCCATTCTGGTTAAGCGTTTGGAGCAGCAGAAGTGCGAAAAATTTGTTGTCTTCTCAACCCTTTCTTAGCTTCAAACTCCCATATCTCGCGAACGGATTGACCTAACCCAAAAATTCCAATTGCATCTGAAAGTAGAAACTCGCCCGATTACAACGGTATATGTATTTTTTCCCTAGGTCGTTCTTGTTAAGCGTTTGGAGCAGCAGAATTGCGAAAAATTTTTTGCCATCTCAACCATTTCTTGGCTTCAAACTCCCATATCTCGCGAACGGATTGACCTAACCCAAAAATTCCTATTGCTTCTGAAAGTCGAAACTCGCCCGATTACAGCGGTATGTGTATTTTTACCCTAGGCCATTCTGGTTAAGCGTTTGGAGCAGCAGAATTGCGAAAAATTTTTTGCCTTCTCAACCATTTCTTGGCTGCAAACTCCCATATCTCGCGAACGGATTGACCTAACCCAAAAATTCCAGTTGCATCTGAAAGTAGAAACTCGCCCGATTACAACGGTATGTGTATTTTTTCCGTAGGCCATTCTGGTTAAGCGTTTGGAGCAGCAGAAGTGCGAAAAATTTGTTGTCTTCTCAACCATTTCTTAGCTTCAAACTCCCATATCTCGCGAACGGATTGACCTAACCCAAAAATTCCTATTGCTTCTGAAATTCGAAACTCGCCCGATTACAGCGGTATGTGTATTTTTACCCTAGGCCATTCTGGTTAAGCGTTTGGAGCAGCAGAAGTGCGAAAAATTTTTTGCCTTCTCAACCATTTCTTGGCTTCAAACTCCCATATCTCGCGAACGGATTGACCTAACCCAAAAATTCCCGTAGCGTCTGAAAATGGAAACTCGCCCGATTACAACGGTATGTGTATTTTTTCCCTAGGCCATTCTTGTTAAGCGTTTGGAGCAGCAGAATTGCGAAAAATTTTTCGCCTTCTCAACCATTTCTTGGCTTCAAACTCCCATACCTCGCGAACGGATTGACCTAACCCAAAAATTCCTATTGCTTCTGAAAGTCGAAACTCGCCCGATTACAACGGTATGTGTATTTTTTCCCTAGGCCATTCTGGTTAAGCGTTTGGAGCAGCAGAAGTGCGAAAAATTTGTTGTCCTCTCAACCCTTTCTTAGCTTCAAACTCCCATATCTCGCGAACGGATTGACCTAACCCAAAAATTCCAATTGCATCTGAAAGTAGAAACTCGCCCGATTACAACGGTATGTGTATTTTTTCCCAAGGCCATTCTGGTTAAGCGTTTGGAGCAGCAGAAGTGCGAAAAATTTGTTGCCTTCTCAACCATTTCTTAGCTTCAAACTCCCATATCTCGCGAACGGACTGACCTAACCCAAAAATTCCAATTGCATCTGAAAGTAGAAACTCGCCCGATTACAACGGTATGTGTATTTTTTCCCTAGGCCATTCTTGTTAAGCGTTTGGAGCAGCAGAATTGCGAAAAATTTTTTGCCTTCTCAACCATTTCTTGGCTTCAAACTCCCATATCTCGCGAACGGATTGACCTAACCCAAAAATTCCTATTGCTACTGAAAGTCGAAACTCGCCCGATTACAGCGGTATGTGTATTTTTTCCCTAGGCCATTCTTGTTAAGCGTTTGGAGCAGCAGAATTGCGAAAAATTTTTCGCCTTCTCAACCATTTCTTGGCTTCAAACTCCCATATCTCGCGAACGGATTGACCTAACCCAAAAATTCCTGTAGCGTCTGAAAATGGAAAGTCGCCCGATTACAACGGTATGTGTATTTTTTCCTTAGGCCATTCTTGTTAAGCGTTTGGAGCAGCAGAAGTGCGAAAAATTTGTTGTCTTCTCAACCATTTCTGAGCTTCAAACTCCCATATCTCGCGAACTGACTGACCTTAACCCAAAAATTCCAATTGCATCTGAAAGTAGAAACTCGCCCGATTACAACGGTATGTGTATTTTTTCCCTAGGCCATTCTTGTTAAGCGTTTGGAGCAGCAGAATTGCGAAAAATTTTTTGCCTTCTCAACCATTTCTTGGCTTCAAACTCCATATCTCGCGAACGGATTGACCTAACCCAAAAATTCCTATTGCTACTGAAAGTCGAAACTCGCCCGATTACAGCGGTATGTGTATTTTTACCCTAGGCCATTCTGGTTAAGCGTTTGGAGCAGCAGAATTGCGAAAAATTTTTTGCCTTCTCAACCATTTCTTGGCTTCAAACTCCTATATCTCGCGAACGGATTGACCTAACCCAAAAATTCCTGTAGCGTCTGAAAATGGAAACTCGCCCGATTACAACGGTATGTGTATTTTTTCCCTAGGCCATTCTTGTTAAGCGTTTGGAGCAGCAGAATTGCGAAAAATTTTTCGCCTTCTCAACCATTTCTTGGCTTCAAACTCCCATACCTCGCGAACGGATGGACCTAACCCAAAAATTCCTATTGCTTCTGAAAGTCGAAACTCGCCCGATTACAACGGTATGTGTATTTTTTCCCTAGGCCATTCTGGTTAAGCGTTTGGAGCAGCAGAAGTGCGAAAAATTTGTTGTCTTCTCAACCCTTTCTTAGCTTCAAACTCCCATATCTCGCGAACGGATTGACCTAACCCAAAAATTCCAATTGCATCTGAAAGTAGAAACTCGCCCGATTACAACGGTATATGTATTTTTTCCCTAGGTCGTTCTTGTTAAGCGTTTGGAGCAGCAGAATTGCGAAAAATTTTTTGCCATCTCAACCATTTCTTGGCTTCAAACTCCCATATCTCGCGAACGGATTGACCTAACCCAAAAATTCCTATTGCTTCTGAAAGTCGAAACTCGCCCGATTACAGCGGTATGTGTATTTTTACCCTAGGCCATTCTGGTTAAGCGTTTGGAGCAGCAGAATTGCGAAAAATTTTTTGCCTTCTCAACCATTTCTTGGCTGCAAACTCCCATATCTCGCGAACGGATTGACCTAACCCAAAAATTCCAGTTGCATCTGAAAGTAGAAACTCGCCCGATTACAACGGTATGTGTATTTTTTCCGTAGGCCATTCTGGTTAAGCGTTTGGAGCAGCAGAAGTGCGAAAAATTTGTTGTCTTCTCAACCATTTCTTAGCTTCAAACTCCCATATCTCGCGAACGGATTGACCTAACCCAAAAATTCCTATTGCTTCTGAAATTCGAAACTCGCCCGATTACAGCGGTATGTGTATTTTTACCCTAGGCCATTCTGGTTAAGCGTTTGGAGCAGCAGAAGTGCGACAAATTTTTTGCCTTCTCAACCATTTCTTGGCGTCAAACTCCCATATCTCGCGAACGGATTGACCTAACCCAAAAATTCCCGTAGCGTCTGAAAATGGAAACTCGCCCGATTACAACGGTATGTGTATTTTTTCCCTAGGCCATTCTTGTTAAGCGTTTGGAGCAGCAGAATTGCGAAAAATTTTTTGCCTTCTCAACCATTTCTTGGCTCCAAACTCCCATATCTCGCGAACGGATTGACCTAACCCAAAAATTCCTATTGCTTCTGAAAGTCGAAACTCGCCCGATTACAACGGTATGTGTATTTTTTCCCAAGGCCATTCTGGTTAAGCGTTTGGAGCAGCAGAAGTGCGAAAAATTTGTTGTCTTCTCAACCATTTCTTAGCTTCAAACTCCCATATCTCGCGAACGGACTGACCTAACCCAAAAATTCCAATTGCATCTGAAAGTAGAAACTCGCCCGATTACAACGGTATGTGTATTTTTTCCCTAGGCCATTCTTGTTAAGCGTTTGGAGCAGCAGAATTGCGAAAAATTTTTTGCCTTCTCAACCATTTCTTGGCTTCAAACTCCCATATCTCGCGAACGGATTGACCTAACCCAAAAATTCCTATTGCTACTGAAAGTCGAAACTCGCCCGATTACAGCGGTATGTGTATTTTTACCCTAGGCCATTCTGGTTAAGCGTTAGGAGCAGCAGAATTGCGAAAAATTTTTTGCATTCTCAACCATTTCTTGGCTTCAAACTCCTATATCTCGCGAACGGATTGACCTAACCCAAAAATTCCTGTAGCGTCTGAAAATGGAAACTCGCCCGATTACAACGGTATGTGTATTTTTTCCCTAGGCCATTCTTGTTAAGCGTTTGGAGCAGCAGAATTTCGAAAAATTTTTCGCCTTCTCAACCATTTCTTGGCTTCAAACTCCCATACCTCGCGAACGGATGGACCTAACCCAAAAATTCCTATTGCTTCTGAAAGTCGAAACTCGCCCGATTACAACGGTATGTTTATTTTTTCCCTAGGCCATTCTGGTTAAGCGTTTGGAGCAGCAGAAGTGCGAAAAATTTGTTGTCTTCTCAACCCTTTCTTAGCTTCAAACTCCCATATCTCGCGAACGGATTGACCTAACCCAAAAATTCCAATTGCATCTGAAAGTAGAAACTCGCCCGATTACAACGGTATATGTATTTTTTCCCTAGGTCATTCTTGTTAAGCGTTTGGAGCAGCAGAATTGCGAAAAATTTTTTGCCATCTCAACCATTTCTTGGCTTCAAACTCCCATATCTCGCGAACGGATTGACCTAACCCAAAAATTCCTATTGCTTCTGAAAGTCGAAACTCGCCCGATTACAGCGGTATGTGTATTTTTACCCTAGGCCATTCTGGTTAAGCGTTTGGAGCAGCAGAATTGCGAAAAATTTTTTGCCTTCTCAACCATTTCTTGGCTGCAAACTCCCATATCTCGCGAACGGATTGACCTAACCCAAAAATTCCAGTTGCATCTGAAAGTAGAAACTCGCCCGATTACAACGGTATGTGTATTTTTTCCGTAGGCCATTCTGGTTAAGCGTTTGGAGCAGCAGAAGTGCGAAAAATTTGTTGTCTTCTCAACCATTTCTTAGCTTCAAACTCCCATATCTCGCGAACGGATTGACCTAACCCAAAAATTCCTATTGCTTCTGAAATTCGAAACTCGCCCGATTACAGCGGTATGTGTATTTTTACCCTAGGCCATTCTTGTTAAGCGTTTGGAGCAGCAGAAGTGCGAAAAATTTTTTGCCTTCTCAACCATTTCTTGGCTTCAAACTCCCATATCTCGCGAACGGATTGACCTAACCCAAAAATTCCCGTAGCGTCTGAAAATGGAAACTCGCCCGATTACAACGGTATGTGTATTTTTTCCCTAGGCCATTCTTGTTAAGCGTTTGGAGCAGCAGAATTGCGAAAAATTTTTCGCCTTCTCAACCATTTCTTGGCTTCAAACTCCCATACCTCGCGAATGGATTGACCTAACCCAAAAATTCCTATTGCTTCTGAAAGTCGAAACTCGCCCGATTACAACGGTATGTGTATTTTTTCCCTAGGCCATTCTGGTTAAGCGTTTGGAGCAGCAGAAGTGCGAAAAATTTTTTGCCTTCTCAACCATTTCTTGGCTTCAAACTCCCATATCTCGCGAACGGATTGACCTAACCCAAAAATTCCAATTGCATCTGAAAGTAGAAACTCGCCCGATTACAACGGTATGTGTATTTTTTCCGTAGGCCATTCTGGTTAAGCGTTTGGAGCAGCAGAAGTGCGAAAAATTTGTTGTCTTCTCAACCATTTCTTAGCTTCAAACTCCCATATCTCGCGAACGGATTGACCTAACCCAAAAATTCCTATTGCTTCTGAAATTCGAAGCTCGCCCGATTACAGCGGTATGTGTATTTTTACCCTAGGCCATTCTGGTTAAGCGTTTGGAGCAGCAGAATTGCGAAAAATTTTTTGCCTTCTCAACCATTTCTTGGCTTCAAACTCCTATATCTCGCGAACGGATTGACCTAACCCAAAAATTCCTGTAGCGTCTGAAAATGGAAACTCGCCCGATTACAACGGTATGTGTATCTTTTCCCTAGGCCATTCTTGTTAAGCGTTTGGAGCAGCAGAATTGCGAAAAATTTTTCGCCTTCTCAACAATTCTTGGCTTCAAACTCCCATACCTCGCGAACGGATTGACCTATCCCAAAAATTCCTATTGCTTCTGAAAGTCGAAACTCGCCCGATTACAACGGTATGTGTATTTTTTCCCTAGGCCATTCTGGTTAAGCGTTTGGAGCAGCAGAAGTGCGAAAAATTTGTTGTCCTCTCAACCCTTTCTTAGCTTCAAACTCCCATATCTCGCGAACGGATTGACCTAACCCAAAAATTCCAATTGCATCTGAAAGTAGAAACTCGCCCGATTACAACGGTATGTGTATTTTTTCCCTAGGCCATTCTTGTTAAGCGTTTGGAGCAGCAGAATTGCGAAAAATTTTTTGCCTTCTCAACCATTTCTTGGCTTCAAACTCCCATATCTCGCGAACGGATTGACCTAACCCAAAAATTCCTATTGCTTCTGAAAGTCGAAACTCGCCCGATTACAGCGGTATGTGTATTTTTACCCTAGGCCATTCTGGTTAAGCGTTTGGAGCAGCAGAATTGCGAAAAATTTTTTGCCATCTCAACCATTTCTTGGCTTCAAACTCCCATATCTCGCGAACGGATTGACCTGACCCAAAAATTCCTATTGCTTGTGAAAGTCGAAACTCGCCCGTTTACAGCGGTATGTGTATTTTTACCCTAGGCCATTCTGGTTAAGCGTTTGGAGCAGCAGAATTGCGAAAAATTTTTTGCCTTCTCAACCATTTCTTGGCTTCAAACTCCCATATCTCGCGAACGGATTGACCTAACCCAAAAATTCCAATTGCATCTGAAAGTAGAAACTCGCCCGATTACAACGGTATGTGTATTTTTTCCGTAGGCCATTCTGGTTAAGCGTTTGGAGCAGCAGAAGTGCGGAAAATTTGTTGTCTTCTCAACCATTTCTTAGCTTCAAACTCCCATATATCGCGAACGGATTGACCTAACCCAAAAATTCCTATTGCTTCTGAAATTCGAAGCTCGCCCGATTACAGCGGTATGTGTATTTTTACCCTAGGCCATTCTGGTTAAGCGTTTGGAGCAGCAGAATTGCGAAAAATTTTTTGCCTTCTCAACCATTTCTTGGCTTCAAACTCCTATATCTCGCGAACGGATTGACCTAACCCAAAAATTCCTGTAGCGTCTGAAAATGGAAACTCGCCCGATTACAACGGTATGTGTATTTTTTCCCTAGGCCATTCTTGTTAAGCGTTTGGAGCAGCAGAATTGCGAAAAATTTTTCGCCTTCTCAACCATTTCTTGGCTTCAAACTCCCATACCTCGCGAACGGATTGACCTAACCCAAAAATTCCTATTGCTTCTGAAAGTCGAAACTCGCCCGATTACAACGGTATGTGTATTTTTTCCCTAGGCCATTCTGGTTAAGCGTTTGGAGCAGCAGAAGTGCGAAAAATTTTTTGCCTTCTCAACCATTTCTTGGCTTCAAACTCCCATATCTCGCGAACGGATTGACCTAACCCAAAAATTCCAATTGCATCTGAAAGTAGAAACTCGCCCGATTACAACGGTATGTGTATTTTTTCCGTAGGCCATTCTGGTTAAGCGTTTGGAGCAGCAGAAGTGCGAAAAATTTGTTGTCTTCTCAACCATTTCTTAGCTTCAAACTCCCATATCTCGCGAACGGATTGACCTAACCCAAAAATTCCTATTGCTTCTGAAATTCGAAGCTCGCCCGATTACAGCGGTATGTGTATTTTTACCCTAGGCCATTCTGGTTAAGCGTTTGGAGCAGCAGAATTGCGAAAAATTTTTTGCCTTCTCAACCATTTCTTGGCTTCAAACTCCTATATCTCGCGAACGGATTGACCTAACCCAAAAATTCCTGTAGCGTCTGAAAATGGAAACTCGCCCGATTACAACGGTATGTGTATCTTTTCCCTAGGCCATTCTTGTTAAGCGTTTGGAGCAGCAGAATTGCGAAAAATTTTTCGCCTTCTCAACAATTCTTGGCTTCAAACTCCCATACCTCGCTAACGGATTGACCTAACCCAAAAATTCCTATTGCTTCTGAAAGTCGAAACTCGCCCGATTACAACGGTATGTGTATTTTTTCCCTAGGCCATTCTGGTTAAGCGTTTGGAGCAGCAGAAGTGCGAAAAATTTGTTGTCCTCTCAACCCTTTCTTAGCTTCAAACTCCCATATCTCGCGAACGGATTGACCTAACCCAAAAATTCCAATTGCATCTGAAAGTAGAAACTCGCCCGATTACAACGGTATGTGTATTTTTTCCCTAGGCCATTCTTGTTAAGCGTTTGGAGTAGCAGAATTGCGAAAAATTTTTTGCCTTCTCAACCATTTCTTGGCTTCAAACTCCCATATCTCGCGAACGGATTGACCTAACCCAAAAATTCCTATTGCTTCTGAAAGTCGAAACTCGCCCGATTACAGCGGTATGTGTATTTTTACCCTAGGCCATTCTGGTTAAGCGTTTGGAGCAGCAGAATTGCGAAAAATTTTTTGCCATCTCAACCATTTCTTGGCTTCAAACTCCCATATCTCGCGAACGGATTGACCTAACCCAAAAATTCCAATTGCATCTGAAAGTAGAAACTCGCCCGATTACAACGGTATGTGTATTTTTTCCGTAGGCCATTCTGGTTAAGCGTTTGGAGCAGCAGAAGTGCGGAAAATTTGTTGTCTTCTCAACCATTTCTTAGCTTCAAACTCCCATATATCGCGAACGGATT
This sequence comes from Ptiloglossa arizonensis, assembly GCF_051014685.1. NCBI lineage: Eukaryota > Metazoa > Arthropoda > Insecta > Hymenoptera > Colletidae > Ptiloglossa > Ptiloglossa arizonensis. Next base: position 184,991 of record NW_027478437.1, on the reverse strand, counting down.
GACCTAACCCAAAAATTCCTATTGCTTCTGAAATTCGAAGCTCGCCCGATTACAGCGGTATGTGTATTTTTACCCTAGGCCATTCTGGTTAAGCGTTTGGAGCAGCAGAATTGCGAAAAATTTTTTGCCTTCTCAACCATTTCTTGGCTTCAAACTCCTATATCTCGCGAACGGATTGACCTAACCCAAAAATTCCTGTAGCGTCTGAAAATGGAAACTCGCCCGATTACAACGGTATGTGTATCTTTTCCGTAGGCCATCCTTGTTAAGCGTTTGGAGCAGCAGAATTGCGAAAAATTTTTCGCCTTCTCAACCATTTCTTGGCTTCAAACTCCCATACTTCGCGAACGGATTGACCTAACTCAAAAATTCCTATTGCTTCTGAAAGTCGCAACTCGCCCGATTACAACGGTATGTGTATTTTTTCCCAAGGCCATTCTGGTTAAGCGTTTGGAGCAGCAGAAGTGCGAAAAATTTGTTGTCTTCTCAACCATTTCTTAGCTTCAAACTCCCATATCTCGCGAACGGACTGACCTAACCCAAAAATTCCAATTGCATCTGAAAGTAGAAACTCGCCCGATTACAACGGTATGTGTATTTTTTCCCTAGGCCATTCTTGTTAAGCGTTTGGAGCAGCAGAATTGCGAAAAATTTTTTGCCTTCTCAACCATTTCTTGGCTCCAAACTCCCATATCTCGCGAACGGATTGACCTAACCCAAAAATTCCTATTGCTACTGAAAGTCGAAACTCGCCCGATTACAGCGGTATGTGTATTTTTAGCCTAGGCCATTCTGGTTAAGCGTTTGGAGCAGCAGAATTGCGAAAAATTTTTTGCCTTCTCAACCATTTCTTGGCTTCAAACTCCTATATCTCGCGAACGGATTGACCTAACCCAAAAATTCCTGTAGCGTCTGAAAATGGAAACTCGCCCGATTACAACGGTATGTGTATTTTTTCCCTAGGCCATTCTTGTTAAGCGTTTGGAGCAGCAGAATTGCGAAAAATTTTTCGCCTTCTCAACCATTTCTTGGCTTCAAACTCCCATACCTCGCGAACGGATTGACCTAACCCAAAAATTCCTATTGCTTCTGAAAGTCGAAACTCGCCCGATTACAACGGTATGCGTATTTTTTCCCTAGGCCATTCTGGTTAAGCGTTTGGAGCAGCAGAAGTGCGAAAAATTTGTTGTCTTCTCAACCCTTTCTTAGCTTCAAACTCCCATATCTCGCGAACGGATTGACCTAACCCAAAAATTCCAATTGCATCTGAAAGTAGAAACTCGCCCGATTACAACGGTATGTGTATTTTTTCCGTAGGCCATTCTGGTTAAGCGTTTGGAGCAGCAGAAGTGCGAAAAATTTGTTGTCTTCTGAACCATTTCTTGGCTTCAAACTCCCATACCTCGCGAACGGATTGACCTAACCCAAAAATTCCTATTGCTTCTGAAAGTCGAAACTCGCCCGATTACACCGGTATGTGTATTTTTTCCCTAGGCCATTCTGGTTAAGCGTTTGGAGCAGCAGAAGTGCGAAAAATTTGTTGTCCTCTCAACCCTTTCTTAGCTTCAAACTCCCATATCTCGCGAACGGATTGACCTAACCCAAAAATTCCAATTGCATCTGAAAGTAGAAACTCGCCCGATTACAACGGTATGTGTATTTTTTCCCTAGGCCATTCTTGTTAAGCGTTTGGAGCAGCAGAATTGCGAAAAATTTTTTGCCCTCTCAACCATTTCTTGGCTTCAAACTCCCATATCTCGCGAACGGATTGACCTAACCCAAAAATTCCTATTGCTTCTGAAAGTCGAAACTCGCCCGATTACAACGGTATGTGTATTTTTACCCTAGGCCATTCTGGTTAAGCGTTTGGAGCAGCAGAATTGCGAAAAATTTTTTGCCTTCTCAACCATTTCTTGGCTTCAAACTCCCATATCTCGCGAACGGATTGACCTGACCCAAAAATTCCTGTAGCGTCTGAAAATGGAAACTCGCCCGATTACAACGGTATGTGTATTTTTTCCCTAGGCCATTCTTGTTAAGAGTTTGGAGCAGCAGAATTGCGAAAAATTTTTCGCCTTCTCAACCATTTCTTGGCTTCAAACTCCCATACCTCGCGAACGGATTGACCTAACCCAAAAATTCCTATTGCTTCTGAAAGTCGAAACTCGCCCGATTACAACGGTATGCGTATTTTTTCCCTAGGCCATTCTGGTTAAGCGTTTGGAGCAGCAGAAGTGCGAAAAATTTGTTGTCTTCTCAACCCTTTCTTAGCTTCAAACTCCCATATCTCGCGAACGGATTGACCTAACCCAAAAATTCCAATTGCATCTGAAAGTAGAAACTCGCCCGATTACAACGGTATGTGTATTTTTTCCGTAGGCCATTCTGGTTAAGCGTTTGGAGCAGCAGAAGTGCGAAAAATTTGTTGTCTTCTGAACCATTTCTTGGCTTCAAACTCCCATACCTCGCGAACGGATTGACCTAACCCAAAAATTCCTATTGCTTCTGAAAGTCGAAACTCGCCCGATTACACCGGTATGTGTATTTTTTCCCTAGGCCATTCTGGTTAAGCGTTTGGAGCAGCAGAAGTGCGAAAAATTTGTTGTCCTCTCAACCCTTTCTTAGCTTCAAACTCCCATATCTCGCGAACGGATTGACCTAACCCAAAAATTCCAATTGCATCTGAAAGTAGAAACTCGCCCGATTACAACGGTATGTGTATTTTTTCCCTAGGCCATTCTTGTTAAGCGTTTGGAGCAGCAGAATTGCGAAAAATTTTTTGCCCTCTCAACCATTTCTTGGCTTCAAACTCCCATATCTCGCGAACGGATTGACCTAACCCAAAAATTCCTATTGCTTCTGAAAGTCGAAACTCGCCCGATTACAGCGGTATGTGTATTTTTACCCTAGGCCATTCTGGTTAAGCGTTTGGAGCAGCAGAATTGCGAAAAATTTTTTGCCTTCTCAACCATTTCTTGGCTTCAAACTCCCATATCTCGCGAACGGATTGACCTGACCCAAAAATTCCTATTGCTTCTGAAAGTCGAAACTCGCCCGATTACAGCGGTATGTGTATTTTTACCCTAGGCCATTCTGGTTAAGCGTTTGGAGCAGCAGAATTGCCAAAAATTTTTTGCCTTCTCAACCATTTCTCGGCTTTAAACTCCCATATCTCGCGAACGGATTGACCTAACCCAAAAATTCCAATTGCATCTGAAAGTAGAAACTCGCCCGATTACAACGGTATGTGTATTTTTTCCGTAGGCCATTCTGGTTAAGCGTTTGGAGCAGCAGAAGTGCGAAAAATTTGTTGTCTTCTCAACCATTTCTTAGCTTCAAACTCCCATATCTCGCGAACGGATTGACCTAACCCAAATATTCCTATTGCTTCTGAAATTCGAAACTCGCCCGATTACAGCGGTATGTGTATTTTTACCCTAGGCCATTCTGGTTAAGCGTTTGGAGCAGCAGAATTGCGAAAAATTTTTTGCCTTCTCAACCATTTCTTGGCTTCAAACTCCTATATCTCGCGAACGGATTGACCTAACCCAAAAATTCCTGTAGCGTCTGAAAATGGAAACTCGCCCGATTACAACGGTATGTGTATCTTTTCCCTAGGCCATTCTTGTTAAGCGTTTGGAGCAGCAGAATTGCGAAAAATTTTTCGCCTTCTCAAGCATTTCTTGGCTTCAAACTCCCATATCTCGCGAACGGATTGACCTAACCCAAAAATTCCAATTGCATCTGAAAGTAGAAACTCGCCCGATTACAACGGTATGTGTATTTTTTCCGTAGGCCATTCTGGTTAAGCGTTTGGAGCAGCAGAAGTGCGAAAAATTTGTTGTCTTCTCAACCCTTTCTTAGCTTCAAACTCCCATATCTCGCGAACGGATTGACCTAACCCAAAAATTCCAATTGCATCTGAAAGTAGAAACTCGCCCGATTACAACGGTATGTGTATTTTTTCCCTAGGCCATTCTTGTTAAGCGTTTGGAGCAGCAGAATTGCGAAAAATTTTTTGCCATCTCAACCATTTCTTGGCTTCAAACTCCCATATCTCGCGAACGGTTTGACCTAACCCAAAAATTCCTATTGCTTCTGAAAGTCGAAACTCGCCCGATTACAGCGGTATGTGTATTTTTACCCTAGGCCATTCTGGTTAAGCGTTTGGAGCAGCAGAATTGCGAAAAATTTTTTGCCTTCTCAACCATTTCTTGGCTTCAAACTCCCATATCTCGCGAACGGATTGACCTAACCCAAAAATTCCAATTGCATCTGAAAGTAGAAACTCGCCCGATTACAACGGTATGTGTTTTTTTTCCGTAGGCCATTCTGGTTAAGCGTTTGGAGCAGCAGAAGTGCGAAAAATTTGTTGTCTTCTCAACCATTTCTTAGCTTCAAACTCCCATATCTCGCGAACGGATTGACCTAACCCAAATATTCCTATTGCTTCTGAAATTCGAAACTCGCCCGATTACAGCGGTATGTGTATTTTTACCCTAGGCCAATCTGGTTAAGCGTTTGGAGCAGCAGAAGTGCGAAAAATTTTTTGCCTTCTCAATCATTTCTTGGCTTCAAACTCCCATATCTCGCGAACGGATTGACCTAACCCAAAAATTCCCGTAGCGTCTGAAAATGGAAACTCGCCCGATTACAACGGTATGTGTATTTTTTCCCTAGGCCATTCTTGTTAAGCGTTTGGAGCAGCAGAATTGCGAAAAATTTTTCGCCTTCTCAAACATTTCTTGGCTTCAAACTCCCATACCTCGCGAACGGATTGACCTAACCCAAAAATTCCTATTGCTTCTGAAAGTCGAAACTCGCCCGATTACAACGGTATGTGTATTTTTTCCCTAGGCCATTCTGGTTAAGCGTTTGGAGCAGCAGAAGTGCGAAAAATTTGTTGTCTTCTCAACCCTTTCTTAGCTTCAAACTCCCATATCTCGCGAACGGATTGACCTAACCCAAAAATTCCAATTGCATCTGAAAGTAGAAACTCGCCCGATTACAACGGTATGTGTATTTTTTCCCTAGGCCATTCTTGTTAAGCGTTTGGAGCAGCAGAATTGCGAAAAATTTTTTGCCATCTCAACCATTTCTTGGCTTCAAACTCCCATATCTCGCGAACGGATTGACCTAACCCAAAAATTCCTATTGCATCTGAAAGTAGAAACTCGCTCGATTACAACGGTATGTGTATTTTTTCCGTAGGCCATTCTGGTTAAGCGTTTGGAGCAGCAGAATTGCGAAAAATTTTTTGCCTTCTCAACCATTTCTTGGCTTCAAACTCCCATATCTCGCGAACGGATTGACCTAACCCAAAAATTCCAATTGCATCTGAAAGTAGAAACTCGCCCGATTACAACGGTATGTGTATTTTTTCCGTAGGCCATTCTGGTTAAGCGTTTGGAGCAGCAGAAGTGCGAAAAATTTGTTGTCTTCTCAACCCTTTCTTAGCTTCAAACTCCCATATCTCGCGAACGGATTGACCTAACCCAAAAATTCCAATTGCATCTGAAAGTAGAAACTCGCCCGATTACAACGGTATGTGTATTTTTTCCCTAGGCCATTCTTGTTAAGCGTTTGGAGCAGCAGAATTGCGAAAAATTTTTTGCCATCTCAACCATTTCTTGGCTTCAAACTCCCATATCTCGCGAACGGTTTGACCTAACCCAAAAATTCCTATTGCTTCTGAAAGTCGAAACTCGCCCGATTACAGCGGTATGTGTATTTTTACCCTAGGCCATTCTGGTTAAGCGTTTGGAGCAGCAGAATTGCGAAAAATTTTTTGCCTTCTCAACCATTTCTTGGCTTCAAACTCCCATATCTCGCGAACGGATTGACCTAACCCAAAAATTCCAATTGCATCTGAAAGTAGAAACTCGCCCGATTACAACGGTATGTGTATTTTTTCCGTAGGCCATTCTGGTTAAGCGTTTGGAGCAGCAGAAGTGCGAAAAATTTGTTGTCTTCTCAACCATTTCTTAGCTTCAAACTCCCATATCTCGCGAACGGATTGACCTAACCCAAAAATTCCTATTGCTTCTGAAATTCGAAACTCGCCCGATTACAGCGGTATGTGTATTTTTACCCTAGGCCAATCTGGTTAAGCGTTTGGAGCAGCAGAAGTGCGAAAAATTTTTTGCCTTCTCAATCATTTCTTGGCTTCAAACTCCCATATCTCGCGAACGGATTGACCTAACTCAAAAATTCCCGTAGCGTCTGAAAATGGAAACTCGCCCGATTACAACGGTATGTGTATTTTTTCCCTAGGCCATTCTTGTTAAGCGTTTGGAGCAGCAGAATTGCGAAAAATTTTTCGCCTTCTCAAACATTTCTTGGCTTCAAACTCCCATACCTCGCGAACGGATTGACCTAACCCAAAAATTCCTATTGCTTCTGAAAGTCGAAACTCGCCCGATTACAACGGTATGTGTATTTTTTCCCTAGGCCATTCTGGTTAAGCGTTTGGAGCAGCAGAAGTGCGAAAAATTTGTTGTCCTCTCAACCCTTTCTTAGCTTCAAACTCCCATATCTCGCGAACGGATTGACCTAACCCAAAAATTCCAATTGCATCTGAAAGTAGAAACTCGCCCGATTACAACGGTATGTGTATTTTTTCCCTAGGCCATTCTTGTTAAGCGTTTGGAGCAGCAGAATTGCGAAAAATTTTTTGCCTTCTCAACCATTTCTTGGCTTCAAACTCCTATATCTCGCGAACGGATTGACCTAACCCAAAAATTCCTGTAGCGTCTGAAAATGGAAACTCGCCCGATTACAACGGTATGTGTATTTTTTCCCTAGGCCATTCTTGTTAAGCGTTTGGAGCAGCAGAATTGCGAAAAATTTTTCGCCTTCTCAACCATTTCTTGGCTTCAAACTCCCATACCTCGCGAACGGATTGACCTAACCCAAAAATTCCTATTGCTTCTGAAAGTCGAAATTCGCGCGATTACAACGGTATGTGTATTTTTTCCCTAGGCCATTCTGGTTAAGCGTTTGGAGCAGCAGAAGTGCGAAAAATTTGTTGTCTTCTCAACCCTTTCTTAGCTTCAAACTCCCATATCTCGCGAACGGATTGACCTAACCCAAAAATTCCAATTGCATCTGAAAGTAGAAACTCGCCCGATTACAACGGTATGTGTATTTTTTCCCTAGGCCATTCTTGTTAAGCGTTTGGAGCAGCAGAATGGCGAAAAATTTTTTGCCATCTCAACCATTTCTTGGCTTCAAACTCCCATATCTCGCGAACGGATTGACCTAACCCAAAAATTCCTATTGCTGCTGAAAGTCGAAACTCGCCCGATTACAGCGGTATGTGTATTTTTACCCTAGGCCTTTCTGGTTAAGCGTTTGGAGCAGCAGAATTGCGAAAAATTTTTTGCCTTCTCAACCATTTCTTGGCTTCAAACTCCCATACCTCGCGAACGGATTGACCTAACCCAAAAATTCTTATTGCTTCTGAAAGTCGAAACTCGCCCGATTACAACGGTATGTGTATTTTTTCCGTAGGCCATTCTGGTTAAGCGTTTGGAGCAGCAGAAGTGCGAAAAATTTGTTGTCTTCTGAACCATTTCTTGGCTTCAAACTCCCATACCTCGCGAACGGATTGACCTAACCCAAAAATTCCTATTGCTTCTGAAAGTCGAAACTCGCCCGATTACAACGGTATGTGTATTTTTTCCCTAGGCCATTCTGGTTAAGCGTTTGGAGCAGCAGAAGTGCGAAAAATTTGTTGTCCTCTCAACCCTTTCTTAGCTTCAAACTCCCATATCTCGCGAACGGATTGACCTAACCCAAAAATTCCAATTGCATCTGAAAGTAGAAACTCGCCCGATTACAACGGTATGTGTATTTTTTCCCTAGGCCATTCTTGTTAAGCGTTTGGAGCAGCAGAATTGCGAAAAATTTTTTGCCCTCTCAACCATTTCTTGGCTTCAAACTCCCATATCTCGCGAACGGATTGACCTAACCCAAAAATTCCAATTGCTTCTGAAAGTCGAAACTCGCCCGATTACAGCGGTATGTGTATTTTTACCCTAGGCCATTCTGGTTAAGCGTTTGGAGCAGCAGAATTGCGAAAAATTTTTTGCCTTCTCAACCATTTCTTGGCTTCAAACTCCCATATCTCGCGAACGGATTGACCTGACCCAAAAATTCCTATTGCTTCTGAAAGTCGAAACTCGCCCGATTACAGCGGTATGTGTATTTTTACCCTAGGCCATTCTGGTTAAGCGTTTGGAGCAGCAGAATTGCCAAAAATTTTTTGCCTTCTCAACCATTTCTTGGCTTTAAACTCCCATATCTCGCGAACGGATTGACCTAACCCAAAAATTCCAATTGCATCTGAAAGTAGAAACTCGCCCGATTACAACGGTATGTGTATTTTTTCCGTAGGCCATTCTGGTTAAGCGTTTGGAGCAGCAGAAGTGCGAAAAATTTGTTGTCTTCACAACCATTTCTTAGCTTCAAACTCCCATATCTCGCGAACGGATTGACCTAACCCAAATATTCCTATTGCTTCTGAAATTCGAAACTCGCCCGATTACAGCGGTATGTGTATTTTTACCCTAGGCCATTCTGGTTAAGCGTTTGGAGCAGCAGAATTGCGAAAAATTTTTTGCCTTCTCAACCATTTCTTGGCTTCAAACTCCTATATCTCGCGAACGGATTGACCTAACCCAAAAATTCCTGTAGCGTCTGAAAATGGAAACTCGCCCGATTACAACGGTATGTGTATCTTTTCCCTAGGCCATTCTTGTTAAGCGTTTGGAGCAGCAGAATTGCGAAAAATTTTTCGCCTTCTCAACCATTTCTTGGCTTCAAACTCCCATACCTCGCGAACGGATTGACCTAACCCAAAAATTCCTATTGCTTCTGAAAGTCGAAACTCGCCCGATTACAACGGTATGTGTATTTTTTCCCTAGGCCATTCTTGTTAAGCGTTTGGAGCAGCAGAATTGCGAAAAATTTTTTGCCATCTCAACCATTTCTTGGCTTCAAACTCCCATATCTCGCGAACGGATTGACCTAACCCAAAAATTCCTATTGCATCTGAAAGTAGAAACTCGCTCGATTACAACGGTATGTGTATTTTTTCCGTAGGCCATTCTGGTTAAGCGTTTGGAGCAGCAGAATTGCGAAAAATTTTTTGCCTTCTCAACCATTTCTTGGCTTCAAACTCCCATATCTCGCGAACGGATTGACCTAACCCAAAAATTCCAATTGCATCTGAAAGTAGAAACTCGCCCGATTACAACGGTATGTGTATTTTTTCCGTAGGCCATTCTGGTTAAGCGTTTGGAGCAGCAGAAGTGCGAAAAATTTGTTGTCTTCTCAACCCTTTCTTAGCTTCAAACTCCCATATCTCGCGAACGGATTGACCTAACCCAAAAATTCCAATTGCATCTGAAAGTAGAAACTCGCCCGATTACAACGGTATGTGTATTTTTTCCCTAGGCCATTCTTGTTAAGCGTTTGGAGCAGCAGAATTGCGAAAAATTTTTTGCCATCTCAACCATTTCTTGGCTTCAAACTCCCATATCTCGCGAACGGTTTGACCTAACCCAAAAATTCCTATTGCTTCTGAAAGTCGAAACTCGCCCGATTACAGCGGTATGTGTATTTTTACCCTAGGCCATTCTGGTTAAGCGTTTGGAGCAGCAGAATTGCGAAAAATTTTTTGCCTTCTCAACCATTTCTTGGCTTCAAACTCCCATATCTCGCGAACGGATTGACCTAACCCAAAAATTCCAATTGCATCTGAAAGTAGAAACTCGCCCGATTACAACGGTATGTGTATTTTTTCCGTAGGCCATTCTGGTTAAGCGTTTGGAGCAGCAGAAGTGCGAAAAATTTGTTGTCTTCTCAACCATTTCTTAGCTTCAAACTCCCATATCTCGCGAACGGATTGACCTAACCCAAAAATTCCTATTGCTTCTGAAAGTCGAAACTCGCCCGATTACAGCGGTATGTGTATTTTTACCCTAGGCCATTCTGGTTAAGCGTTTGGAGCAGCAGAATTGCGAAAAATTTTTTGCCTTCTCAACCATTTCTTGGCTTCAAACTCCCATATCTCGCGAACGGATTGACCTGACCCAAAAATTCCTATTGCTTCTGAAAGTCGAAACTCGCCCGATTACAGCGGTATGTGTATTTTTACCCTAGGCCATTCTGGTTAAGCGTTTGGAGCAGCAGAATTGCCAAAAATTTTTTGCCTTCTCAACCATTTCTTGGCTTTAAACTCCCATATCTCGCGAACGGATTGACCTAACCCAAAAATTCCAATTGCATCTGAAAGTAGAAACTCGCCCGATTACAACGGTATGTGTATTTTTTCCGTAGGCCATTCTGGTTAAGCGTTTGGAGCAGCAGAAGTGCGAAAAATTCGTTGTCTTCTCAACCATTTCTTAGCTTCAAACTCCCATATCTCGCGAACGGATTGACCTAACCCAAATATTCCTATTGCTTCTGAAATTCGAAACTCGCCCGATTACAGCGGTATGTGTATTTTTACCCTAGGCCATTCTGGTTAAGCGTTTGGAGCAGCAGAATTGCGAAAAATTTTTTGCCTTCTCAACCATTTCTTGGCTTCAAACTCCTATATCTCGCGAACGGATTGACCTAACCCAAAAATTCCTGTAGCGTCTGAAAATGGAAACTCGCCCGATTACAACGGTATGTGTATCTTTTCCCTAGGCCATTCTTGTTAAGCGTTTGGAGCAGCAGAATTGCGAAAAATTTTTCGCCTTCTCAACCATTTCTTGGCTTCAAACTCCCATACCTCGCGAACGGATTGACCTAACCCAAAAATTCTTATTGCTTCTGAAAGTCGAAACTCGCCCGATTACAACGGTATGTGTATTTTTTCCCTAGGCCATTCTGGTTAAGCGTTTGGAGCAGCAGAAGTGCGAAAAATTTGTTGTCTTCTCAACCCTTTCTTAGCTTCAAACTCCCATATCTCGCGAACGGATTGACCTAACCCAAAAATTCCAATTGCATCTGAAAGTAGAAACTCGCCCGATTACAACGGTATGTGTATTTTTTCCCTAGGCCATTCTTGTTAAGCGTTTGGAGCAGCAGAATTGCGAAAAATTTTTTGCCTTCTCAACCATTTCTTGGCTTCAAACTCCTATATCTCGCGAACGGATTGACCTAACCCAAAAATTCCTGTAGCGTCTGAAAATGGAAACTCGCCCGATTACAACGGTATGTGTATTTTTTCCCTAGGCCATTCTTGTTAAGCGTTTGGAGCAGCAGAATTGCGAAAAATTTTTCGCCTTCTCAACCATTTCTTGGCTTCAAACTCCCATACCTCGCGAACGGATTGACCTAACCCAAAAATTCCTATTGCTTCTGAAAGTCGAAATTCGCGCGATTACAACGGTATGTGTATTTTTTCCCTAGGCCATTCTGGTTAAGCGTTTGGAGCAGCAGAAGTGCGAAAAATTTGTTGTCTTCTCAACCCTTTCTTAGCTTCAAACTCCCATATCTCGCGAACGGATTGACCTAACCCAAAAATTCCAATTGCATCTGAAAGTAGAAACTCGCCCGATTACAACGGTATGTGTATTTTTTCCCTAGGCCATTCTTGTTAAGCGTTTGGAGCAGCAGAATGGCGAAAAATTTTTTGCCATCTCAACCATTTCTTGGCTTCAAACTCCCATATCTCGCGAACGGATTGACCTAACCCAAAAATTCCTATTGCTGCTGAAAGTCGAAACTCGCCCGATTACAGCGGTATGTGTATTTTTACCCTAGGCCATTCTGGTTAAGCGTTTGGAGCAGCAGAATTGCGAAAAATTTTTTGCCTTCTCAACCATTTCTTGGCTTCAAACTCCCATACCTCGCGAACGGATTGACCTAACCCAAAAATTCTTATTGCTTCTGAAAGTCGAAACTCGCCCGATTACAACGGTATGTGTATTTTTTCCGTAGGCCATTCTGGTTAAACGTTTGGAGCAGCAGAAGTGCGAAAAATTTGTTGTCTTCTGAACCATTTCTTGGCTTCAAACTCCCATACCTCGCGAACGGATTGACCTAACCCAAAAATTCCTATTGCTTCTGAAAGTCGAAACTCGCCCGATTACAACGGTATGTGTATTTTTTCCCTAGGCCATTCTGGTTAAGCGTTTGGAGCAGCAGAAGTGCGAAAAATTTGTTGTCCTCTCAACCCTTTCTTAGCTTCAAACTCCCATATCTCGCGAACGGATTGACCTAACCCAAAAATTCCAATTGCATCTGAAAGTAGAAACTCGCCCGATTACAACGGTATGTGTATTTTTTCCCTAGGCCATTCTTGTTAAGCGTTTGGAGCAGCAGAATTGCGAAAAATTTTTTGCCCTCTCAACCATTTCTTGGCTTCAAACTCCCATATCTCGCGAACGGATTGACCTAACCCAAAAATTCCTATTGCTTCTGAAAGTCGAAACTCGCCCGATTACAGCGGTATGTGTATTTTTACCCTAGGCCATTCTGGTTAAGCGTTTGGAGCAGCAGAATTGCGAAAAATTTTTTGCCTTCTCAACCATTTCTTGGCTTCAAACTCCCATATCTCGCGAACGGATTGACCTGACCCAAAAATTCCTATTGCTTCTGAAAGTCGAAACTCGCCCGATTACAGCGGTATGTGTATTTTTACCCTAGGCCATTCTGGTTAAGCGTTTGGAGCAGCAGAATTGCCAAAAATTTTTTGCCTTCTCAACCATTTCTTGGCTTTAAACTCCCATATCTCGCGAACGGATTGACCTAACCCAAAAATTCCAATTGCATCTGAAAGTAGAAACTCGCCCGATTACAACGGTATGTGTATTTTTTCCGTAGGCCATTCTGGTTAAGCGTTTGGAGCAGCAGAAGTGCGAAAAATTTGTTGTCTTCTCAACCATTTCTTAGCTTCAAACTCCCATATCTCGCGAACGGATTGACCTAACCCAAATATTCCTATTGCTTCTGAAATTCGAAACTCGCCCGATTACAGCGGTATGTGTATTTTTACCCTAGGCCATTCTGGTTAAGGGTTTGGAGCAGCAGAATTGCGAAAAATTTTTTGCCTTCTCAACCATTTCTTGGCTTCAAACTCCTATATCTCGCGAACGGATTGACCTAACCCAAAAATTCCTGTAGCGTCTGAAAATGGAAACTCGCCCGATTACAACGGTATGTGTATCTTTTCCCTAGGCCATTCTTGTTAAGCGTTTGGAGCAGCAGAATTGCGAAAAATTTTTCGCCTTCTCAACCATTTCTTGGCTTCAAACTCCCATACCTCGCGAACGGATTGACCTAACCCAAAAATTCCTATTGCTTCTGAAAGTCGAAACTCGCCCGATTACAACGGTATGTGTATTTTTTCCCTAGGCCATTCTTGTTAAGCGTTTGGAGCAGCAGAATTGCGAAAAATTTTTTGCCATCTCAACCATTTCTTGGCTTCAAACTCCCATATCTCGCGAACGGATTGACCTAACCCAAAAATTCCTATTGCATCTGAAAGTAGAAACTCGCTCGATTACAACGGTATGTGTATTTTTTCCGTAGGCCATTCTGGTTAAGCGTTTGGAGCAGCAGAATTGCGAAAAATTTTTTGCCTTCTCAACCATTTCTTGGCTTCAAACTCCCATATCTCGCGAACGGATTGACCTAACCCAAAAATTCCAATTGCATCTGAAAGTAGAAACTCGCCCGATTACAACGGTATGTGTATTTTTTCCGTAGGCCATTCTGGTTAAGCGTTTGGAGCAGCAGAAGTGCGAAAAATTTGTTGTCTTCTCAACCCTTTCTTAGCTTCAAACTCCCATATCTCGCGAACGGATTGACCTAACCCAAAAATTCCAATTGCATCTGAAAGTAGAAACTCGCCCGATTACAACGGTATGTGTATTTTTTCCCTAGGCCATTCTTGTTAAGCGTTTGGAGCAGCAGAATTGCGAAAAATTTTTTGCCATCTCAACCATTTCTTGGCTTCAAACTCCCATATCTCGCGAACGGTTTGACCTAACCCAAAATTCCTATTGCTTCTGAAAGTCGAAACTCGCCCGATTACAGCGGTATGTGTATTTTTACCCTAGGCCATTCTGGTTAAGCGTTTGGAGCAGCAGAATTGCGAAAAATTTTTTGCCTTCTCAACCATTTCTTGGCTTCAAACTCCCATATCTCGCGAACGGATTGACCTAACCCAAAAATTCCAATTGCATCTGAAAGTAGAAACTCGCCCGATTACAACGGTATGTGTATTTTTTCCGTAGGCCATTCTGGTTAAGCGTTTGGAGCAGCAGAAGTGCGAAAAATTTGTTGTCTTCTCAACCATTTCTTAGCTTCAAACTCCCATATCTCGCGAACGGATTGACCTAACCCAAAAATTCCTATTGCTTCTGAAAGTCGAAACTCGCCCGATTACAGCGGTATGTGTATTTTTACCCTAGGCCATTCTGGTTAAGCGTTTGGAGCAGCAGAATTGCGAAAAATTTTTTGCCTTCTCAACCATTTCTTGGCTTCAAACTCCCATATCTCGCGAACGGATTGACCTGACCCAAAAATTCCTATTGCTTCTGAAAGTCGAAACTCGCCCGATTACAGCGGTATGTGTATTTTTACCCTAGGCCATTCTGGTTAAGCGTTTGGAGCAGCAGAATTGCCAAAAATTTTTTGCCTTCTCAACCATTTCTTGGCTTTAAACTCCCATATCTCGCGAACGGATTGACCTAACCCAAAAATTCCAATTGCATCTGAAAGTAGAAACTCGCCCGATTACAACGGTATGTGTATTTTTTCCGTAGGCCATTCTGGTTAAGCGTTTGGAGCAGCAGAAGTGCGAAAAATTCGTTGTCTTCTCAACCATTTCTTAGCTTCAAACTCCCATATCTCGCGAACGGATTGACCTAACCCAAATATTCCTATTGCTTCTGAAATTCGAAACTCGCCCGATTACAGCGGTATGTGTATTTTTACCCTAGGCCATTCTGGTTAAGCGTTTGGAGCAGCAGAATTGCGAAAAATTTTTTGCCTTCTCAACCATTTCTTGGCTTCAAACTCCTATATCTCGCGAACGGATTGACCTAACCCAAAAATTCCTGTAGCGTCTGAAAATGGAAACTCGCCCGATTACAACGGTATGTGTATCTTTTCCCTAGGCCATTCTTGTTAAGCGTTTGGAGCAGCAGAATTGCGAAAAATTTTTCGCCTTCTCAACCATTTCTTGGCTTCAAACTCCCATACCTCGCGAACGGATTGACCTAACCCAAAAATTCTTATTGCTTCTGAAAGTCGAAACTCGCCCGATTACAACGGTATGTGTATTTTTTCCCTAGGCCATTCTGGTTAAGCGTTTGGAGCAGCAGAAGTGCGAAAAATTTGTTGTCTTCTCAACCCTTTCTTAGCTTCAAACTCCCATATCTCGCGAACGGATTGACCTAACCCAAAAATTCCAATTGCATCTGAAAGTAGAAACTCGCCCGATTACAACGGTATGTGTATTTTTTCCCTAGGCCGTTCTTGTTAAGCGTTTGGAGCAGCAGAATTGCGAAAAATTTTTTGCCATCTCAACCATTTCTTGGCTTCAAACTCCCATATCTCGCGAACGGATTGACCTAACCCAAAAATTCCTATTGCATCTGAAAGTAGAAACTCGCTCGATTACAACGGTATGTGTATTTTTTCCCTAGGCCATTCTGGTTAAGCGTTTGGAGCAGCAGAAGTGCGAAAAATTTGTTGTCCTCTCAACCCTTTCTTAGCTTCAAACTCCCATATCTCGCGAACGGATTGACCTAACCCAAAAATTCCAATTGCATCTGAAAGTAGAAACTCGCCCGATTACAACGGTATGTGTATTTTTTCCGTAGGCCATTCTGGTTAAGCGTTTGGAGCAGCAGAAGTGCGAAAAATTTGTTGTCTTCTCAACCATTTCTTAGCTTCAAACTCCCATATCTCGCGAACGGATTGACCTAACCCAAAAATTCCTATTGCTTCTGAAATTCGAAGCTCGCCCGATTACAGCGATATGTGTATTTTTACCCAAGGCCATTCTGGTTAAGCGTTTGGAGCAGCAGAATTGCGAAAAATTTTTTGCCTTCTCAACCATTTCTTGGCTTCAAACTCCTATATCTCGCGAACGGATTGACCTAACCCAAAAATTCCTGTAGCGTCTGAAAATGGAAACTCGCCCGATTACAACGGTATGTGTATCTTTTCCCTAGGCCATTCTTGTTAAGCGTTTGGAGCAGCAGAATTGCGAAAAATTTTTCGCCTTCTCAACCATTTCTTGGCTTCAAACTCCCATACCTCGCGAACGGATTGACCTAACCCAAAAATTCCTATTGCTTCTGAAAGTCGAAACTCGCCCGATTACAGCGGTATGTGTATTTTTTCCCTAGGCCATTCTGGTTAAGCGTTTGGAGCAGCAGAAGTGCGAAAAATTTGTTGTCTTCTCAACCCTTTCTTAGCTTCAAACTCCCATATCTCGCGAACGGATTGACCTAACCCAAAAATTCCAATTGCATCTGAAAGTAGAAACTCGCCCGATTACAACGGTATGTGTATTTTTTCCGTAGGCCATTCTGGTTAAGCGTTTGGAGCAGCAGAAGTGCGAAAAATTTGTTGTCTTCTGAACCATTTCTTGGCTTCAAACTCCCATACCTCGCGAACGGATTGACCTAACCCAAAAATTCCTATTGCTTCTGAAAGTCGAAACTCGCCCGATTACAACGGTATGTGTATTTTTTCCCTAGGCCATTCTGGTTAAGCGTTTGGAGCAGCAGAAGTGCGAAAAATTTGTTGTCCTCTCAACCCTTTCTTAGCTTCAAACTCCCATATCTCGCGAACGGATTGACCTAACCCAAAAATTCCAATTGCATCTGAAAGTAGAAACTCGCCCGATTACAACGGTATGTGTATTTTTTCCCTAGGCCATTCTTGTTAAGCGTTTGGAGCAGCAGAATTGCGAAAAATTTTTTGCCCTCTCAACCATTTCTTGGCTTCAAACTCCCATATCTCGCGAACGGATTGACCTAACCCAAAAATTCCTATTGCTTCTGAAAGTCGAAACTCGCCCGATTACAGCGGTATGTGTATTTTTACCCTAGGCCATTCTGGTTAAGCGTTTGGAGCAGCAGAATTGCCAAAAATTTTTTGCCTTCTCAACCATTTCTTGGCTTTAAACTCCCATATCTCGCGAACGGATTGACCTAACCCAAAAATTCCAATTGCATCTGAAAGTAGAAACTCGCCCGATTACAACGGTATGTGTATTTTTTCCGTAGGCCATTCTGGTTAAGCGTTTGGAGCAGCAGAAGTGCGAAAAATTTGTTGTCTTCTCAACCATTTCTTAGCTTCAAACTCCCATATCTCGCGAACGGATTGACCTAACCCAAATATTCCTATTGCTTCTGAAATTCGAAACTCG
This sequence comes from Ptiloglossa arizonensis, assembly GCF_051014685.1. Taxonomy (NCBI): domain Eukaryota; kingdom Metazoa; phylum Arthropoda; class Insecta; order Hymenoptera; family Colletidae; genus Ptiloglossa; species Ptiloglossa arizonensis. The sequence continues at coordinate 167,602 of NW_027478437.1, read as the reverse complement.
CCCGATTACAGCGGTATGTGTATTTTTACCCTAGGCCATTCTGGTTAAGCGTTTGGAGCAGCAGAATTGCGAAAAATTTTTTGCCTTCTCAACCATTTCTTGGCTTCAAACTCCTATATCTCGCGAACGGATTGACCCAACCCAAAAATTCCTGTAGCGTCTGAAAATGGAAACTCGCCCGATTACAACGGTATGTGTATCTTTTCCCTAGGCCATTCTTGTTAAGCGTTTGGAGCAGCAGAATTGCGAAAAATTTTTCGCCTTCTCAACCATTTCTTGGCTTCAAACTCCCATACCTCGCGAACGGATTGACCTAACCCAAAAATTCCTATTGCTTCTGAAAGTCGAAACTCGCCCGATTACAACGGTATGTGTATTTTTTCCCTAGGCCATTCTGGTTAAGCGTTTGGAGCAGCAGAAGTGCGAAAAATTTGTTGTCTTCTCAACCCTTTCTTAGCTTCAAACTCCCATATCTCGCGAACGGATTGACCTAACCCAAAAATTCCAATTGCATCTGAAAGTAGAAACTCGCCCGATTACAACGGTATGTGTATTTTTTCCCTAGGCCATTCTTGTTAAGCGTTTGGAGCAGCAGAATTGCGAAAAATTTTTTGCCATCTCAACCATTTCTTGGCTTCAAACTCCCATATCTCGCGAACGGATTGACCTAACCCAAAAATTCCTATTGCATCTGAAAGTAGAAACACGCTCGATTACAACGGTATGTGTATTTTTTCCGTAGGCCATTCTGGTTAAGCGTTTGGAGCAGCAGAATTGCGAAAAATTTTTTGCCTTCTCAACCATTTCTTGGCTTCAAACTCCCATATCTCTCGAACGGATTGACCTAACCCAAAAATTCCAATTGCATCTGAAAGTAGAAACTCGCCCGATTACAACGGTATGTGTATTTTTACCCTAGGCCAATCTGGTTAAGCGTTTGGAGCAGCAGAAGTGCGAAAAATTTGTTGTCTTCTCAACCATTTCTTAGCTTCAAACTCCCATATCTCGCGAACGGATTGACCTAACCCAAAAATTCCTATTGCTTCTGAAATTCGAAACTCGCCCGATTACAGCGGTATGTGTATTTTTACCCTAGGCCAATCTGGTTAAGCGTTTGGAGCAGCAGAAGTGCGAAAAATTTTTTGCCTTCTCAATCATTTCTTGGCTTCAAACTCCCATATCTCGCGAACGGATTGACCTAACCCAAAAATTCCCGTAGCGTCTGAAAATGGAAACTCGCCCGATTACAACGGTATGTGTATTTTTTCCCTAGGCCATTCTTGTTAAGCGTTTGGAGCAGCAGATTTGCGAAAAATTTTTCGCCTTCTCAAACATTTCTTGGCTTCAAACTCCCATACCTCGCGAACGGATTGACCTAACCCAAAAATTCCTATTGCTTCTGAAAGTCGAAACTCGCCCGATTACAACGGTATGTGTATTTTTTCCCTCGGCCATTCTGGTTAAGCGTTTGGAGCAGCAGAAGTGCGAAAAATTTGTTGTCCTCTCAACCCTTTCTTAGCTTCAAACTCCCATATCTCGCGAACGGATTGACCTAACCCAAAAATTCCAATTGCATCTGAAAGTAGAAACTCGCCCGATTACAACGGTATGTGTATTTTTTCCCTAGGCCATTCTTGTTAAGCGTTTGGAGCAGCAGAATTGCGAAAAATTTTTTGCCTTCTCAACCATTTCTTGGCTTCAAACTCCTATATCTCGCGAACGGATTGACCTAACCCAAAAATTCCTGTAGCGTCTGAAAATGGAAACTCGCCCGATTACAACGGTATGTGTATTTTTTCCCTAGGCCATTCTTGTTAAGCGTTTGGAGCAGCAGAATTGCGAAAAATTTTTCGCCTTCTCAACCATTTCTTGGCTTCAAACTCCCATACCTCGCGAACGGATTGACCTAACCCAAAAATTCCTATTGCTTCTGAAAGTCGAAATTCGCCCGATTACAACGGTATGTGTATTTTTTCCCTAGGCCATTCTGGTTAAGCGTTTGGAGCAGCAGAATTGCGAAAAATTTGTTGTCTTCTCAACCCTTTCTTAGCTTCAAACTCCCATATCTCGCGAACGGATTGACCTAACCCAAAAATTCCAATTGCATCTGAAAGTAGAAACTCGCCCGATTACAACGGTATGTGTATTTTTTCCCTAGGCCATTCTTGTTAAGCGTTTGGAGCAGCAGAATGGCGAAAAATTTTTTGCCATCTCAACCATTTCTTGGCTTCAAACTCCCATATCTCGCGAACGGATTGACCTAACCCAAAAATTCCTATTGCTGCTGAAAGTCGAAACTCGCCCGATTACAGCGGTATGTGTATTTTTACCCTAGGCCATTCTGGTTAAGCGTTTGGAGCAGCAGAATTGCGAAAAATTTTTTGCCTTCTCAACCATTTCTTGGCTTCAAACTCCCATATCTCGCGAACGGATTGACCTAACCCAAAAATTCCAATTGCATCTGAAAGTAGAAACTCGCCCGATTACAACGGTGTGTGTATTTTTTCCGTAGGCCATTCTGGTTAAGCGTTTGGAGCAGCAGAAGTGCGAAAAATTTGTTGTCTTCTCAACCATTTCTTAGCTTCAAACTCCCATATCTCGCGAACGGATTGACCTAACCCAAAAATTCCTATTGCTTCTGAAAGTCGAAACTCGCCCGATTACAGCGGTATGTGTATTTTTACCCTAGGCCATTCTGGTTAAGCGTTTGGAGCAGCAGAAGTGCGAAAAATTTTGTGCCTTCTCAACCATTTCTTGGCTTCAAACTCCCATATCTCGCGAACGGATTGACCTAACCCAAAAATTCCCGTAGCGTCTGAAAATGGAAACTCGCCCGATTACAACGGTATGTGTATTTTTTCCCTAGGCCATTCTTGTTAAGCGTTTGGAGCAGCAGAATTGCGAAAAATTTTTCGCCTTCTCAACCATTTCTTGGCTTCAAACTCCCATACCTCGCGAACGGATTGACCTAACCCAAAAATTCCTATTGCTTCTGAAAGTCGAAACTCGCCCGATTACAACGGTATGTGTATTTTTTCCCTAGGCCATTCTGGTTAAGCGTTTGGAGCAGCAGAAGTGCGAAAAATTTGTTGTCCTCTCAACCCTTTCTTAGCTTCAAACTCCCATATCTCGCGAAAGGATTGACCTAACCCAAAAATTCCAATTGCATCTGAAAGTAGAAACTCGCCCGATTACAACGGTATGTGTATTTTTTCCCTAGGCCATTCTTGTTAAGCGTTTGGAGCAGCAGAATTGCGAAAAATTTTTTGCCTTCTCAACCATTTCTTGGCTTCAAACTCCCATATCTCGCGAACGGATTGACCTAACCCAAAAATTCCTATTGCTTCTGAAAGTCGAAACTCGCCCGATTACAGCGGCATGTGTATTTTTACCCTAGGCCATTCTGGTTAAGCGTTTGGAGCAGCAGAATTGCGAAAAATTTTTTGCCTTCTCAACCATTTCTTGGCTTCAAACTCCCATATCTCGCGAACGGATTGACCTAACCCAAAAATTCCTATTGCTTCTGAAAGTCGAAACTCGCCCGATTACAGCGGTATGTGTATTTTTACCCTAGGCCATTCTGGTTAAGCGTTTGGAGCAGCAGAATTGCGAAAAATTTTTTGCCTTCTCAACCATTTCTTGGCTTCAAACTCCCATATCTCGCGAACGGATTGACCTAACCCAAAAATTCCAATTGCATCTGAAAGTAGAAACTCGCCCGATTACAACGGTATGTGTATTTTTTCCGTAGGCCATTCTGGTTAAGCGTTTGGAGCAGCAGAAGTGCGAAAAATTTGTTGTCTTCTGAACCATTTCTTGGCTTCAAACTCCCATACCTCGCGAACGGATTGACCTAACCCAAAAATTCCTATTGCTTCTGAAAGTCGAAACTCGCCCGATTACAGCGGTATGTGTATTTTTACCCTAGGCCATTCTGGTTAAGCGTTTGGAGCAGCAGAATTGCGAAAAATTTTTTGCCTTCTCAACCATTTCTTGGCTTCAAACTCCCATATCTCGCGAACGGATTGACCTAACCCAAAAATTCCTATTGCTGCTGAAAGTCGAAACTCGCCCGATTACAGCGGTATGTGTATTTTTACCCTAGGCCATTCTGGTTAAGCGTTTGGAGCAGCAGAATTGCGAAAAATTTTTTGCCTTCTCAACCATTTCTTGGCTTCAAACTCCCATATCTCGCGAACGGATTGACCTAACCCAAAAATTCCAATTGCATCTGAAAGTAGAAACTCGCCCGATTACAACGGTATGTGTATTTTTTCCGTAGGCCATTCTGGTTAAGCGTTTGGAGCAGCAGAAGTGCGAAAAATTTGTTGTCTTCTCAACCATTTCTTAGCTTCAAACTCCCATATCTCGCGAACGGATTGACCTAACCCAAAAATTCCTATTGCATCTGAAATTCGAAACTCGCCCGATTACAGCGGTATGTGTATTTTTACCATAGGCCATTCTGGTTAAGCGTTTGGAGCAGCAGAAGTGCGAAAAATTTTTTGCCTTCTCAACCATTTCTTGGCTTCAAACTCCCATATCTCGCGAACGGATTGACCTAACCCAAAAATTCCCGTAGCGTCTGAAAATGGAAACTCGCCCGATTACAACGGTATGTGTATTTTTTCCCTAGGCCATTCTTGTTAAGCGTTTGGAGCAGCAGAATTGCGAAAAATTTTTCGCCTTCTCAACCATTTCTTGGCTTCAAACTCCCATACCTCGCGAACGGATTGACCTAACCCAAAAATTCCTATTGCTTCTGAAAGTCGAAACTCGCCCGATTACAACGGTATGTGTATTTTTTCCCTAGGCCATTCTGGTTAAGCGTTTGGAGCAGCAGAAGTGCGAAAAATTTGTTGTCCTCTCAACCCTTTCTTAGCTTCAAACTCCCATATCTCGCGAACGGATTGACCTAACCCAAAAATTCCAATTGCATCTGAAAGTAGAAACTCGCCCGATTACAACGGTATGTGTATTTTTTCCCTAGGCCATTCTTGTTAAGCGTTTGGAGCAGCAGAATTGCGAAAAATTTTTTGCCTTCTCAACCATTTCTTGGCTTCAAACTCCCATATCTCGCGAACGGATTGACCTAACCCAAAAATTCCTATTGCTTCTGAAAGTCGAAACTCGCCCGATTACAGCGGTATGTGTATTTTTACCCTAAGCCATTCTGGTTAAGCGTTTGGAGCAGCAGAATTGCGAAAAATTTGTTGTCTTCTCAACCATTTCTTAGCTTCAAACTCCCATACCTCGCGAACGGATTGACCTAACCCAAAAATTCCTATTGCTTCTGAAATTCGAAACTCGCCCGATTACAGCGGTATGTGTATTTTTACCCTAGGCCATTCTGGTTAAGCGTTTGGAGCAGCAGAATTGCGAAAAATTTTTTGCCTTCTCAATCATTTCTTGGCTTCAAACTCCTATATCTCGCGAACGGATTGACCTAACCCAAAAATTCCTGTAGCGTCTGAAAATGGAAACTCGCCCGATTACAACGGTATGTGTATTTTTTCCCTAGGCCATTCTGGTTAAGCGTTTGGAGCAGCAGAATTGCGAAAAATTTTTTGCCTTCTCAATCATTTCTTGGCTTCAAACTCCTATATCTCGCGAACGGATTGACCTAACCCAAAAATTCCAATTGCATCTGAAAGTAGAAACTCGCCCGATTACAACGGTATGTGTATTTTTTCCCTAGGCCATTCTTGTTAAGCGTTTGGAGCAGCAGAATTGCGAAAAATTTTTTGCCATCTCAACCATTTCTTGGCTTCAAACTCCCATATCTCGCGAACGGATTGACCTAACCCAAAAATTCCTATTGCTGCTGAAAGTCGAAACTCGCCCGATTACAGCGGTATGTGTATTTTTACCCTAGGCCATTCTGGTTAAGCGTTTGGAGCAGCAGAATTGCGAAAAATTTTTTGCCTTCTCAACCATTTCTTGGCTTCAAACTCCCATATCTCGCGAACGGATTGACCTAACCCAAAAATTCCAATTGCATCGGAAAGTAGAAACTCGCCCGATTACAACGGTATGTGTATTTTTTCCGTAGGCCATTCTGGTTAAGCGTTTGGAGCAGCAGAATTGCGAAAAATTTGTTGTCTTCTCAACCATTTCTTAGCTTCAATCTCCCATATCTCGCGAACGGATTGACCTAACCCAAAAATTCCTATTGCTTCTGAAATTCGAAACTCGCCCGATTACAGCGGTATGTGTATTTTTACCCTAAGCCATTCTGGTTAAGCGTTTGGAGCAGCAGAAGTGCGAAAAATTTTTTGCCTTCTCAACCATTTCTTGGCTTCAAACTCCCATATCTCGCGAACGGATTGACCTAACTCAAAAATTCCTGTTGCGTCTGAAAGTAGAAACTCGCCCGATTACAGCGGTATGTGTATTTTTACCCTAGGCCATTCTTGTTAAGCGTTTGGAGCAGCAGAACTGCGAAAAATTTTTCGCCTTCTCAACCATTTCTTGGCTTCAAACTCCCATATCTCGCGAACGGATTGACCTAACCCAAAGATTCCTGTAGCGTCTGAAAATGGAAACTCGCCCGATTACAACGGTATGTGTATTTTTTCCCTAGGCCATTCTTGTTAAGCGTTTGGAGCAGCAGAATTGCGAAAAATTTTTCGCCTTCTCAACCATTTCTTGGCTTCAAACTCCCATACCTCGCGAACGGATTGACCTAACCCAAAAATTCCTATTGCTTCTGAAAGTCGAAACTCGCCCGATTACAACGGTATGTGTATTTTTTCCCTACGCCATTCTGGTTAAGCGTTTGGAGCAGCAGAAGTGCGAAAAATTTGTTGTCCTCTCAACCCTTTCTTAGCTTCAAACTCCCATATCTCGCGAACGGACTGACCTAACCCAAAAATTCCAATTGCATCTGAATGTAGAAACTCGCCCGATTACAACGGTATGTGTATTTTTTCCCTAGGCCATTCTGGTTAAGCGATTGGAGCAGCAGAAGTGCGAAAAATTTGTTGTCCTCTCAACCCTTTCATAGCTTCAAACTCCCATATCGCGCGAACGGACTGACCTAACCCAAAAATTCCAATTGCATCTGAAAGTAGAAACTCGCCCGATTACAACGGTATGTGTATTTTTTCCCTAGGCCATTCTTGTTAAGCGTTTGGAGCAGCAGAATTGCGAAAAATTTTTTGCCTTCTCAACCATTTCTTGGCTTCAAACTCCCATATCTCGCGAACGGATTGACCTAACCCAAAAATTCCTATTGCTTCTGAAAGTCGAAGCTCGCCCGATTACAGCGGTATGTGTATTTTTACCCTAGGCCATTCTGGTTAAGCGTTTGGAGCAGCAGAAGTGCGAAAAATTTGTTGTCCTCTCAACCCTTTCTTAGCTTCAAACTCCCATATCTCGCGAACGGATTGACCTAACCCAAAAATTCCTATTGCTGCTGAAAGTCGAAACTCGCCCGATTACTGCGGTATGTGTATTTTTACCCTAGGCCATTCTGGTTAAGCGTTTGGAGCAGCAGAATTGCGAAAAATTTTTTGCCTTCTCAACCATTTCTTGGCTTCAAACTCCCATATCTCGCGAACGGATTGACCTAACCCAAAAATTCCAATTGCATCTGAAAGTAGAAACTCGCCCGATTACAACGGTATGTGTATTTTTTCCGTAGGCCATTCTGGTTAAGCGTTTGGAGCAGCAGAAGTGCGAAAAATTTGTTGTCTTCACAACCATTTCTTAGCTTCAAACTCCCATATCTCGCGAACGGATTGACCTAACCCAAAAATTCCTATTGCTTCTGAAATTCGGAACTCGCCCGATTACAGCGGTATGTGTATTTTTACCCTAGGCCATTCTTGTTAAGCGTTTGGAGCAGCAGAATTGCGAAAAATTTTTTGCCTTCTCAACCATTTCTTGGCTTCAAACTCCCATATCTCGCGAACGGATTGACCTAACCCAAAAATTCCTGTTTCATCTGAAAGTAGAAACTCGCCCGATTACAACGGTATGTGTATTTTTTCCCTAGGCCATTCTGGTTAAGCGTTTGGAGCGGCAGAATTTCGAAAAATTTGTTGTCTTCTCAACCATTTCTTAGCGTCAAACTCCCATATCTCGCGAACGGATTGAACTAACCCAAAAATTCCTGTTGCATCTGAAAGTAGAAACTCGCCCGATTACAACGGTATGTGTATTTTTTCCCTAGGCCATTCTGGTTAAGCGTTTGGAGCAGCAGAATTGCGAAAAATTTTTTGCCTTCTCAACCATTTCTTAGCTTCAAACTCCCATATCTCGCGAACGGATTGACCTAACCCAAAAATTCCTGTTGCATCTGAAAGTAGAAACTCGCCCGATTACAACGGTATGTGTATTTTTTCCCTAGGCCATTCTGGTTAAGCGTTTGGAGCAGCAGAATTTCGAAAAATTTGTTGTCTTCTCAACCATTTCTTAGCGTCAATCTCCCATATCTCGCGAACGGATTGACCTAACCCAAAAATTCCTGTTGCATCTGAAAGTAGAAACTCGCCCGATTACAACGGTATGTGTATTTTTTCCCTAGGCCATTCTGGTTAAGCGTTTGGAGCAGCAGAATTGCGAAAAATTTTTTGCCTTCTCAACCATTTCTTAGCTTCAAACTCCCATATCTCGCGAACGGATTGACCCAACCCAAAAATTCCTGTTGCATCTGAAAGTAGAAACTCGCCCGATTACAACGGTATGTGTATTTTTTCCCTAGGCCATTCTGGTTAAGCGTTTGGTGCAGCAGAATTTCGAAAAATTTGTTGTCTTCTCAACCATTTCTTAGCGTCAAACTCCCATATCTCGCGAACGGATTGACCTAACCCAAAAATTCCTGTTGCATCTGAAAGTAGAAACTCGCCCGATTACAACGGTATATGTATTTTTTCCCTAGGCCATTCTGGTTAAGCGTTTGGAGCAGTAGAATTGCGAAAAATTTTTTGCCTTCTCAACCATTTCTTGGCTTCAAACTCCCATATCTCGCAAACGGATTGACCTAACCCAAAAATTCCTGTAGCGTCTGAAAATGGAAACTCGCCCGATTACAACGGTATGTGTATTTTTTCCCTAGGCCATTCTGGTTAAGCGTTTGGAGCAGCAGAATTGCGAAAAATTTTTCGCCTTCTCAACCATTTCTTGGCTTCAAACTCCCATATCTCGCGAACGGCTTGACCTAACCCAAAAATTCCTGTAGCGTCTGAAAGTAGAAACTCGCCCGATTACAACGGTTTGTGTATTCTTTCCCTAGGCCATTCTGGTTAAGCGTTTGGAGCAGCAGAATTGCGAAAAATTTTTTGCCTTCTCAACCATTTCTTGGCTTCAAACTCCCATATCTCGCGAACGGATTGACCTAACCCAAAAATTCCAATTGCATCTGAAAGTAGAAACTCGCCCGATTACAACGGTATGTGTATTTTTTCCGTAGGCCATTCTGGTTAAGCGTTTGGAGCAGCAGAAGTGCGAAAAATTTGTTGTCTTCTCAACCATTTCTTAGCTTCAAACTCCCATATCTCGCGAACGGATTGACCTAACCCAAAAATTCCTATTGCTTCTGAAATTCGGAACTCGCCCGATTACAGCGGTATGTGTATTTTTACCCTAGGCCATTCTTGTTAAGCGTTTGGAGCAGCAGAATTGCGAAAAATTTTTTGCCTTCTCAACCATTTCTTGGCTTCAAACTCCCATATCTCGCGAACGGATTGACCTAACCCAAAAATTCCTGTTTCATCTGAAAGTAGAAACTCGCCCGATTACAACGGTATGTGTATTTTTTCCCTAGGCCATTCTGGTTAAGCGTTTGGAGCGGCAGAATTTCGAAAAATTTGTTGTCTTCTCAACCATTTCTTAGCGTCAAACTCCCATATCTCGCGAACGGATTGAACTAACCCAAAAATTCCTGTTGCATCTGAAAGTAGAAACTCGCCCGATTACAACGGTATGTGTATTTTTTCCCTAGGCCATTCTGGTTAAGCGTTTGGAGCAGCAGAATTGCGAAAAATTTTTTGCCTTCTCAACCATTTCTTAGCTTCAAACTCCCATATCTCGCGAACGGATTGACCTAACCCAAAAATTCCTGTTGCATCTGAAAGTAGAAACTCGCCCGATTACAACGGTATATGTATTTTTTCCCTAGGCCATTCTGGTTAAGCGTTTGGAGCAGCAGAATTGCGAAAAATTTTTTGCCTTCTCAACCATTTCTTGGCTTCAAACTCCCATATCTCGCAAACGGATTGACCTAACCCAAAAATTCCTGTAGCGTCTGAAAATGGAAACTCGCCCGATTACAACGGTATGTGTATTTTTTCCCTAGGCCATTCTTGTTAAGCGTTTGGAGCAGCAGAATTGCGAAAAATTTTTCGCCTTCTCAACCATTTCTTGGCTTCAAACTCCCATATCTCGCGAACGGCTTGACCTAACCCAAAAATTCCTGTAGCGTCTGAAAGTAGAAACTCGCCCGATTACAACGGTTTGTGTATTCTTTCCCTAGGCCATTCTGGTTAAGCGTTGGGAGCAGCAGAATTGCGAAAAATTTTTTGCCTTCTCAACCATTTCTTGGCTCAAACTCCCATATCTCGCGAACGGATTGACCTAACCCAAAAATTCCAATTGCATCTGAAAGTAGAAACTCGCCCGATTACAACGGTATGTGTATTTTTTCCCTAGGCCATTCTGGTTAAGCGTTTGGAGCAGCAGAAGTGCGAAAAATTTGTTGTCTTCTCAACCATTTCTTAGCTTCAATCTCCCATATCTCGCGAACGGATTGACCTAACCCAAAAATTCCTGTTGCATCTGAAAGTAGAAACTCGCCCGATTACAACGGTATGTGTATTTTTTCCCTAGGCCATTCTGGTTAAGCGTTTGGAGCAGCAGAATTGCGAAAAATTTTTTGCCTTCTCAACCATTTCTTAGCTTCAAACTCCCATTTCTCGCGAACGGATTGACCTAACCCAAAAATTCCTGTTGCATCTGAAAGTAGAAACTCGCCCGATTACAACGGTATGTGTATTTTTTCCCTAGGCCATTCTGGTTAAGCGTTTGGAGCAGCAGAATTGCGAAAAATTTTTTGCCTTCTCAACCATTTCTTAGCTTCAAACTCCCATATCTCGCGAACGGATTGACCTAACCCAAAAATTCCTGTAGCGCCTGAAAGTAGAAACTCGCCCGATTACAACGGTATGTGTATTCTTTCCCTAGGCCATTCTGGTTAAGCGTTTGGAGCAGCAGAATTGCGAAAAATTTTTTGCCTTCTCAACCATTTCTTGGCTTCAAACTCCCATATCTCGCGAACGGATTGACCTAACCCAAAAATTCCAATTGCATCTGAAAGTAGAAACTCGCCCGATTACAACGGTATGTGTATTTTTTCCCTATGCCATTCTGGTTAAGCGTTTGGAGCAGCAGAATTGCGAAAAATTTGTTGTCTTCTCAACCATTTCTTAGCTTCAAACTCCCATATCTCGCGAACGGATTGACCTAACCCAAAAATTCCTGTTGCATCTGAAAGTAGAAACTCGCCCGATTACAACGGTATGTGTATTTTTTCCCTAGGCCATTCTGGTTAAGCGTTTGGAGCAGCAGAATTGCGAAAAATTTTTTGCCTTCTCAACCATTCCTTGGCTTCAAACTCCCAAATCTCGCGAACGGATTGACCTAACTCAAAAATTCCTGTTGCGTCTGAAATTAGAAACTCGCCCGATTACAGCGGCATGTGTATTTTTACCCTAGGCCATTCTTGTTAAGCGTTTGGAGCAGCAGAATTGCGAAAAATTTTTCGCCTTCTCAACCATTTCTTGGCTTCAAACTCCCATACCTCGCGAACGGATTGACCTAACCCAAAAATTCCTATTGCTTCTGAAAGTCGACACTCGCCCGATTACAACGGTATGTGTATTTTTTCCCTAGGCCATTCTGGTTAAGCGTTTGGAGCAGCAGAATTTCGAAAAATTTTTTGCCTTCTCAACCATTTCTTGGCTTCAAACTCCCATATCTCGCGAACGGATTGACCTAACCCAAAAATTCCTGTAGCGCCTGAAAGTAGAAACTCGCCCGATTACAACGGTATGTGTATTCTTTCCCTAGGCCATTCTGGTTAAGCGTTTGGAGCAGCAGAATTGCGAAAAATTTTTTGCCTTCTCAACCATTTCTTGGCTTCAAACTCCCATATCTCGCGAACGGATTGACCTAACCCAAAAATTCCAATTGCATCTGAAAGTAGAAACTCGCCCGATTACAACGGTATGTGTATTTTTTCCCTATGCCATTCTGGTTAAGCGTTTGGAGCAGCAGAAGTGCGAAAAATTTGTTGTCTTCTCAACCATTTCTTAGCTTCAAACTCCCATATCTCGCGAACGGATTGACCTAACCCAAAAATTCCTGTTGCATCTGAAAGTAGAAACTCGCCCGATTACAACGGTATGTGTATTTTTTCCCTAGGCCATTCTGGTTAAGCGTTTGGAGCAGCAGAATTGCGAAAAATTTTTTGCCTTCTCAACCATTCCTTGGCTTCAAACTCCCAAATCTCGCGAACGGATTGACCCAACTCAAAAATTCCTGTTGCGTCTGAAAATGGAAACTCGCCCGATTACAACGGTATGTGTATTTTTTCCCTAGGCCATTCTGGTTAAGCGTTTGGAGCAGCAGAAGTGCGAAAAATTTGTTGTGTTCTCAACCATTTCTTAGCTTCAAACTCCCACATCTCGCGAACGGATTGACCTAACCCAAAAATTCCAATTGCATCTGAAAGTAGAAACTCGCCCGATTACAACGGTATGTGTATTTTTTCCCTAGGCCATTCTTGTTAAGCGTTTGGAGCAGCAGAATTGCGAAAAATTTTTTGCCTTCTCAACCATTTCTTGGCTTCAAACTCCCATATCTCGCGAACGGATTGACCTAACCCAAAAATTCCTGTTGCATCTGAAAGTAGAAACTCGCCCGATCACAACGGTATGTGTATTTTTTCCCTAGGCCATTCTGGTTAAGCGTTTGGAGCAGCAGAATTGCGAAAAATTTTTTGCCTTCTCAACCATTCCTTGGCTTCAAACTCCCAAATCTCGCGAACGGATTGACCCAACTCAAAAATTCCTGTTGCGTCTGAAAATGGAAACTCGCCCGATTACAACGGTATGTGTATTTTTTCCCTAGGCCATTCTGGTTAAGCGTTTGGAGCAGCAGAAGTGCGAAAAATTTGTTGTGTTCTCAACCATTTCTTAGCTTCAAACTCCCACATCTCGCGAACGGATTGACCTAACCCAAAAATTCCAATTGCATCTGAAAGTAGAAACTCGCCCGATTACAACGGTATGTGTATTTTTTCCCTAGGCCATTCTTGTTAAGCGTTTGGAGCAGCAGAATTGCGAAAAATTTTTTGCCTTCTCAACCATTTCTTGGCTTCAAACTCCCATATCTCGCGAACGGATTGACCTAACCCAAAAATTCCTGTTGCATCTGAAAGTAGAAACTCGCCCGATCACAACGGTATGTGTATTTTTTCCCTAGGCCATTCTGGTTAAGCGTTTGGAGCAGCAGAATTGCGAAAAATTGTTTGCCTTCTCAACCATTTCTTAGCTTCAAACTCCCATATCTCGCGAACGGATTGACCTAACCCAAAAATGCCTGTTGCATCTGAAAGTAGAAACTCGCCCGATTACAACGGTATGTGTATTTTTTCCCTAGGCCATTCTGGTTAAGCGTTTGGAGCAGCAGAATTGCGAAAAATTTTTTGCCTTCTCAACCATTCCTTGGCTTCAAACTCCCAAATCTCGCGAACGGATTGACCCAACTCAAAAATTCCTGTTGCGTCTGAAAATGGAAACTCGCCCGATTACAACGGTATGTGTATTTTTTCCCTAGGCCATTCTGGTTAAGCGTTTGGAGCAGCAGAAGTGCGAAAAATTTGTTGTGTTCTCAACCATTTCTTAGCTTCAAACTCCCACATCTCGCGAACGGATTGACCTAACCCAAAAATTCCAATTGCATCTGAAAGTAGAAACTCGCCCGATTACAACGGTATGTGTATTTTTTCCCTAGGCCATTCTTGTTAAGCGTTTGGAGCAGCAGAATTGCGAAAAATTTTTTGCCTTCTCAACCATTTCTTGGCTTCAAACTCCCATATCTCGCGAACGGATTGACCTAACCCAAAAATTCCTGTTGCATCTGAAAGTAGAAACTCGCCCGATCACAACGGTATGTGTATTTTTTCCCTAGGCCATTCTGGTTAAGCGTTTGGAGCAGCAGAATTGCGAAAAATTGTTTGCCTTCTCAACCATTTCTTAGCTTCAAACTCCCATATCTCGCGAACGGATTGACCTAACCCAAAAATGCCTGTTGCATCTGAAAGTAGAAACTCGCCCGATTACAACGGTATGTGTATTTTTTCCCTAGACCATTCTTGTTAAGCGTTTGGAGCAGCAGAATTGCGAAAAATTTTTTGCCTTCTCAACCATTTCTTGGCTTCAAACTCCCATATCTCGCGAACGGATTGACCTAACCCAAAAATTCCTATTGATTCTGAAAGTCGAAACTCGCCCGATTACAACGGTATGTGTATTTTTTCCCTAGGCCATTCCGGTTGAGCGTTTGGAGCAGCAGAAGTGCGAGAAAGTTGTTGTCTTCTCAACCATTTCTTAGCTTCAAACTCCCATATCTCGCGAACGGATTGACCTAAACAAAAAATTCCTGTTGCATCTGAAAGTAGAAACTCGCCCGATTACAGCGGTATGTGTATTTTTTCCCTAGGCCATTCTGGTTAAGCGTTTGGAGCAGCAGAATTGCGAAAAATTTTTTGCCTTCTCAACCATTCCTTGGCTTCAAACTCCCATATCTCGCGAACGGATTGACCTAACCCAAAAATTCCTGTAGCGCCTGAAAGTAGAAACTCGCCCGATTACAACGGTATGTGTATTCTTTCCCTAGGCCATTCTGGTTAAGAGTTTGGAGCAGCAGAATTGCGAAAAATTTTTTGCCTTCTCAACCATTTCTTGGCTTCAAACTCCCATATCTCGCGAACGGATTGACCTAACCCAAAAATTCCAATTGCATCTGAAAGTAGAAACTCGCCCGATTACAACGGTATGTGTATTTTTTCCCTATGCCATTCTGGTTAAGCGTTTGGAGCAGCAGAATTGCGAAAAATTTGTTGTCTTCTCAACCATTTCTTAGCTTCAAACTCCCATATCTAGCGAACGGATTGACCTAACCCAAAAATTCCTGTTGCATCTGAAAGTAGAAACTCGCCCGATTACAACGGTATGTGCATTTTTTCCCTAGGCCATTCTGGTTAAGCGTTTGGAGCAGCAGAATTGCGAAAAATTTTTTGCCTTCTCAACCATTCCTTGGCTTCAAACTCCCAAATCTCGCGAACGGATTGACCTAACTCAAAAATTCCTGTTGCGTCTGAAATTAGAAACTCGCCCGATTACAGCGGCATGTGTATTTTTACCCTAGGCCATTCTTGTTAAGCGTTTGGACCAGCAGAATTGCGAAAAATTTTTCGCCTTCTCAACCATTTCTTGGCTTCAAACTCCCATACCTCGCGAACGGATTGACCTAACCCAAAAATTCCTATTGCTTCTGAAAGTCGACACTCGCCCGATTACAACGGTATGTGTATTTTTTCCCTAGGCCATTCTGGTTAAGCGTTTGGAGCAGCAGAATTTCGAAAAATTTTTTGCCTTCTCAACCATTTCTTGGCTTCAAACTCCCATATCTCGCGAACGGATTGACCTAACCCAAAAATTCCTGTAGCGCCTGAAAGTAGAAACTCGCCCGATTACAACGGTATGTGTATTCTTTCCCTAGGCCATTCTGGTTAAGCGTTTGGAGCAGCAGAATTGCGAAAAATTTTTTGCCTTCTCAACCATTTCTTGGCTTCAAACTCCCATATCTCGCGAACGGATTGACCTAACCCAAAAATTCCAATTGCATCTGAAAGTAGAAACTCGCCCGATTACAACGGTATGTGTATTTTTTCCCTATGCCATTCTGGTTAAGCGTTTGGAGCAGCAGAAGTGCGAAAAATTTGTTGTCTTCTCAACCATTTCTTAGCTTGAAACTCCCATATCTCGCGAACGGATTGACCTAACCAAAAATTCCTGTTGCATCTGAAAGTAGAAACTCGCCCGATTACAACGGTATGTGTATTTTTTCCCTAGGCCATTCTGGTTAAGCGTTTGGAGCAGCAGAATTGCGAAAAATTTTTTGCCTTCTCAACCATTCCTTGGCTTCAAACTCCCAAATCTCGCGAACGGATTGACCTAACTCAAAAATTCCTGTTGCGTCTGAAAATGGAAACTCGCCCGATTACAACGGTATGTGTATTTTTTCCCTAGGCCATTCTGGTTAAGCGTTTGGAGCAGCAGAAGTGCGAAAAATTTGTTGTCTTCTCAACCATTTCTTAGCTTCAAACTCCCACATCTCGCGAACGGATTGACCTAACCCAAAAATTCCAATTGCATCTGAAAGTAGAAACTCGCCCGATTACAACGGTATGTGTATTTTTTCCCTAGGCCACTCTGGTTAAGCGTTTGGAGCAGCAGAATTGCGAAAAATTTTTGGCTCCTCAACCATTTCTTGGCTTCAAACTCCCATATCTCGCGAACGGATTGACCTAACCCAAAAATTCCTGTTGCATCTGAAAGTAGAAACTCGCCCGATTACAACGGTATGTGTATTTTTTCCCTAGGCCATTCTGGTTAAGCGTTTGGAGCAGCAGAATTGCGAAAAATTTTTTGCCTTCTCAACCATTCCTTGGCTTCAAACTCCCAAATCTCGCGAACGGATTGACCTAACCCAAAAATTCCTGTTGCGTCAGAAAATAAGAAACTCGCCCGATTACAGCGGCATGTGTATTTTTACCCTAGGCCATTCTTGTTAAGCGTTTGGAGCAGCAGAATTGCGAAAAATTTTTCGCCTTCTCAACCATTTCTTGGCTTCAAACTCCCATATCTCGCGAACGGATTGACCTAACCCAAAAATTCCTGTAGCGTCTGAAAATTGGAACTCGCCCGATTACAACGGTATGTGTATTTTTTCCCTAGGCCATTCTTGTTAAGCGTTTGGAGCAGCAGAATTGCGAAAAATTTTTCGCCTTCTCAACCATTTCTTGGCTTCAAACTCCCATACCTCGCGAACGGATTGACCTAACCCAAAAATTCCTATTGCTTCTGAAAGTCGACACTCGCCCGATTACAACGGTATGTGTATTTTTTCCCTAGGCCATTCTGGTTAAGCGTTTGGAGCAGCAGAATTTCGAAAAATTTGTTGTCTTCTCAACCATTTCTTAGCGTCAAACTCCCATATCTCGCGAACGGATTGGCCTAACCCAAAAATTACTGTTGCATCTGAAAGTAGAAACTCGCCCGATTACAACGGTATGTGTATTTTTTCCCTAGGCCATTCTGGTTAAGCGTTTGGAGCAGCAGAATTGCGAAAAATTTTTTGCCTTCTCAACCATTTCTTGGCTTCAAACTCCCATATCTCGCGAACGGACTGACATAACCCAAAAATTCCTGTAGCGTCTGAAAATGGAAACTCGCCCGATTACAACGGTATGTGTATTTTTTCCCTAGGCCATTCTGGTTAAGCGTTTGGAGCAGCAGAATTGCGAAAAATTTTTTGCCTTCTCAACCATTTCTTGGCTTCAAACTCCCATATCTCGCGAACGGACTGACCTAACCCAAAAATTCCAATTGCATTTGAAAGTAGAAACTCGCCCGATTACAACGGTATGTGTATTTTTTCCCTAGGCCATTCTGGTTAAGCGTTTGGAGCAGCAGAAGTGCGAAAAATTTGTTGTCTTCTCAACCATTCCTTAGCTTCAAACTCCCATATCTCGCGAACGGATTGACCTAACCCAAAAATTCCTATTGCTTCTGAAAGTCGAAACTCGCCCGATTACAGCGGTATGTGTATTTTTACCCTAGGCCATTCTGGTTAAGCGCTTGGAGCAGCAGAATTGCGAAAAAATTTTTGCCTTCTCAACCATTTCTTGGCTTCAAACTCCCATATCTCGCGAACGGATTGACCTAACCCAAAAATTCCTGTAGCGCCTGAAAGTAGAAACTCGCCCGATTACAACGGTATGTGTATTCTTTCCCTAGGCCATTCTGGTTAAGCGTTTGGAGCAGCAGAATTGCGAAAAATTTTTTGCCTTCTCAACCATTTCTTGGCTTCAAACTCCCATATCTCGCGAACGGATTGACCTAACCCAAAAATTCCAATTGCATCTGAAAGTAGAAACTCGCCCGATTACAACGGTATGTGTATTTTTTCCCTATGCCATTCTGGTTAAGCGTTTGGAGCAGCAGAAGTGCGAAAAATTTGTTGTCTTCTCAACCATTTCTTAGCTTCAAACTCCCATATCTCGCGAACGGATTGACCTAACCCAAAAATTCCTGTTGCATCTGAAAGTAGAAACTCGCCCGATTACAACGGTATGTGTATTTTTTCCCTAGGCCATTCTGGTTAAGCGTTTGGAGCAGCAGAATTGCGAAAAATTTTTTGCCTTCTCAACCATTCCTTGGCTTCAAACTCCCAAATCTCGCGAACGGATTGACCTAACTCAAAAATTCCTGTTGCGTCTGAAAATGGAAACTCGCCCGATTACAACGGTATGTGTATTTTTTCCCTAGGCCATTCTGGTTAAGCGTTTGGAGCAGCAGAAGTGCGAAAAGTTTGTTGTCTTCTCAACCATTTCTTAGCTTCAAACTCCCATATCTCGCGAACGGATTGACCTAACCCAAAAATTCCTATTGCTTCTGAAAGTCGAAACTCGCCCGATTACAGCGGTATGTGTATTTTTACCCTAGGCCATTCTGGTTAAGCGCTTGGAGCAGCAGAATTGCGAAAAAATTTTTGCCTTCTCAACCATTTCTTGGCTTCAAACTCCCATATCTCGCGAACGGATTGACCTAACCCAAAAATTCCTGTAGCGCCTGAAAGTAGAAACTCGCCCGATTACAACGGTATGTGTATTCTTTCCCTAGGCCATTCTGGTTAAGCGTTTGGAGCAGCAGAATTGCGAAAAATTTTTTGCCTTCTCAACCATTTCTTGGCTTCAAACTCCCATATCTCGCGAACGGATTGACCTAACCCAAAAATTCCTGTAGCGTCTGAAAATTGGAACTCGCCCGATTACAACGGTATGTGTATTCTTTCCCTAGGCCATTCTTGTTAAGCGTTTGGAGCAGCAGAATTGCGAAAAATTTTTCGCCTTCTCAACCGTTTCTTGGCTTCAAACTCCCATATCTCGCGAACGGACTGACATAACCCAAAAATTCCTGTAGCGTCTGAAAATGGAAACTCGCCCGATTACAACGGTATGTGTATTTTTTCCCTAGGCCATTCTGGTTAAGCGTTTGGAGCAGCAGAATTGCGAAAAATTTTTTGCCTTCTCAACCATTTCTTGGCTTCAAACTCCCATATCTCGCGAACGGACTGACCTAACCCAAAAATTCCAATTGCATTTGAAAGTAGAAACTCGCCCGATTACAACGGTATGTGTATTTTTTCCCTAGGCCATTCTGGTTAAGCGTTTGGAGCAGCAGAAGTGCGAAAAATTTGTTGTCTTCTCAACCATTTCTTAGCTTCAAACTCCCATATCTCGCGAACGGATTGACCTAACCCAAAAATTCCTATTGCTTCTAAAAGTCGAAACTCGCCCGATTACAGCGGTATGTGTATTTTTACCCTAGGCCATTCTGGTTAAGCGCTTGGAGCAGCAGAATTGCGAAAAATTTTTTGCCTTCTCTACCATTTCTTGGATTCAAACTCCCATATCTCGCGAACGGATTGACCTAACCCAAAAATTCCAATTGCGTCTGAAAATGGAAACTCGCCCTATTACAACGGTATGTGTATTTTTTCCCTACGCCATTCTGGTTAAGCGTTTGGAGCAGCAGAAGTGCGAAAAATTTGTTGTCTTCTCAACCATTTCTTAGCTTCAAACTCCCATATCTCGCGAACGGATTGACCTAACCCAAAAATTCCTATTGCTTCTGAAAGTCGAAACTCGCCCGATTACAGCGGTATGTGTATTTTTACCCTAGGCCATTCTGGTTAAGCGCTTGGAGCAGCAGAATTGCGAAAAATTTTTTGCCTTCTCAACCATTCCTTGGCTTCAAACTCCCAAATCTCGCGAACGGATTGACCTAACTCAAAAATTCCTGTTGTGTCTGAAAATGGAAACTCGCCCTATTACAACGGTATGTGTATTTTTTCCCTAGGCCATTCTGGTTAAGCGTTTGGAGCAGCAGAATTGCGAAAAATTTTTTGCCTTCTCAACCATTTCTTGGCTTCAAACTCCCATATCTCGCGAACGGATTGACCTAACCCAAAAATTCCTATTGCATCTGAAAGTCGAAACTCGCCCGATTACAACGGTATGTGTATTTTTTCCCTAGGCCATTCCGGTTGAGCGTTTGGAGCAGCATAAGTGCGAGAAAGTTGTTGTCTTCTCAACCATTTCTTAGCTTCAAACTCCCATATCTCGCGAACGGATTGACCTAAACAAAAAATTCCTGTTGCATCTGAAAGTAGAAACTCGCCCGATTACAGCGGTATGTGTATTTTTTCCCTAGGCCATTCTGGTTAAGCGTTTGGAGCAGCAGAATTGCGAAAAATTTTTTGCCTTCTCAACCATTCCTTGGCTTCGAACTCCCATATCTCGCGAACGGATTGACCTAACTCAAAAATTCCTGTTGCGTCTGAAAGTAGAAACTCGCCCGATTACAGCGGCATGTGCATTTTTACCCTAGGCCATTCTTGTTAAGCGTTTGGAGCAGCAGAATTGCGAAAAATTTTTCGCCTTCTCAACCATTTCTTGGCTTCAAACTCCCATATCTCGCGAACGGATTGACCTAACCCAAAAATTCCTGTAGCGTCTGAAAGTAGAAACTCGCCCGATTACAACGGTATGTGTATTTTTTCCCTAGACCATTCTTGTTAAACGTTTGGAGCAGCAGAATTGCGAAAAATTTTTTACTTCTCAACCATTTCTTGGTTTCAAACTCCCATATCTCGCGAACGGATTGACCTAACCCAAAAATTCCTATTGCTTCTGAAAGTCGAAGCTCGCCCGATTACAACGGTATGTGTATTTTTTCCCTAGGCCATTCTTGTTAAGCGTTTGGAGCAGCAGAATTGCGAAAAATTTTTCGCCTTCTCATCCATTTCTTGGCTTCAAACTCCCATATCTCGCGAACGGATTGACCTAACCCAAAAATTCCTGTTGCATCTGAAAGTAAAAACTCGCCCGATTACAACGGTATGTGTATTTTTTCCCTAGGCCATTCTGGTAAAGCGTTTGTAGCAGCAGAATTTCGAAAAATTTGTTGTCTTCTCAACCATTTCTTAGCGTCAAACTCCCATATCTCGCGAACGGATTGACCTAACCCAAAAATTCCTGTTGCATCTGAAAGTAGAAACTCGCCCGATTACAACGGTATGTGTATTTTTTCCCTAGGCCACTCTGGTTAAGCGTTTGGAGCAGCAGAATTGCGAAAAATTTTTGGCTTCTCAACCATTTCTTGGCTTCAAACTCCCATATCTCGCGAACGGATTGACCTAACCTAAAAATTCCTGTTGCATCTGAAAGTAGAAACTCGCCCGATTACAACGGTATGTGTATTTTTTCCCTAGGCCATTCTGGTTAAGCGTTTGGAGCAGCAGAATTGCGAAAAATTTTTTGCCTTCTCAACCATTCCTTGGCTTCAAACTCCCAAATCTCGCGAACGGATTGACCTAACCCAAAAATTCCTGTTGCATCTGAAAGTAAAAACTCGCCCGATTACAACGGTATGTGTATTTTTTCCCTAGGCCATTCTGGTAAAGCGTTTGGAGCAGCAGAATTTCGAAAAATTTGTTGTCTTCTCAACCATTTCTTAGCGTCAAACTCCCATATCTCGCGAACGGATTGACCTAACCCAAAAATTCCTGTAGCGTCTGAAAATTGGAACCCGCCCGATTACAACGGTATGTGTATTTTTTCCCTAGGCCATTCTTGTTAAGCGTTTGGAGCAGCAGAATTGCGAAAAATTTTTTGCCTTCTCAACCATTTCTTGGCTTCAAACTCCCATATCTCGCGAACGGACTGACCTAACCCAAAAATTCCAATTGCATTTGAAAGTAGAAACTCGCCCGATTACAACGGTATGTGTATTTTTTCCCTAGGCCATTCTGGTTAAGCGTTTGGAGCAGCAGAAGTGCGAAAAATTTGTTGTCTTCTCAACCATTTCTTAGCTTCAAACTCCCATATCTCGCGAACGGATTGACCTAACCCAAAAATTCCTATTGCTTCTGAAAGTCGAAACTCGCCCGATTACAGCGGTATGTGTATTTTTACCCTAGGCCATTCTGGTTAAGCGCTTGGAGCAGCAGAATTGCGAAAAAATTTTTGCCTTCTCAACCATTTCTTGGCTTCAAACTCCCATATCTCGCGAACGGATTGACCTAACCCAAAAATTCCTGTAGCGCCTGAAAGTAGAAACTCGCCCGATTACAACGGTATGTGTATTCTTTCCCTAGGCCATTCTGGTTAAGCGTTTGGAGCAGCAGAATTGCGAAAAATTTTTTGCCTTCTCAACCATTTCTTGGCTTCAAACTCCCATATCTCGCGAACGGATTGACCTAACCCAAAAATTCCAATTGCATCTGAAAGTAGAAACTCGCCCGATTACAACGGTATGTGTATTTTTTCCCTATGCCATTCTGGTTAAGCGTTTGGAGCAGCAGAAGTGCGAAAAATTTGTTGTCTTCTCAACCATTTCTTAGCTTCAAACTCCCATATCTCGCGAACGGATTGACCTAACCCAAAAATTCCTGTTGCATCTGAAAGTAGAAACTCGCCCGATTACAACGGTATGTGTATTTTTTCCCTAGGCCATTCTGGTTAAGCGTTTGGAGCAGCAGAATTGCGAAAAATTTTTTGCCTTCTCAACCATTCCTTGGCTTCAAACTCCCAAATCTCGCGAACGGATTGACCTAACTCAAAAATTCCTGTTGCGTCTGAAAATGGAAACTCGCCCTATTACAACGGTATGTGTATTTTTTCCCTAGGCCATTCTGGTTAAGCGTTTGGAGCAGCAGAAGTGCGAAAAATTTGTTGTCTTCTCAACCATTTCTTAGCTTCAAACTCCCACATCTCGCGAACGGATTGACCTAACCCAAAAATTCCAATTGCATCTGAAAGTAGAAACTCGCCCGATTACAACGGTATGTGTATTTTTTCCCTAGGCCATTCTTGTTAAGCGTTTGGAGCAGCAGAATTGCGAAAAATTTTTTGCCTTCTCAACCATTTCTTGGCTTCAAACTCCCATATCTCGCGAACGGATTGACCTAACCCAAAAATTCCTGTTGCATCTGAAAGTAGAAACTCGCCCGATCACAACGGTATGTGTATTTTTTCCCTAGGCCATTCTGGTTAAGCGTTTGGAGCAGCAGAATTGCGAAAAATTGTTTGCCTTCTCAACCATTTCTTAGCTTCAAACTCCCATATCTCGCGAACGGATTGACCTAACCCAAAAATTCCTATTGATTCTGAAAGTCGAAACTCGCCCGATTACAACGGTATGTGTATTTTTTCCCTAGGCCATTCCGGTTGAGCGTTTGGAGCAGCAGAAGTGCGAGAAAGTTGTTGTCTTCTCAACCATTTCTTAGCTTCAAACTCCCATATCTCGCGAACGGATTGACCTAAACAAAAAATTCCTGTTGCATCTGAAAGTAGAAACTCGCCCGATTACAGCGGTATGTGTATTTTTTCCCTAGGCCATTCTGGTTAAGCGTTTGGAACAGCAGAATTGCGAAAAATTTTTTGCCTTCTCAACCATTCCTTGGCTTCGAACTCCCATATCTCGCGAACGGATTGACCTAACTCAAAAATTCCTGTTGCGTCCGAAAGTAGAAACTCGCCCGATTACAGCGGCATGTGCATTTTTACCCTAGGCCATTCTTGTTAAGCGTTTGGAGCAGCAGAATTGCGAAAAATTTTTCGCCTTCTCAACCATTTCTTGGCTTCAAACTCCCATATCTCGCGAACGGATTGACCTAACCCAAAAATTCCTGTAGCGTCTGAAAGTAGAAACTCGCCCGATTACAACGGTATGTGTATTTTTTCCCTAGACCATTCTTGTTAAACGTTTGGAGCAGCAGAATTGCGAAAAATTTTTTACTTCTCAACCATTTCTTGGTTTCAAACTCCCATATCTCGCGAACGGATTGACCTAACCCAAAAATTCCTATTGCTTCTGAAAGTCGAAGCTCGCCCGATTACAACGGTATGTGTATTTTTTCCCTAGGCCATTCTTGTTAAGCGTTTGGAGCAGCAGAATTGCGAAAAATTTTTCGCCTTCTCATCCATTTCTTGGCTTCAAACTCCCATATCTCGCGAACGGATTGACCTAACCCAAAAATTCCTGTTGCATCTGAAAGTAAAAACTCGCCCGATTACAACGGTATGTGTATTTTTTCCCTAGGCCATTCTGGTAAAGCGTTTGGAGCAGCAGAATTTCGAAAAATTTGTTGTCTTCTCAACCATTTCTTAGCGTCAAACTCCCATATCTCGCGAACGGATTGACCTAACCCAAAAATTCCTGTTGCATCTGAAAGTAGAAACTCGCCCGATTACAACGGTATGTGTATTTTTTCCCTAGGCCACTCTGGTTAAGCGTTTGGAGCAGCAGAATTGCGAAAAATTTTTGGCTTCTCAACCATTTCTTGGCTTCAAACTCCCATATCTCGCGAACGGATTGACCTAACCTAAAAATTCCTGTTGCATCTGAAAGTAGAAACTCGCCCGATTACAACGGTATGTGTATTTTTTCCCTAGGCCATTCTGGTTAAGCGTTTGGAGCAGCAGAATTGCGAAAAATTTTTTGCCTTCTCAACCATTCCTTGGCTTCAAACTCCCAAATCTCGCGAACGGATTGACCTAACCCAAAAATTCCTGTTGCATCTGAAAGTAAAAACTCGCCCGATTACAACGGTATGTGTATTTTTTCCCTAGGCCATTCTGGTAAAGCGTTTGGAGCAGCAGAATTTCGAAAAATTTGTTGTCTTCTCAACCATTTCTTAGCGTCAAACTCCCATATCTCGCGAACGGATTGACCTAACCCAAAAATTCCTGTAGCGTCTGAAAATTGGAACTCGCCCGATTACAACGGTATGTGTATTTTTTCCCTAGACCATTCTTCTTAAGCGTTTGGAGCAGCAGAATTGCGAAAAATTTTTTGCCTTCTCAACCATTTCTTGGCTTCAAACTCCCATATCTCGCGAACGGATTGACCTAACCCAAAAATTCCTATTGATTCTGAAAGTCGAAACTCCCCCGATTACAACGGTATGTGTATTTTTTCCCGAGGCCATTCCGGTTAAGCGTTTGGGGCAGCAGAAGTGCGAAAAAGTTGTTGTCTTCTCAACCATTTCTTAGCGTCAAACTGCCATATCTCGCGAACGGATTGACCTAACCCCAAAATTCCTGTTGCATCTGAAAGTAGAAACTCGCCCGATTACAACGGTATGTGTATTTTTTCCCTAGGCCATTCTGGTTAAGCGTTTGGAGCAGCAGAATTGCGAAAAATTTTTTGCCTTCTCAACCATTCCTTGACTTCAAACTCCCATATCTCGCGAACGGATTGACCTAACTCAAAAATTCCTGTTGCGTCTGAAAGTAGAAACTCGCCCGATTACAGCGGTATGTGCATTTTTACCCTAGGCCATTCTTGTTAAGCGTTTGGAGCAGCAGAATTGCGAAAAATTTTTCGCCTTCTCAACCATTTCTTGGCTTCAAACTCCCATATCTCGCGAACGGATTGACCTAACCCAAAAATTCCTGTTGCATCTGAAAGTAGAAACTCGCCCGATTACAACGGTATGTGTATTTTTTCCCTAGGCCATTCTGGTTAAGCGTTTGGAGCAGCAGAAGTGCGAAAAATTTGTTGTCTTCTCAACCATTTCTTAGCTTCAAACTCCCATATCTCGCGAACGGATTGACCTAACCCAAAAATTCCTGTTGCATCTGAAAGTAGAAACTCGCCCGATTACAACGGTATGTGTATTTTTTCCCTAGGCCATTCCGGTTAAGCGTTTGGAGCAGCAGAAGTGCGAAAAAGTTGTCTTCTCAACCATTTCTTAGCTTCAAACTCCCATATCTCGCGAACGGATTGACCTAAACAAAATATTCCTGTTGCATCTGAAAGTAGAAACTCGCCCGATTACAGCGGTATGTGTATTTTTTTCCTAGGCCATTCTGGTTAAGCGTTTGGAGCAGCAGAATTGCGAAAAATTTGTTGTCTTCTCAACCATTTCTTAGCGTCAAACTGCCATATCTCGCGAACGGATTGACCTAACCCCAAAATTCCTGTTGCACCTGAAAGTAGAAACTCGCCCGATTACAACGGTATGTGTATTTCTTCCCTAGGCCATTCTTGTTAAGCGTTTGGAGCAGCAGAATTGCGAAAAATTTTTCGCCTTCTCATCCATTTGTTGGCTTCAAACTCCCATATCTCGCGAACGGATTGACCTAACCCAAAAATTCCTGTTGCATCTGAAAGTAGAAACTCGCCCGATTACAACGGTATGTGTATTTTTTCCCTAGGCCATTCTGGTAAAGCGTTTGGAGCAGCAGAATTTCGAAAAATTTGTTGTCTTCTCAACCATTTCTTAGCGTCAAACTCCCATATCTCGCGAACGGATTGACCTAACCGAAAAATTCCTGTTGCATCTGAAAGTAGAAACTCGCCCGATTACAACGGTATGTGTATTTTTTCCCTAGGCCATTCTTGTTAAGCGTTTGGAACAGCAGAATTGCGAAAAATTTTTTGCCTTCTCAACCATTTCTTGGCTTCAAACTCCCATATCTCGCGAACGGATTGACCTAACCCAAAAATTCCTGTTGCATCTGAAAGTAGAAACTCGCCCGATTACAACGGTATGTGTATTTTTTCCCTAGGCCATTCTGGTTAAGCGTTTGGAGCAGCAGAAGTGCGAAAAAGTTGTTGTCTTCTCAACCATTTCTTACCTTCAAACTCCCATATCTCGCGAACGGATTGACCTAAACCAAAAATTCCTGTTGCATCTGAAAGTAGAAACTCGCCCGATTACAGCGGTATGTGTATTTTTTCCCTAGAACATTCTGGTTAAGCGTTTCGAGCAGCAGAATTGCGAAAAATTTTTTGCCTTCTCAACCATTTCTTGGCTTCAAACTCCCATATCTCGCGAACGGATTGACCTAACCCAAAAATTCCTGTAGCGTCTGAAAGTAGAAACTCGCCCGATTACGACGGTATGTGTATTTTTTCCCTAGACCATTCTTGTTAAGCGTTTGGAGCAGCAGAATTGCGAAAAATTTTTCGCCTTCTCAACCATTTCTTGGCTTCAAACTCCCATATCTCGCGAACGTATTGACCTAACCCAAAAATTCCTGTGGCGTCTGAAAATGGAAACTCGCCCGATTACAACGGTATGTGTATTTTTTCCCTAGGCCATTCTTGTTAAGCGTTTGGAGCAGCAGAATTGCGAAAAATTTTTCGCCTTCTCAACCATTTCTTGGCTTCAAACTCCCATACCTCGCGAACGGATTGACCTAACCCAAAAATTCCTATTGCTTCTGAAAGTCGAAACTCGCACGATTACAACGGTATGTGTATTTTTTCCCTAGGCCATTCTGGTTAAGCGTTTGGAGCAGCAGAAGTGCGAAAAATTTGTTGTCTTCTCAACCGTTTCTTAGCCTCAAACTCCCATATCTCGCGAACGGATTGACCTAACCCAAAAATTCAAATTGCATCTGAAAGTAGAAACTCGCCCGATTACAACGGTATGTGTATTTTTTCCCTAGGCCATTCCGGTTAAGCGTTTGGAGCAGCAGAAGTGCGAAAAAGTTGTCTTCTCAACCACTTCTTAGCTTCAAACTCCCATATCTCGCGAACGGATTGACCTAAACAAAAAATTCCTGTTGCATCTGAAAGTAGAAACTCGCCCGATTACAGCGGTATGTGTATTTTTTTCCTAGGCCATTCTGGTTAAGCGTTTGGAGCAGCAGAATTGCGAAAAATTTGTTGTCTTCTCAACCATTTCTTAGCGTCAAACTGCCATATCTCGCGAACGGATTGACCTAACCGAAAAATTCCTGTTGCATCTGAAAGTAGAAACTCGCCCGATTACAACGGTATGTGTATTTTTTCCCTAGGCCATTCTTGTTAAGCGTTTGGAGCAGCAGAATTGCGAAAAATTTTTTGCCTTCTCAACCATTTCTTGGCTTCAAACTCCCATATCTCGCGAACGGATTGACCTAACCCAAAAATTCCTGTTGCATCTGAAAGTAGAAACTCGCCCGATTACAACGGTATGTGTATTTTTTCCCTAGGGCATTCTGGTTAAGCGTTTGGAGCAGCAGAATTGCGAAAAATTTTTGGCTTCTCAACCATTTCTTGGCTTCAAACTCCCATATCTCGCGAACGGATTGACCTAACCCAAAAATTCCTGTTGCATCTGATAGTAGAAACTCGCCCGATTACAACGGTATGTGTATTTTTTCCCTAGGCCATTCTGGTTAAGCGTTTGGAGCAGCAGAATTGCGAAAAATTTTTTGCCTTCTCAACCATTTCTTAGCTTCAAACTCCCATATCCCGCGAACGGATTGACCTAACCCAAAAATTCCTGTTGCATCTGAAAGTAGAAACTCGCCCGATTACAACGGTATGTGTATTTTTTCCCTAGGCCATTCTGGTTAAGCGTTTGGAGCAGCAGAATTTCGAAAAATTTGTTGTCTTCTCAACCATTTCTTAGCGTCAAACTCCCATATCTCGCGAACGGATTGACCTAACCCAAAAATTCCTGTTGCATCTGAAAGTAGAAACTCGCCCGATTACAACGGTATGTGTATTTTTTCCCTAGGCCATTCTGGTTAAGCGTTTGGAGCAGCAGAATTGCGAAAAATTTTTTGCCTTCTCAACAATTCCTTGGCTTCAAACTCCCAAGTCTCGCGAACGGATTGACCTAACTCAAAAATTCCTGTTGCGTCTGAAAGTAGAAACTCGCCCGATTACAGCGGTATGTGTATTTTTACCCTAGGCCATTCTTGTTAAGCGTTTCGAGCAGCAGAATTGCGAAAAATTTTTCGCCTTCTCAACCATTTCTTGGCTTCAAACTCCCATATCTCGCGAACGGATTGACCTAACCCAAAAATTCCTGTAGCGTCTGAAAATGGAAACTCGCCCGATTACAACGGTATGTGTATTTTTTCCCTAGGCCATTCTTGTTAAGCGTTTGGAGCAGCAGAATTGCGAAAAAATTTTCGCCTTCTCAACCATTTCTTGGCTTCAAACTCCCATACCTCGCGAACGGATTGACCTAACCCAAAAATTCCTATTGCTTCTGAATGTCGAAACTGGCCCGATTACAACGGTGTGTGTATTTTTTCCCTAGGCCATTCTGGTTAAGCGTTTGGAGCAGCAGAATTGCGAAAAATTTGTTGTCTTCTCAACCCTTTCTTAGCTTCAAACTCCCATATCTCGCGAACGGATTGACCTAACCCTAAAATTCCAATTGCATCTGAAAGTAGAAACTCGCCCGATTACAACGGTATGTGTATTTTTTCCCTAGGCCATTCTTGTTAAGCGTTTGGAGCAGCAGAATTGCGAAAAAATTTTAGCCTTCTCAACCATTTCTTGGCTTCAAACTCCCATATCTCGCGAACGGATTGACCTAACCCAAAAATTCTTATTGCTTCTGAAATTCAAAACTCGCCCGATTACAGCGGTATGTGTATTTTTACCCTAGGCCATTCTGGTTAAGCGTTTGGAGCAGCAGAATTGCGAAAAATTATTTGCCTTCTCAACCATTTCTTGGCTTCAAACTCCCATATCTCGCGAACGGATTGCCATAACCCAAAAATTCCTGTAGCGTCTGAAAATGGAAACTCGCCCGATTACAACGGTATGTGTATTTTTCCCTAGGCCATTCTTGTTAAGCGTTTGGAGCAGCAGAATTGCGAAAAATTTTTCGCCTTCTCAACCATTTCTTGGCTTCAAACTCCCATACCTCGCGAACGGATTGACCTAACCCAAAAATTCCAATTGCTTCTGAAAGTCGAAACTCGCCCGATTACATCGGTATGTGTATTTTTTCCCTAGGCCATTCTGGTTAAGCGTTTGGAGCAGCAGAATTGCGAAAAATTTGTTGTCTTCTCAACCCTTTCTTAGCTTCAAACTCCCATATCTCGCGAACGGATTGACCTAACCCTAAAATTCCAATTGCATCTGAAAGTAGAAACTCGCCCGATTACAACGGTATGTGTATTTTTTCCCTAGGCCATTCTTGTTAAGCGTTTGGAGCAGCAGAATTGCGAAAAAATTTTTGCCTTCTCAACCATTTCTTGGCTTCAAACTCCCATATCTCGCGAACGGATTGACCTAACCCAAAAATTCCTATTGCTTCTGAAAGTCGAAACTCGCCCGATTACAGCGGTATGTGTATTTTTACCCTAGGCCATTCTGGTTAAGCGTTTGGAGCAGCAGAATTGCGAAAAATTTTTTGCCTTCTCAACCATTTCTTGGCTTCAAACTCCCATATCTCGCGAACGGATTGACCTAACCCAAAAATTCCTGTAGCGTCTGAAAGTAGAAACTCGCCCGATTACAACGGTATGTGTATTTTTTCCCTAGGCCATTCTGGTTAAGCGTTTGGAGCAGCAGAATTGCGAAAAATTTTTTGCCTTCTCAACCATTTCTTGGCTTCAAACTCCCATATCTCGCGAACGGATTGACCTAACCCAAAAATTCCAATTGCATCTGAAAGTAGCAACTCGCCCGATTACAACGGTATGTGTATTTTTTCCCTAGGCCATTCTGGTTAAGCGTTTGGAGCAGCAGAAGTGCGAAAAATTTGTTGTCTTCTCAACCATTTCTTAGCTTCAAACTCCCATATCTCGCGAACGGATTGACCTAACCCAAAAATTCCTATTGCCTCTGAAAGTCGAAACTCGCCCGATTACAGCGGTATGTGTATTTTTACCCTAGGCCATTCTTGTTAAGCGTTTGGAGCAGCAGAATTGCGAAAAATTTTTCGCCTTCTCAACCATTTCTTGGCTTCAAACTCCCATACCTCGCGAACGGATTGACCTAACCCAAAAATTCCAATTGCTTCTGAAAGTCGAAACTCGCCCGATTACAACGGTATGTGTATTTTTTCCCTAGGCCATTCTGGTTAAGCGTTTGGAGCAGCAGAATTGCGAAAAATTTGTTGTCTTCTCAACCCTTTCTTAGCTTCAAACTCCCATATCTCGCGAACGGATTGACCTAACACTAAAATTCCAATTGCATCTGAAAGTAGAAACTCGCCCGATTACAACGGTATGTGTATTTTTTCCCTAGGCCATTCTTGTTAAGCGTTTGGAGCAGCAGAATTGCGAAAAAATTTTTGCCTTCTCAACCATTTCTTGGCTTCAAACTCCCATATCTCGCGAACGGATTGACCTAACCCAAAAATTCCTATTGCTTCTGAAAGTCGAAACTCGCCCGATTACAGCGGTATGTGTATTTTTACCCTAGGCCATTCTGGTTAAGCGTTTGGAGCAGCAGAATTGCGAAAAATTTTTTGCCTTCTCAACCATTTCTTGGCTTCAAACTCCCATATCTCGCGAACGGATTGACCTAACCCAAAAATTCCTGTAGCGTCTGAAAGTAGAAACTCGCCCGATTACAACGGTATGTGTATTTTTTTCCTAGGCCATTCTGGTTAAGCGTTTGGAGCAGCAGAATTGCGAAAAATTTTTTGCCTTCTCAACCATTTCTTGGCTTCAAACTCCCATATCTCGCGAACGGATTGACCTAACCCAAAAATTCCAATTGCATCTGAAAGTAGCAACTCGCCCGATTACAACGGTATGTGTATTTTTTCCCTAGGCCATTCTGGTTAAGCGTTTGGAGCAGCAGAAGTGCGAAAAATTTGTTGTCTTCTCAACCATTTCTTAGCTTCAAACTCCCATATCTCGCGAACGGATTGACCTAACCCAAAAATTCCTATTGCCTCTGAAAGTCGAAACTCGCCCGATTACAGCGGTATGTGTATTTTTACCCTAGGCCATTCTGGTTAAGCGTTTGGAGCAGCAGAATTGCGAAAAATTTTTTACCTTCTCAACCATTTCTTGGCTTCAAACTCCCATATCTCGCGAACGGATTGACCTAACCCAAAAGTTCCTGTTGCATCTGAAAGTAGAAACTCGCCCGATTACAACGGTATGTGTATTTTTTCCCTAGGCCATTCTGGTTAAGCGTTTGGAGCAGCAGAATTGCAAAAAATTTTTTGCCTTCTCAACCATTCCTTGGCTTCAAACTCCCAAATCTCGCGAACGGATTGACCTAACTCAAAAATTCCTGTTGCGTCTGAAATTAGAAACTCGCCCGATTACAGCGGTATGTCTATTTTCTCCCTAGGCCATTCTGGTTAAGCGTTTGGAGCAGCAGAATTGCGAAAAATTTGTTGTCTTCTCAACCATTTCTTAGCTTCAAACTCCCATATCTCGCGAACGGATTGACATAACCCGAAAATTCCTGTTGCATCTGAAAGTAGAAACTCGCCCGATTACAACGGTATGTGTATTTTTTCCCTAGGCCATTCTGGTTAAGCGTTTGGAGCAGCAGAAGTGCGAAAAATTTGTTGTCTTCTCAACCATTCCTTGGCTTCAAACTCCCATATCTCGCGAACGGATTGACCTAACTCAAAAATTCCTGTTGCGTCTGAAAGTAGAAACTCGCCCGATTACAACGGTATGTGTATTTTTTCCCTAGGCCATTCTGGTTAAGCGTTTGGAGCAGCAGAATTGCGAAAAATTTTTTGCCTTCTCAACCATTTCTTAGCTTCAAACTCCCATATCTCGCGAACGGATTGACCTAACCCAAAAATTCCTATTGCATCTGAAAGTAGAAACTCGCCCGATTACAGCGGTATGTGTATTTTTTCCCTAGGCCATTCTGGTTAAGCGTTTGGAGCAGCAGAATTGCGAAAAATTTTTTGCCTTCTCAACCATTCCTTGGCTTCAAACTCCCAAATCTCGCGAACGGATTGACCTAACTCAAAAATTCCTATTGCTTCTGAAAGTCGAAACTCGCCCGATTACAACGGTATGTGTATTTTTACCCTAGGCCATTCTGGTTAAGCGTTTGGAGCAGCAGAATTGCGAAAAATTTTTTGCCTTCTCAACCATTTCTTGGCTTCAAACTCCCATATCTCGCGAACGGATAGACCTAACCCAAAAATTCCTGTAGCGTCTGAAAGTAGAAACTCGCCCGATTACAACGGTATGTGTATTCTTTCCCTAGGCCATTCTGGTTAAGCGTTTGGAGCAGCAGAATTGCGAAAAATTTTTTGCCTTCTCAACCATTTCTTGGCTCAAACTCCCATATCTCGCGAACGGATTGACCTAACCCAAAAATTCCAATTGCATCTGAAAGTAGAAACTCGCACGATTACAACGGTATGTGTATTTTTTCCCTAGGCCATTCTGGTTAAGCGTTTGGAGCAGCAGAAGTGCGAAAAATTTGTTGTCTTCTCAACCATTTCTTAGCTTCAAACTCCCATATCTCGCGAACGGATTGACCTAACCCAAAAATTCCTGTTGCATCTGAAAGTAGAAACTCGCCCGATTACAACGGTATGTGTATTTTTTCCCTAGGCCATTCTGGTTAAGCGTTTGGAGCAGCAGAATTTCGAAAAATTTGTTGTCTTCTCAACCATTTCTTAGCGTCAAACTCCCATATCTCGCGAACGGATTGACCTAACCCAAACGTTCCTGTTGCATCTGAAAGTAGAAACTCGCCCGATTACAACGGTATGTGTATTTTTTCCCTAGGCCATTCTGGTTAAGCGTTTGGAGCAGCAGAAATGCGAAAAATTTGTTGCCTTCTCAACCATTCCTTGGCTTCAAACTCCCATATCTCGCGAACGGATCGACCTAACCCAAAAATTCCAATTGCATCTGAAAGTAGAAACTTGCCCGATTACAACGGTATGTGTATCTTTTCCCTAGGCCATTCTGGTTAAGCGTTTGGAGCTGCAGAAGTGCGAAAAATTTGTTGTCTTCTCAACCATTTCTTAGCTTCAAACTCCCATATCTCGCGAACGGATTGACCTAACCCAAAAATTCCTGTTGCATCTGAAAGTAGAAACTCGCCCGATTACAACGGTATGTGTATTTTTTCCCTAGGCCATTCTTGTTAAGCGTTTGGAGCAGCAGAATTGCGAAAAATTTTTTGCCTTCTCAACCATTTCCTGGCTTCAAACTGCCATATCTCGCGAACGGATTGACCTAACCCAAAAATTCCTGTAGCGTCTGAAAGTAGAAACTCGCCCGATTACAACGGTATGTGTAATTTTTCCCTAGGCCATTCTGGTTAAGCGTTTGGAGCAGCAGAAGTGCGAAAAATTTTTTGCCTTCTCAACCATTTCTTAGCTTCAAACTCCTATATCTCGCGAACGGATTGACCTAACCCAAAAATTCCTATTGCATCTGAAAGTAGAAACTCGCCCGATTACAGCGGTATGTGTATTTTTTCCCTAGGCCATTCTGGTTAAGCGTTTGGAGCAGCAGAATTGCGAAAAATTTTTTGCCTTCTCAACCATTCCTTGGCTTCAAACTCCCAAATCTCGCGAACGGATTGACCTAACTCAAAAATTCCTGTTGCTTCTGAAATTAGAAACTCGCCCGATTACAGCGGCATGTGTATTTTTTCCCTAGGCCATTCTGGTTAAGCGTTTGGAGCAGCAGAATTGCGAAAAATTTTTTGCCTTCTCAACCATTCCTTGGCTTCAAACTCCCAAATCTCGCGAACGGATTGACCTAACTCAAAAATTCCTGTTGCGTCTGAAATTAGAAACTCGCCCGATTACAGCGGCATGTGTATTTTTACCCTAGGCCATTCTTGTTAAGCGTTTGGAGCAGCAGAATTGCGAAAAATTTTTCGCCTTCTCAACCATTTCTTGGCTTCAAACTCCCATATCTCGCGAACGGATTGACCTAACCCAAAAATTCCTGTAGCGTCTGAAAATGGAAACTCGCCCGATTACAACGGTATGTGTATTTTTTCCCTAGGCCATTCTTGTTAAGCGTTTGGAGCAGAAGAATTGCGAAAAATTTTTTGCCTTCTCAACCATTTCTTGGCTTCAAACTCCCATATCTCGCGAACGGATTGACCTAACCCAAAAATTCCTGTAGCGTCTGAAAGTAGAAACTCGCCCGATTACAACGGTATGTGTATTTTTTCCCTAGGCAATTCTGGTTAAGCGTTTGGAGCAGCAGAATTGCGAAAAATTTTTTGCCTTCTCAACCATTTCTTGGCTTCAAACTCCCATATCTCGCGAACGGATTGACCTAACCCAAAAATTCCAATTGCATCTGAAAGTAGAAACTCGCCCGATTACAACGGTATGTGTATTTTTTCCCTAGGCCATTCTGGTTAAGCGTTTGGAGCAGCAGAAGTGCGAAAAATTTGTTGTCTTCTCAACCATTTCTTAGCTTCAAACTCCCATATCTCGCGAACGGATTGACCTAACCCAAAAATTCCTATTGCTTCTGAAAGTCGAAACTCGCCCGATTACAGCGGTATGTGTATTTTTACCCTAGGCCATTCTGGTTAAGCGTTTGGAGCAGCAGAATTGCGAAAAATTTTTTGCCTTCTCAACCATTTCTTGGCTTCAAACTCCCATATCTCGCGAACGGATAGACCTAACCCAAAAATTCCTGTAGCGTCTGAAAGTAGAAACTCGCCCGATTACAACCGTAGGTGTATTCTTTCCCTAGGCCATTCTGGTTAAGCGTTTGGAGCAGCAGAATTGCGAAAAATTTTCTGCCTTCTCAACCATTTCTTGGCTTCAAACTCCCATATCTCGCGAACGGATTGACCTAACCCAAAAATTCCAATTGCATCTGAAAGTAGAAACTTGCCCGATTACAACGGTATGTGTATTTTTTCCCTAGGCCATTCTGGTTAAGCGTTTGGAGCTGCAGAATTGCGAAAAATTTTCTGCCTTCTCAACCATTTCTTGGCTTCAAACTCCCATATCTCGCGAACGGATTGACCTAACCCAAAAATTCCAATTGCATCTGAAAGTAGAAACTTGCCCGATTACAACGGTATGTGTATTTTTTCCCTAGGCCATTCTGGTTAAGCGTTTGGAGCAGCAGAATTGCGAAAAATTTTTTGCCTTCTCAACCATTCCTTGGCTTCAAACTCCCAAATCTCGCGAACGGATAGACCTAACTCAAAAATTCCTGTTGCGTCTGAAATTAGAAACTCGCCCGATTACAGCGGCATGTGTATTTTTACCCTAGGCCATTCTTGTTAAGCGTTTGGAGCAGCAGAATTGCGAAAAATTTTTCGCCTTCTCAACCATTTCTTGGCTTCAAACTCCCATATCTCGCGAACGGATTGACCTAACCCAAAAATTCCTGTAGCGTCTGAAAATGGAAACTCGCCCGATTACAACGGTATGTGTATTTTTTCCCTAGGCCATTCTTGTTAAGCGTTTGGAGCAGCAGAATTGCGAAAAATTTTTTGCCTTCTCAACCATTTCTTGGCTTCAAACTCCCATATCTCGCGAACGGATTGACCTAACCCAAAAATTCCTGTAGCGTCTGAAAGTAGAAACTCGCCCGATTACAACGGTATGTGTATTTTTTCCCTAGGCCATTCTGGTTAAGCGTTTGG
This sequence comes from Ptiloglossa arizonensis, assembly GCF_051014685.1. NCBI lineage: Eukaryota > Metazoa > Arthropoda > Insecta > Hymenoptera > Colletidae > Ptiloglossa > Ptiloglossa arizonensis. The sequence continues at coordinate 130,922 of NW_027478437.1, read as the reverse complement.
AGCAGCAGAATTGCGAAAAATTTTTTGCCTTCTCAACCATTTCTTGGCTTCAAACTCCCATATCTCGCGAACGGATTGACCTAACCCAAAAATTCCAATTGCATCTGAAAGTAGAAACTCGCCCGATTACAACGGTATGTGTATTTTTACCCTAGGCCATTCTGGTTAAGCGTTTGGAGCTGCAGAAGTGCGAAAAATTTGTTGTCTTCTCAACCATTTCTTAGCTTCAAACTCCCATATCTCGCGAACGGATTGACCTAACCCAAAAATTCCTGTTGCATCTGAAAGTAGAAACTCGCCCGATTACAACGGTATGTGTATTTTTTCCCCAGACCATTCTTGTTAAGCGTTTGGAGCAGCAGAATTGCGAAAAATTTTTGCCTTCTCAACCATTTCTTGGCTTCAAACTCCCATGTCTCGCGAACGGATTGACCTAACCCAAAAATTCCTATTGATTCTGAAAGTCGAAACTCGCCCGATTACAACGGTATGTGTATTTTTTCCCTAGGCCATTCCGGTTAAGCGTTTGGAGCAGCAGAAGTGCGAAAAAGTTGTTGTCTTCTCAACCATTTCTTAGCTTCAAACTCCCATATCTCGCGAACGGATTGACCTAAACGAAAAATTCCTGTTGCATCTGAAAGTAGAAACTCGCCCGATTACAGCGGTATGTGTATTTTTTCCCTAGGCCATTCTGGTTAAGCGTTTGGAGCAGCAGAATTGCGAAAAATTTGTTGTCTTCTCAACCATTTCTTAGCGTCAAACTGCCATATCTCGCGAACGGATTGACCTAACCCCAAAACTCCTGTTGCATCTGAAAGTCGAAGCTCGCCCGATTACAACGGTATGTGTTTTTTTTCCCTAGGCCATTCTTGTTAAGTGTTTGGAGCAGCAGAAGTGCGAAAAATTTGTTGACTTCTCAACCATTTCTTAGCTTCAAACTCCCATATCTCGCGAACGGATTGACCTAACCGAAAAATTCCTGTTGCATCTGAAAGTAGAAACTCGCCCGATTACAACGGTATGTGTATTTTTTCCCTAGGCCATTCTGGTAAAGCGTTTGGAGCAGCAGAATTTCGAAAAATTTGTTGTCTTCTCAACCATTTCTTAGCGTCAAATTCCCATATCTCGCGAACGGATTGACCTAACCCAAAAATTCCTGTTGCATCTGAAAGAAGAAACTCGCCCGATTACAACGGTATGTGTATTTTTTCCCTAGGGCATTCTGGTTAAGCGTTTGGAGCAGCAGAATTGCGAAAAATTTTTTGCCTTCTCAACCATTTCTTGGCTTCAAACTCCCATATCTCGCGAACGGATTGACCTAACTCAAAAATTCCTGTTGCGTCTGAAAGTAGAAACTGGCCCGATTACAGCGGTATGTGTATTTTTACCCTAGGCCATTCTTGTTAAGCGTTTGGAGCAGCAGAATTGCGAAAAATTTTTCGCCTTCTCAACCATTTCTTGGCTTCAAACTCCCATATCTCGCGAACGGATTGACCTAACCCAAAAATTCCTGTTGCATCTGAAAGTAGAAACTCGCCCGATTACAACGGTATGTGTATTTTTTCCCTAGGCCATTCTTGTTAAGCGTTTGGAGCAGCAGAATTGCGAAAAATTTTTTGCCTTCTCAACCATTTCTTTGCTTCAAACTCCCATATCTCGCGAACGGATTGATCTAACCCAAAAATTCCTATTGCTTCTGAAAGTCGAAACTCGCCCGATTACAACGGTATGTGTATTTTTTCCCTAGGCCATTCTGGTTAAGCGTTTGGTGCAGCAGAATTTCGAAAAATTTGTTGTCTTCTCAACCATTTCTTAGCGTCAAACTCCCATATCTCGCGAACGGATTGACCTAACCCAAAAATTCCTGTTGCATCTGAAAGTAGAAACTCGCCCGATTACAACGGTATGTGTATTTTTTCCCTAGGCCATTCTGGTTAAGCGTTTGGAGCAGCAGAATTGCGAAAAATTTTTTGCCTTCTCAACCATTCCTTGGCTTCAAACTCCCATATCTCGCGAACGGATTGACCTAACTCAAAAATTCCTGTTGCGTCTGAAAGTAGAATCTCGCCCGATTACAGGGGTATGTGTATTTTTACCCTAGGCCATTCTTGTTAAGCGTTTGGAGCAGCAGAATTGCGAAAAATTTTTCGCCTTCTCAACCATTTCTTGGCTTCAAACTCCCATATCTCGCGAACGGATTGACCTAACCCAAAAATTCCTGTAGCGTATGAAAGTAGAAACTCGCCCGATTACAGCGGTATGTGTATTTTTTCCCTAGGCCATTCTTGTTAAGCGTTTGGAGCAGCAGAATTGCGAAAAATTTTTCGCCTTCTCAACCATTTCTTGGCATCAAACTCCCATATCTCGCGAACGGATTGACCTAACCCAAAAATTCCTGTTGCGTCTGAAAGTAGAAACTCGCCCGATTACAGCGGTATGTGTATTTTTTCCCTAGGCCATTCTTGTTAAGCGTTTGGAGCAGCAGAATTGCGAAAAATTTTTTGCCTTCTCAACCATTTCTTTGCTTCAAACTCCCATATCTCGCGAACGGATTGATCTAACCCAAAAATTCCTATTGCTTCTGAAAGTCGAAACTCGCCCGATTACAACGGTATGTTTATTTTTTCCCTAGGCCATTCTGGTTAAGCTTTTGGAGCAGCAGAAGTCCGAAAAAGTTGTTGTCTTCTCAAACATTTCTTAGCTTCAAACTCCCATATCTCGCGAACGGATTGACCTAAACCAAAAATTCCTGTTGCATCTGAAAGTAGAAACTCGCCCGATTACAGCGGTATGTGTATTTTTTCCCTAGGCCATTCTGGTTAAGCGTTTGGAGCAGCAGAATTGCGAAAAATTTTTTGCCTTCTCAACCATTTCTTGGCTTCAAACTCCCATATCTCGCGAACGGATTGACCTAACCCAAAAATTCCTATTGCTTCTGAAAGTCGAAGCTCGCCCGATTACAACGGTATGTGTATTTTTTCCCTAGGCCATTCTTGTTAAGCGTTTGGAGCAGCAGAATTGCGAAATATTTTTCGCCTTCTCAACCATTTCTTGGCTTCAAACTCCCATATCTCGCGAACGGATTGACCTAACCCAAAAATTCCTGTTGCATCTGAAAGTAGAAACTCGCCCGATTACAACGGTATGTGTATTTTTTCCCTAGGCCATTCTGGTTAAGCGTTTGGAGCAGCAGAATTGCGAAAAATTTTTTGCCTTCTCAACCATTCCTTGGCTTCAAACTCCCATATCTCGCGAACGGATTGACCTAACTCAAAAATTCCTGTTGCGTCTGAAAGTAGAAACTCGCCCGATTACAGGGGTATGTGTATTTTTACCCTAGGCCATTCTTGTTAAGCGTTTGGAGCAGCAGAATTGCGAAAAATTTTTCGCCTTCTCAACCATTTCTTGGCTTCAAACTCCCATATCTCGCGAACGGATTGATCTAACCCAAAAATTCCTATTGCTTCTGAAAGTCGAAACTCGCCCGATTACAACGGTATGTGTATTTTTTCCCTAGGCCATTCTGGTAAAGCGTTTGGAGCAGCAGAATTTCGAAAAATTTGTTGTCTTCTCAACCATTTCTTGGCTTCAAACTCCCATATCTCGCGAACGGATTGACCTAACCCAAAAATTCCTATTGCTTCTGAAAGTCGAAGCTCGCCCGATTACAACGGTATGTGTATTTTTTCCCTAGGCCATTCTTGTTAAGCGTTTGGAGCAGCAGAATTGCGAAATATTTTTCGCCTTCTCAACCATTTCTTGGCTTCAAACTCCCATATCTCGCGAACGGATTGACCTAACCCAAAAATTCCTGTTGCATCTGAAAGTAGAAACTCGCCCGATTACAACGGTATGTGTATTTTTTCCCTAGGCCATTCTGGTTAAGCGTTTGGAGCAGCAGAATTTCGAAAAATTTGTTGTCTTCTCAACCATTTCTTAGCGTCAAACTCCCATATCTCGCGAACGGATTGACCTAACCCAAAAATTCCTGTTGCATCTGAAAGTAGAAACTCGCCCGATTACAACGGTATGTGTATTTTTTCCCTAGGCCATTCTGGTTAAGCGTTTGGAGCAGCAGAATTGCGAAAAATTTTTTGCCTTCTCAACCATTCCTTGGCTTCAAACTCCCATATCTCGCGAACGGATTGACCTAACTCAAAAATTCCTGTTGCGTCTGAAAGTAGAAACTCGCCCGATTACAGGGGTATGTGTATTTTTACCCTAGGCCATTCTTGTTAAGCGTTTGGAGCAGCAGAATTGCGAAAAATTTTTCGCCTTCTCAACCATTTCTTGGCTTCAAACTCCCATATCTCGCGAACGGATTGATCTAACCCAAAAATTCCTATTGCTTCTGAAAGTCGAAACTCGCCCGATTACAACGGTATGTGTATTTTTTCCCTAGGCCATTCTGGTAAAGCGTTTGGAGCAGCAGAATTTCGAAAAATTTGTTGTCTTCTCAACCATTTCTTAGCGTCAAATTCCCATATCTCGCGAACGGATTGACCTAACCCAAAAATTCCTGTTGCATCTGAAAGAAGAAACTCGCCCGATTACAACGGTATGTGTATTTTTTCCCTAGGGCATTCTGGTTAAGCGTTTGGAGCAGCAGAATTGCGAAAAATTTTTTGCCTTCTCAACCATTTCTTGGCTTCAAACTCCCATATCTCGCGAACGGATTGATCTAACCCAAAAATTCCTATTGCGTCTGAAAGTAGAAACTCGCCCGGTTACAGCGGTATGTGTATTTTTACCCTAGGCCATTCTTGTTAAGCGTTTGGAGCAGCAGAATTGCGAAAAATTTTTCGCCTTCTCAACCATTTCTTGGCTTCAAACTCCCATATCTCGCGAACGGAATGACCTAACCCAAAAATTCCTGTTGCATCTGAAAGTAGAAACTCGCCCGATTACAACGGTATGTGTATTTTTTCCCTAGGCCATTCTTGTTAAGCGTTTGGAGCAGCAGAATTGCGAAAAATTTTTTGCCTTCTCAACCATTTCTTTGCTTCAAACTCCCATATCTCGCGAACGGATTGATCTAACCCAAAAATTCCTATTGCTTCTGAAAGTCGAAACTCGCCCGATTACAACGGTATTTTTATTTTTTCCCTAGGCCATTCTGGTTAAGCTTTTGGAGCAGCAGAAGTGCGAAAAAGTTGCTGTCTTCTCAACCATTTCTTAGCTTCAAACTCCCATATCTCGCGAACGGATTGACCTAAACCAAAAATTCCTGTTGCATCTGAAAGTAGAAACTCGCCCGATTACAGCGGTATGTGTATTTTTTCCCTAGGCCATTCTGGTTAAGCGTTTGGAGCAGCAGAATTGCGAAAAATTTTTTGCCTTCTCAACCATTTCTTGGCTTCAAACTCCCATATCTCGCGAACGGATTGACCTAACCCAAAAATTCCTATTGCATCTGAAAGTCGAAACTCGCCCGATTACAACGGTATGTGTATTTTTTCCCTAGGCCATTCTGGTATAGCGTTTGGAGCAGCAGAATTGCGAAAAATTTTTGGCTTCTCAACCATTTCTTGGCTTCAAACTCCCATATCTCGCGCACGGATTGACCTAACCCAAAAGTTCCTGTTGCATCTGAAAGTAGAAACTCGCCCGATTACAACGGTATGTGTATTTTTACCCTAGGCCATTCTTGTTAAGCGTTTGGAGCAGCAGAATTGCGAAAAATTTTTCGCCTTCTCAACCATTTCTTGGCTTCAAACTCCCATATCTCGCGAACGGATTGACTTAACCCAAAAATTCCTGTAGCGTCTGAAAGTAGAAACTCGCCCGATTACAACGGTATGTGTATTTTTTCCCTAGGCCATTCTTGGGAAGCGTTTGGAGCAGCAGAATTGCGAAAAATTTTTCGCCTTCTCAACCATTTCTTGGCTTCAAACTCCCATATCTCGCGAACGGATTGACCTAACCCAAAAATTCCTGTTGCATCTGAAAGTAGAAACTCGCCCGATTACAACGGTATGTGTATTTTTTCCCTAGGCCATTCTGGTTAAGCGTTTGGAACAGCAGAATTTCGAAAAATTTGTTGTCTTCTCAACCATTTCTTTGCTTCAAACTCCCATATCTCGCGAACGGATTGATCTAACCCAAAAATTCCTATTGCTTCTGAAAGTCGAAGCTCGCCCGATTACAACGGTGTGTGTATTTTTTCCCTAGGCCATTCTTGTTAAGCGTTTGGAGCAGCAGAATTGCGAAAAATTTTTCGCCTTCTCAACCATTTCTTGGCTTCAAACTCCCATATCTCGCGAACGGATTGACCTAACCCAAAAATTCCTGTTGCATCTGAAAGTAGAAACTCGCCCGATTACAACGGTATATGAATTTTTTCCCTAGGCCATTCTTGTTAAGCGTTTGGAGCAGCAGAATTGCGAAAAATTTTTCGCCTTCTCAACCATTTCTTGGCTTCAAACTCCCATATCTCGCGAATGGATTGACCTAACCCAAAAATTCCTATTGCTTCTGAAAGTCGAAACTCGCCCGATTACAACGGTATGTGTATTTTTTCCCTAGGCCATTCTGGTTAAGCGTTTGGAGCAGCAGAAGTGCGAAAAATTTGTTGTCTTCTCAACCATTTCTTAGCTTCAAACTCCCATATCTCGCGAAGGGATTGACCGAACCCAAAAATTCCAATTGCATCTGAAAGTAGAAACTCGCCCGATTAAAGCGGTATGTGTATTTTTTCCCTAGGCCATTCTTGTTAAGCGTTTGGAGCAGCAGAATTGCGAAAAATTTTTTGCCTTCTCAACCATTTCTTGGCTTCAAACTCCCATATCTCGCGAACGAAATTCCTATTGCTTCTGAAAGTCGAAGCTCGCCCGATTACAACGGTATGTGTATTTTTTCCCTAGGCCATTCTTGTTAAGCGTTTGGAGCAGCAGAATTGCGAAAAATTTTTCGCCTTCTCAACCATTTCTTGGCTTCAAACTCCCATATCTCGCGAACGGATTGACCTAACCCAAAAATTCCAGTTGCATCTGAAAGTAGAAACTCGCCCGATTACAACGGTATGTGTATTTTTTCCCTAGGCCATTCTGGTTAAGTGTTTGGAGCAGCAGAATTTCGAAAAATTTGTTGTCTTCTCAACCATTTCTTAGCGTAAAACTCCCATATCTCGCGAACGGATTGACCTAACCCAAAAATTCCTGTTGCATCTGAAAGTAGAAACTCGCCCGATTACAACGGTATGTGTACTTTTTCCCTAGGCCATTCTGGTTAAGCGTTTGGAGCAGCAGAATTGCGAAAAATTTTTTGCCTTCTCAACCATTCCTTGGCTTCAAACTCCCATATCTCGCGAACGGATTGACCTAACTCAAAAATTCCTGTTGCGTCTGAAAGTAGAAACTCGCCCGATTACAGGGGTATGTGTATTTTTACCCTAGGCCATTCTTGTTAAGCGTTTGGAGCAGCAGAATTGCGAAAAATTTTTCGCCTTCGCAACCATTTCTTGGCTTCAAACTCCCATATCTCTCGAACGGATTGACCTAACCCAAAAATTCCTGTAGCGTCTGAAAGTAGAATAACGCCCGATTACAACGGTATGTGTATTTTTCCCCTAGGCCATTCTTGTGAAGCGTTTGGAGCAGCAGAATTGCGAAAAATTTTTTGCCTTCTCAACCATTTCTTGGCTTCAAACTCCCATATCTCGCGAACGGATTGAACTAACCCAAAAATTCCTATTGCTTCTGAAAGTCGAAGCTCGCCCGATTACAACGGTATGTGTATTTTTTCCCTAGGCCATTCTTGTTAAGCGTTTGGAGCAGCAGACTTGCGAAGAATTTTTTGCCTTCTCAACCATTTCTTGGCTTCAAACTCCCATATCTCGCGAACGGATTGACCTAACCCAAAAATTCCTATTGCTTCTGAAAGTCGAAACTCGCCCGATTACAACGGTATGTGTATTTTTTCCCTAGGCCATTCTGGTTAAGCGTTTGGAGCAGCAGAAGTGCGAAAAAGTTGTTGTCTTCTCAACCATTTCTTGGCTTCAAACTCCCATATCTCGCGAACGGATTGACCTAACCCAAAAATTCTTATTGCTTCTGAAAGTCGAAGCTCGCCCGATTACAACGGTGTGTGTATTTTTTCCCTAGGCCATTCTTGTTAAGCGTTTGGAGCAGCAGAATTGCGAAAAATTTTTCGCCTTCTCAACCATTCCTTGGCTTCAAACTCCCATATCTCGCGAACGGATTGACCTACCCAAAAATTCCAGTTGCATCTGAAAGTAGAAACTCGCCCGATTACAACGGTATGTGTATTTTTTCCCTAGGCCATTCTGGTTAAGCGTTTGGAGCAGCAGAATTTCGAAAAATTTGTTGTCTTCTCAACCATTTCTTAGCGTAAAACTCCCATATCTCGCGAACGGATTGACCTAACCCAAAAATTCCTGTTGCATCTGAAAGTAGAAACTCGCCCGATTACAACGGTATGTGTACTTTTTCCCTAGGCCATTCTGGTTAAGCGTTTGGAGCAGCAGAATTGCGAAAAATTTTTTGCCTTCTCAACCATTCCTTGGCTTCAAACTCCCATATCTCGCGAACGGATTGACCTAACTCAAAAATTCCTGTTGCGTCTGAAAGTAGAAACTCGCCCGATTACAGGGGTATGTGTATTTTTACCCTAGGCCATTCTTGTTAAGCGTTTGGAGCAGCAGTTTTGCGAAAAATTTTTCGCCTTCGCAACCATTTCTTGGCTTCAAACTCCCATATCTCTCGAACGGATTGACCTAACCCAAAAATTCCTGTAGCGTCTGAAAGTAGAATCTCGCCCGATTACAACGGTATGTGTATTTTTTCCCTAGGCCATTCTTGTGAAGCGTTTGGAGCAGCAGAATTGCGAAAAATTTTTTGCCTTCTCAACCATTTCTTGGCTTCAAACTCCCATATCTCGCGAACGGATTGAACTAACCCAAAAATTCCTATTGCTTCTGAAAGTCGAAGCTCGCCCGATTACAACGGTATGTGTATTTTTTCCCTAGGCCATTCTTGTTAAGCGTTTGGAGCAGCAGAATTGCGAAGAATTTTTTGCCTTCTCAACCATTTCTTGGCTTCAAACTCCCATATCTCGCGAACGGATTGACCTAACCCAAAAATTCCAGTTGCATCTGAAAGTAGAAACTCGCCCGATTACAACGGTATGTGTATTTTTTCCCTAGGCCATTCTGGTTAAGCGTTTGGAGCAGCAGAAGTGCGAAAAATTTGTTGTCTTCTCAACCATTTCTTAGCTTCATACTCCCATATCTCGCGAACGGATTGACCTAACCGAAAAATTCCTGTTGCATCTGAAAGTAGAAACTCGCCCGATTACAACGGTATGTGTATTTTTTCCCTAGGCCATTCTTGTTAAGCGTTTGGAGCAGCAGAATTGCGAAAAATTTGTTGCCTTCTCAACCATTTCTTGGCTTCAAACTCCCATATCTCGCGAACGGATTGATCTAACCCAAAAATTCCTGTTGCATCTGAAAGTAGAAACTCGCCCGATTACAACGGTATGTGTATTTTTTCCCTAGGCTATTCTTGATAAGCGTTTGGAGCAGCAGAATTGCGAAAAATTTTTTGCCTTCTCAACAATTTCTTTGCTTCAAACTCCCATATCTCGCGAACGGATTGACCTAACCCAAAAATTCCTATTGCTTCTGAAAGTCGAAACTCGCCCGATTACAACGGTATGTGTATTTTTTGCCTAGGCCATTCTGGTTAAGCGTTTGGAGCAGCAGAAGTGCGAAAAAGTTGTTGTCTTCTCAACCATTTCTTAGCTTCAAACTCCCATATCTCGCGAACGGATTGACCTAAACCAAAAATTCCTGTTGCATCTGAAAGTAGAAACTCGCCCGATTGCAGCGGTATGTGTATTTTTTCCCTAGGCCATTCTGGTTAAGCGTTTGGAGCAGCAGAATTGCGAAAAATTTTTTGCCTTCTCAACCATTTCTTGGCTTCAAACTCCAATATCTCGCGAACGGATTAACCTAACCCAAAAAATTCCTATTGCATCTGAAAGTAGAAACTCGCCCGATTACAACGGTATGTGTACTTTTTCCCTAGGCCATTCTGGTTAAGCGTTTGGAGCAGCAGAATTTCGAAAAATTTGTTGTCTTCTCAACCATTTCTTGGCTTCAAACTCCCATATCTCGCGAACGGATTGACCTAACCCAAAAATTCCTGTTGCATCTGAAAGTAGAAACTCGCCCGATTACAACGGTATGTGTATTTTTTGCCTAGGCCATTCTGGTTAAGCGTTTGGAGCAGCAGAATTGCGAAAAAGTTGTTGTCTTCTCAACCATTTCTTAGCTTCAAACTCACATATCTCGCGAACAGATTGACCTAACTCAAAAATTCCTGTTGCGTCTGAAAGTAGAAACTCGCCCGATTACAGCGGTATGTGCATTTTTACCCTAGGCCATTCTTGTTAAGCGTTTGGAGCAGCAGAATTGCGAAAAATTTTTCGCCTTCTCAACCATTTCTTGGCTTCAAACTCCCATATCTCGCGAACGGATTGACCTAACCCAAAAATTCCTGTAGCGTCTGAAAGTAGAAACTCGCCCGATTACAACGGTATGTGTATTTCTTCCCTAGACCATTCTTGTTAAGCGTTTGGAGCAGCAGAAGTGCGAAAAATTTGTTGTCTTCTCAACCATTTCTTGTTTTCAAACTCCCATATCTCGCGAACGGATTGACCTAACCCAAAAATTCCTATTGCTTCTGAAAGTCGAAGCTCGCGCGATTACAACGGTATGTGTATTTTTTCCCTAGGCCATTCTTGTTAAGCGTTTGGAGCAGCAGAATTGCGAAAAATTTTTCGCCTTCTCATCCATTTGTTGGCTTCAAACTCCCATATCTCGCGAACGGATTGACCTAACCCAAAAATTCCTGTTGCATCTGAAAGTAGAAACTCGCCCGATTACAACGGTATATGTATTTTTTCCCTAGGCCATTCTGGTTAAGCGTTTGGAGCAGCAGAAGTGCGAAAAATATGTTTTCTTCTCAACCATTTCTTTGCTTCAAACTCCCATATCTCGCGAACGGATTGACCTAACCCAAAAATTCCTATTGCTTCTGATAGTCGAAGCTCGCCCGAATACAACGGTATGTGTATTTTTTCCCTAGGCCATTCTGGTTAAGCGTTTGGAGCAGCAGAAGTGCGAAAAAGTTGTAGTCTTCTCAACCATTTCTTAGCTTCAAACTCCCATATCTCGCGAACGGATTGACCTAACCCAAAAATTCCTGTTGCATCTGAAAGTAGAATCTCGCCCGATTACAACGGTATGTGTATTTTTTCCCTAGGCCATTCTGGTTAAGCGTTTGGAGCAGCAGAATTGCGAAAAATTTTTTGCCTTCTCAACCATTTCTTAGCTTCAAACTCCCATATCTCGCGAACGGATTGACCTAACCCAAAAATTCCTGTTGCATCTGAAAGTAGAAACTCGCCCGATTACAACGGTATGTGTATTTTTTCCCTAGGCCATTCTGGTTAAGCGTTTGGAGCAGCAGAATTGCGAAAAATTTTTCGCCTTCTCATCCATTTCTAGGCTTCAAACTCCCATATCTCGCGAACGGATTGACCTAACCCAAAAATTCCTATTGATTCTGAAAGTCGAAACTCGCCCGATTACAACGGTATGTGTATTTTTTCCCTAGGCCATTCCGGTTAAGCGTTTGGAGCAGCAGAAGTGCGAAAAATTTGTTGTCTTCTCAACCATTTCTTGTTTTCAAACTCCCATATCTCGCGAACGGATTGACCTAACCCAAAAATTCCTATTGCTTCTGAAAGTCGAAGCTCGCCCGATTACAACGGTATGTGTATTTTTTCCCTAGGCCATTCTTGTTAAGCGTTTGGAGCAGCAGAATTGCGAAAAATTTTTCGCCTTCTCATCCATTTGTTGGCTTCAAACTCCCATATCTCGCGAACGGATTGACCTAACCCAAAAATTCCTGTTGCATCTGAAAGTAGAAACTCGCCCGATTACAACGGTATATGTATTTTTTCCCTAGGCCATTCTGGTTAAGCGTTTGGAGCAGCAGAAGTGCGAAAAATATGTTGTCTTCTCAACCATTTCTTTGCTTCAAACTCCCATATCTCGCGAACGGATTGACCTAACCCAAAAATTCCTATTGCTTCTGATAGTCGAAGCTCGCCCGAATACAACGGTATGTGTATTTTTTCCCTAGGCCATTCTGGTTAAGCGTTTGGAGCAGCAGAAGTGCGAAAAAGTTGTAGTCTTCTCAACCATTTCTTAGCTTCAAACTCCCATATCTCGCGAACGGATTGACCTAACCCAAAAATTCCTGTTGCATCTGAAAGTAGAACCTCGCCCGATTACAACGGTATGTGTATTTTTTCCCTAGGCCATTCTGGTTAAGCGTTTGGAGCAGCAGAATTGCGAAAAATTTTTTGCCTTCTCAACCATTTCTTAGCTTCAAACTCCCATATCTCGCGAACGGATTGACCTAACCCAAAAATTCCTGTTGCATCTGAAAGTAGAAACTCGCCCGATTACAACGGTATGTGTATTTTTTCCCTAGGCCATTCTGGTTAAGCGTTTGGAGCAGCAGAATTGCGAAAAATTTTTCGCCTTCTCATCCATTTCTAGGCTTCAAACTCCCATATCTCGCGAACGGATTGACCTAACCCAAAAATTCCTATTGATTCTGAAAGTCGAAACTCGCCCGATTACAACGGTATGTGTATTTTTTCCCTAGGCCATTCCGGTTAAGCGTTTGGAGCAGCAGAAGTGCGAAAAAGTTGTTGTCTTCTCAACCATTTCTTAGCTTCAAACTCCCATATCTCGCGAACGGATTGACCTAACCGAAAAATTCCTGTTGCATCTGAAAGTAGAAACTCGCCCGATTACAGCGGTATGTGCATTTTTACCCTAGGCCATTCTTGTTAAGCGTTTGGAGCAGCAGAATTGCGAAAAATTTTTCGCCTTCTCAACCATTTCTTGGCTTCAAACTCCCATATCTCGCGAACGGATTGACCTAACCCAAAAATTCCTGTAGCGTCTGAAAGTAGAAACTCGCCCGATTACAACGGTATGTGTATTTTTTCCCTAGACCATTCTTGTTAAGCGTTTGGAGCAGCAGAATTGCGAAAAATTTGTTGCCTTCTCAACCATTTCTTGGCTTCAAACTCCCATATCTCGCGAACGGATTGATCTAACCCAAAAATTCCTGTTGCATCTGAAAGTAGAAACTCGCCCGATTACAACGGTATGTGTATTTTTTCCCTAGGCTATTCTTGATAAGCGTTTGGAGCAGCAGAATTGCGAAAAATTTTTTGCCTTCTCAACAATTTCTTTGCTTCAAACTCCCATATCTCGCGAACGGATTGACCTAACCCAAAAATTCCTATTGCTTCTGAAAGTCGAAACTCGCCCGATTACAACGGTATGTGTATTTTTTGCCTAGGCCATTCTGGTTAAGCGTTTGGAGCAGCAGAAGTGCGAAAAAGTTGTTGTCTTCTCAACCATTTCTTAGCTTCAAACTCCCATATCTCGCGAACGGATTGACCTAAACCAAAAATTCCTGTTGCATCTGAAAGTAGAAACTCGCCCGATTGCAGCGGTATGTGTATTTTTTCCCTAGGCCATTCTGGTTAAGCGTTTGGAGCAGCAGAATTGCGAAAAATTTTTTGCCTTCTCAACCATTTCTTGGCTTCAAACTCCAATATCTCGCGAACGGATTAACCTAACCCAAAAATTCCTATTGCATCTGAAAGTAGAAACTCGCCCGATTACAACGGTATGTGTACTTTTTCCCTAGGCCATTCTGGTTAAGCGTTTGGAGCAGCAGAATTTCGAAAAATTTGTTGTCTTCTCAACCATTTCTTGGCTTCAAACTCCCATATCTCGCGAACGGATTGACCTAACCCAAAAATTCCTGTTGCATCTGAAAGTAGAAACTCGCCCGATTACAACGGTATGTGTATTTTTTGCCTAGGCCATTCTGGTTAAGCGTTTGGAGCAGCAGAATTGCGAAAAAGTTGTTGTCTTCTCAACCATTTCTTAGCTTCAAACTCACATATCTCGCGAACAGATTGACCTAACTCAAAAATTCCTGTTGCGTCTGAAAGTAGAAACTCGCCCGATTACAGCGGTATGTGCATTTTTACCCTAGGCCATTCTTGTTAAGCGTTTGGAGCAGCAGAATTGCGAAAAATTTTTCGCCTTCTCAACCATTTCTTGGCTTCAAACTCCCATATCTCGCGAACGGATTGACCTAACCCAAAAATTCCTGTAGCGTCTGAAAGTAGAAACTCGCCCGATTACAACGGTATGTGTATTTCTTCCCTAGACCATTCTTGTTAAGCGTTTGGAGCAGCAGAAGTGCGAAAAATTTGTTGTCTTCTCAACCATTTCTTGTTTTCAAACTCCCATATCTCGCGAACGGATTGACCTAACCCAAAAATTCCTATTGCTTCTGAAAGTCGAAGCTCGCCCGATTACAACGGTATGTGTATTTTTTCCCTAGGCCATTCTTGTTAAGCGTTTGGAGCAGCAGAATTGCGAAAAATTTTTCGCCTTCTCATCCATTTGTTGGCTTCAAACTCCCATATCTCGCGAACGGATTGACCTAACCCAAAAATTCCTGTTGCATCTGAAAGTAGAAACTCGCCCGATTACAACGGTATATGTATTTTTTCCCTAGGCCATTCTGGTTAAGCGTTTGGAGCAGCAGAAGTGCGAAAAATATGTTTTCTTCTCAACCATTTCTTTGCTTCAAACTCCCATATCTCGCGAACGGATTGACCTAACCCAAAAATTCCTATTGCTTCTGATAGTCGAAGCTCGCCCGAATACAACGGTATGTGTATTTTTTCCCTAGGCCATTCTGGTTAAGCGTTTGGAGCAGCAGAAGTGCGAAAAAGTTGTAGTCTTCTCAACCATTTCTTAGCTTCAAACTCCCATATCTCGCGAACGGATTGACCTAACCCAAAAATTCCTGTTGCATCTGAAAGTAGAATCTCGCCCGATTACAACGGTATGTGTATTTTTTCCCTAGGCCATTCTGGTTAAGCGTTTGGAGCAGCAGAATTGCGAAAAATTTTTTGCCTTCTCAACCATTTCTTAGCTTCAAACTCCCATATCTCGCGAACGGATTGACCTAACCCAAAAATTCCTGTTGCATCTGAAAGTAGAAACTCGCCCGATTACAACGGTATGTGTATTTTTTCCCTAGGCCATTCTGGTTAAGCGTTTGGAGCAGCAGAATTGCGAAAAATTTTTCGCCTTCTCATCCATTTCTAGGCTTCAAACTCCCATATCTCGCGAACGGATTGACCTAACCCAAAAATTCCTATTGATTCTGAAAGTCGAAACTCGCCCGATTACAACGGTATGTGTATTTTTTCCCTAGGCCATTCCGGTTAAGCGTTTGGAGCAGCAGAAGTGCGAAAAATTTGTTGTCTTCTCAACCATTTCTTGTTTTCAAACTCCCATATCTCGCGAACGGATTGACCTAACCCAAAAATTCCTATTGCTTCTGAAAGTCGAAGCTCGCCCGATTACAACGGTATGTGTATTTTTTCCCTAGGCCATTCTTGTTAAGCGTTTGGAGCAGCAGAATTGCGAAAAATTTTTCGCCTTCTCATCCATTTGTTGGCTTCAAACTCCCATATCTCGCGAACGGATTGACCTAACCCAAAAATTCCTGTTGCATCTGAAAGTAGAAACTCGCCCGATTACAACGGTATATGTATTTTTTCCCTAGGCCATTCTGGTTAAGCGTTTGGAGCAGCAGAAGTGCGAAAAATATGTTGTCTTCTCAACCATTTCTTTGCTTCAAACTCCCATATCTCGCGAACGGATTGACCTAACCCAAAAATTCCTATTGCTTCTGATAGTCGAAGCTCGCCCGAATACAACGGTATGTGTATTTTTTCCCTAGGCCATTCTGGTTAAGCGTTTGGAGCAGCAGAAGTGCGAAAAAGTTGTAGTCTTCTCAACCATTTCTTAGCTTCAAACTCCCATATCTCGCGAACGGATTGACCTAACCCAAAAATTCCTGTTGCATCTGAAAGTAGAACCTCGCCCGATTACAACGGTATGTGTATTTTTTCCCTAGGCCATTCTGGTTAAGCGTTTGGAGCAGCAGAATTGCGAAAAATTTTTTGCCTTCTCAACCATTTCTTAGCTTCAAACTCCCATATCTCGCGAACGGATTGACCTAACCCAAAAATTCCTGTTGCATCTGAAAGTAGAAACTCGCCCGATTACAACGGTATGTGTATTTTTTCCCTAGGCCATTCTGGTTAAGCGTTTGGAGCAGCAGAATTGCGAAAAATTTTTCGCCTTCTCATCCATTTCTAGGCTTCAAACTCCCATATCTCGCGAACGGATTGACCTAACCCAAAAATTCCTATTGATTCTGAAAGTCGAAACTCGCCCGATTACAACGGTATGTGTATTTTTTCCCTAGGCCATTCCGGTTAAGCGTTTGGAGCAGCAGAAGTGCGAAAAAGTTGTTGTCTTCTCAACCATTTCTTAGCTTCAAACTCCCATATCTCGCGAACGGATTGACCTAACCGAAAAATTCCTGTTGCATCTGAAAGTAGAAACTCGCCCGATTACAGCGGTATGTGCATTTTTACCCTAGGCCATTCTTGTTAAGCGTTTGGAGCAGCAGAATTGCGAAAAATTTTTCGCCTTCTCAACCATTTCTTGGCTTCAAACTCCCATATCTCGCGAACGGATTGACCTAACCCAAAAATTCCTGTAGCGTCTGAAAGTAGAAACTCGCCCGATTACAACGGTATGTGTATTTTTTCCCTAGACCATTCTTGTTAAGCGTTTGGAGCAGCAGAATTGCGAAAAATTTTTTGCCTTCTCAACCATTTCTTGGTTTCAAAATCCCATATCTCGCGAACGGATTGACCTAACCCAAAAATTCCTATTGCTTCTGAAAGTCGAAGCTCGCCCGATTACAACGGTATGTGTATTTTCTCCCTAGGCCATTCTTGTTAAGCGTTTGGAGCAGCAGAATTGCGAAAAATTTTTCGCCTTCTCGTCCATTTCTTGGCTTCGAACTCCCATATCTCGCGAACGGATTGACCTAACCCAAAAATTCCTGTTGCATCTGAAAGTAGAAACTCGCCCGATTACAACGGTATGTGTATTTTTTCCCTAGGCCATTCTGGTTAAGCGTTTGGAGCAGCAGAAGTGCGAAAAATTTTTTGCCTTCTCCACCATTTCTTGTTTTCAAACTCCCATATCTCGCGAACGGATTGACCTAACCCAAAAATTCCTATTGCTTCTGAAAGTCGAAGCTCGCCCGATTACAACGGTATGTGTATTTTTTCCCTAGGCCATTCTTGTTAAGCGTTTGGAGCAGCAGAAGTGCGAAAAATTTGTTGCCTTCTCAACCATTTCTTTGCTTCAAACTCCCATATCTCGCGAACGGATTGACCTAACCCAAAAATTCCTATTGCTTCTGATAGTCGAAGCTCGCCCGAATACAACGGTATGTGTATTTTTTCCCTAGGCCATTCTGGTTAAGCGTTTGGAGCAGCAGAAGTGCGAGAAAGTTGTTGTCTTCTCAACCATTTCTTAGCTTCAAACTCCCATATCTCGCGAACGGATTGACCTAACCCAAAAATTCCTGTTGCATCTGAAAGTAGAACCTCGCCCGATTACAACGGTATGTGTATTTTTTCCCTAGGCCATTCTGGTTAAGCGTTTGGAGCAGCAGAAGTGCGAAAAATTTGTTGTCTTCTCAACCATTTCTTTGCTTCAAACTCCCATATCTCGCGAACGGATTGACCTAACCCAAAAATTCCTATTGCTTCTGATAGTCGAAGCTCGCCCGAATACAACGGTATGTGTATTTTTTCCCTAGGCCATTCTGGTTAAGCGTTTGGAGCAGCAGAAGTGCGAAAAAGTTGTTGTCTTCTCAACCATTTCTTAGCTTCAAACTCCCATATCTCGCGAACGGATTGACCTAACCCAAAAATTCCTGTTGCATCTGAAAGTAGAACCTCGCCCGATTACAACGGTATGTGTATTTTTTCCCTAGGCCATTCTGGTTAAGCGTTTGGAGCAGCAGAATTGCGAAAAATTTTTTGCCTTCTCAACCATTTCTTAGCTTCAAACTCCCATATCTCGCGAACGGATTGACCTAACCCAAAAATTCCTGTTGCATCTGAAAGTAGAAACTCGCCCGATTACAACGGTATGTGTATTTTTTCCCTAGGCCATTCTGGTTAAGCGTTTGGAGCAGCAGAATTGCGAAAAATTTTTTGGCTTCTCAACCATTTCTTAGCTTCAACCTCCCATATCTCGCGAACGGATTGACCTAACCCAAAAATTCCTATTGCTTCTGAAAGTCGAAGCTCGCCCGATTACAACGGTATGTGTATTTTTTCCCTAGGCCATTCTTGTTAAGCGTTTGGAGCAGCAGAATTGCGAAAAATTTTTCGCCTTCTCATCCATTTCTTGGCTTCGAACTCCCATATCTCGCGAACGGATTGACCTAACCCAAAAATTCCTGTTGCATCTGAAAGTAGAAACTCGCCCGATTACAACGGTATGTGTATTTTTTCCCTAGGCCATTCTGGTTAAGCGTTTGGAGCAGCAGAAGTGCGAAAAATTTTTTGCCTTCTCCACCATTTCTTGTTTTCAAACTCCCATATCTCGCGAACGGATTGACCTAACCCAAAAATTCCTATTGCTTCTGAAAGTCGAAGCTCGCCCGATTACAACGGTATGTGTATTTTTTCCCTAGGCCATTCTTGTTAAGCGTTTGGAGCAGCAGAATTGCGAAAAATTTTTCGCCTTCTCATCCATTTGTTGGCTTCAAACTCCCATATCTCGCGAACGGATTGACCTAACCCAAAAATTCCTGTTGCATCTGAAAGTAGAAACTCGCCCGATTACAACGGTATATGTATTTTTTCCCTAGGCCATTCTGGTTAAGCGTTTGGAGCAGCAGAAGTGCGAAAAATTTGTTGTCTTCTCAACCATTACTTTGCTTCAAACTCCCATATCTCGCGAACGGATTGACCTAACCCAAAAATTCCTATTGCTTCTGATAGTCGAAGCTCGCCCGAATACAACGGTATGTGTATTTTTTCCCTAGGCCATTCTGGTTAAGCGTTTGGAGCAGCAGAAGTGCGAAAAAGTTGTTGTCTTCTCAACCATTTCTTAGCTTCAAACTCCCATATCTCGCGAACGGATTGACCTAACCCAAAAATTCCTGTTGCATCTGAAAGTAGAAACTCGCCCGATTACAAACGGTATGTGTATTTATTCCCTAGGCCATTCTGGTTAAGCGTTTGGAGCAGAAGAATTGCGAAAAATTTTTTGCCTTCTCAACCATTTCTTAGCTTCAAACTCCCATATCTCGCGAACGGATTGACCTAACCCAAAAATTCCTATTGCTTCTGAAAGTCGAAGCTCGCCCGATTACAACGGTATGTGTATTTTTTCCCTAGGCCATTCTGGTTAAGCGTTTGGAGCTGCAGAATTTCGAAAAATTTGTTGTCTTCTCAACCATTTCTTAGCGTCAAACTCCCATATCTCGCGAACGGATTGACCTAACCCAAAAATTCCTGTTGCATCTGAAAGTAGAACCTCGCCCGATTACAACGGTATGTGTATTTTTTCCCTAGGCCATTCTGGTTAAGCGTTTGGAGCAGCAGAAGTGCGAAAAATTTGTTGTCTTCTCAACCATTTCTTTGCTTCAAACTCCCATATCTCGCGAACGGATTGACCTAACCCAAAAATTCCTATTGCTTCTGATAGTCGAAGCTCGCCCGAATACAACGGTATGTGTATTTTTTCCCTAGGCCATTCTGGTTAAGCGTTTGGAGCAGCAGAAGTGCGAAAAAGTTGTTGTCTTCTCAACCATTTCTTAGCTTCAAACTCCCATATCTCGCGAACGGATTGACCTAACCCAAAAATTCCTGTTGCATCTGAAAGTAGAACCTCGCCCGATTACAACGGTATGTGTATTTTTTCCCTAGGCCATTCTGGTTAAGCGTTTGGAGCAGCAGAATTGCGAAAAATTTTTTGCCTTCTCAACCATTTCTTAGCTTCAAACTCCCATATCTCGCGAACGGATTGACCTAACCCAAAAATTCCTGTTGCATCTGAAAGTAGAAACTCGCCCGATTACAACGGTATGTGTATTTTTTCCCTAGGCCATTCTGGTTAAGCGTTTGGAGCAGCAGAATTGCGAAAAATTTTTTGGCTTCTCAACCATTTCTTAGCTTCAACCTCCCATATCTCGCGAACGGATTTACCTAACCCAAAAATTCCTATTGCTTCTGAAAGTCGAAGCTCGCCCGATTACAACGGTATGTGTATTTTTTCCCTAGGCCATTCTTGTTAAGCGTTTGGAGCAGCAGAATTGCGAAAAATTTTTCGCCTTCTCATCCATTTCTTGGCTTCGAACTCCCATATCTCGCGAACGGATTGACCTAACCCAAAAATTCCTGTTGCATCTGAAAGTAGAAACTCGCCCGATTACAACGGTATGTGTATTTTTTCCCTAGGCCATTCTGGTTAAGCGTTTGGAGCAGCAGAAGTGCGAAAAATTTTTTGCCTTCTCCACCATTTCTTGTTTTCAAACTCCCATATCTCGCGAACGGATTGACCTAACCCAAAAATTCCTATTGCTTCTGAAAGTCGAAGCTCGCCCGATTACAACGGTATGTGTATTTTTTCCCTAGGCCATTCTTGTTAAGCGTTTGGAGCAGCAGAATTGCGAAAAATTTTTCGCCTTCTCATCCATTTGTTGGCTTCAAACTCCCATATCTCGCGAACGGATTGACCTAACCCAAAAATTCCTGTTGCATCTGAAAGTAGAAACTCGCCCGATTACAACGGTATATGTATTTTTTCCCTAGGCCATTCTGGTTAAGCGTTTGGAGCAGCAGAAGTGCGAAAAATTTGTTGTCTTCTCAACCATTACTTTGCTTCAAACTCCCATATCTCGCGAACGGATTGACCTAACCCAAAAATTCCTATTGCTTCTGATAGTCGAAGCTCGCCCGAATACAACGGTATGTGTATTTTTTCCCTAGGCCATTCTGGTTAAGCGTTTGGAGCAGCAGAAGTGCGAAAAAGTTGTTGTCTTCTCAACCATTTCTTAGCTTCAAACTCCCATATCTCGCGAACGGATTGACCTAACCCAAAAATTCCTGTTGCATCTGAAAGTAGAAACTCGCCCGATTACAAACGGTATGTGTATTTTTTCCCTAGGCCATTCTGGTTAAGCGTTTGGAGCAGAAGAATTGCGAAAAATTTTTTGCCTTCTCAACCATTTCTTAGCTTCAAACTCCCATATCTCGCGAACGGATTGACCTAACCCAAAAATTCCTATTGCTTCTGAAAGTCGAAGCTCGCCCGATTACAACGGTATGTGTATTTTTTCCCTAGGCCATTCTGGTTAAGCGTTTGGAGCAGCAGAACTGCGAAAAATTTTTTGCCTTCTCAACCATTTCTTAGCTTCAAACTCCCATATTTCGCGAACGGATTGACCTAACCCAAAAATTCCTGTTGCAACTGAAAGTAGAAACTCGCCCGATTACAACGGTATGTGTATTTTTTCCCTAGGCCATTCTGGTTAAGCGTTTGGAGCTGCAGAATTTCGAAAAATTTGTTGTCTTCTCAACCATTTCTTAGCGTCAAACTCCCATATCTCGCGAACGGATTGACCTAACCCAAAAATTCCTGTTGCATCTGAAAGTAGAACCTCGCCCGATTACAACGGTATGTGTATTTTTTCCCTAGGCCATTCTGGTTAAGCGTTTGGAGCAGCAGAAGTGCGAAAAATTTGTTGTCTTCTCAACCATTTCTTTGCTTCAAACTCCCATATCTCGCGAACGGATTGACCTAACCCAAAAATTCCTATTGCTTCTGATAGTCGAAGCTCGCCCGAATACAACGGTATGTGTATTTTTTCCCTAGGCCATTCTGGTTAAGCGTTTGGAGCAGCAGAAGTGCGAAAAAGTTGTTGTCTTCTCAACCATTTCTTAGCTTCAAACTCCCATATCTCGCGAACGGATTGACCTAACCCAAAAATTCCTGTTGCATCTGAAAGTAGAACCTCGCCCGATTACAACGGTATGTGTATTTTTTCCCTAGGCCATTCTGGTTAAGCGTTTGGAGCAGCAGAATTGCGAAAAATTTTTTGCCTTCTCAACCATTTCTTAGCTTCAAACTCCCATATCTCGCGAACGGATTGACCTAACCCAAAAATTCCTGTTGCATCTGAAAGTAGAAACTCGCCCGATTACAACGGTATGTGTATTTTTTCCCTAGGGCATTCTGGTTAAGCGTTTGGAGCAGCAGAATTGCGAAAAATTTTTTGGCTTCTCAACCATTTCTTAGCTTCAACCTCCCATATCTCGCGAACGGATTGACCTAACCCAAAAATTCCTATTGCTTCTGAAAGTCGAAGCTCGCCCGATTACAACGGTATGTGTATTTTTTCCCTAGGCCATTCTTGTTAAGCGTTTGGAGCAGCAGAATTGCGAAAAATTTTTCGCCTTCTCATCCATTTCTTGGCTTCGAACTCCCATATCTCGCGAACGGATTGACCTAACCCAAAAATTCCTGTTGCATCTGAAAGTAGAAACTCGCCCGATTACAACGGTATGTGTATTTTTTCCCTAGGCCATTCTGGTTAAGCGTTTGGAGCAGCAGAATTGCGAAAAATTTTTTGCCTTCTCCACCATTTCTTGTTTTCAAACTCCCATATCTCGCGAACGGATTGACCTAACCCAAAAATTCCTATTGCTTCTGAAAGTCGAAGCTCGCCCGATTACAACGGTATGTGTATTTTTTCCCTAGGCCATTCTTGTTAAGCGTTTGGAGCAGCAGAATTGCGAAAAATTTTTCGCCTTCTCATCCATTTGTTGGCTTCAAACTCCCATATCTCGCGAACGGATTGACCTAACCCAAAAATTCCTGTTGCATCTGAAAGTAGAAACTCGCCCGATTACAACGGTATATGTATTTTTTCCCTAGGCCATTCTGGTTAAGCGTTTGGAGCAGCAGAAGTGCGAAAAATTTGTTGTCTTCTCAACCATTACTTTGCTTCAAACTCCCATATCTCGCGAACGGATTGACCTAACCCAAAAATTCCTATTGCTTCTGATAGTCGAAGCTCGCCCGAATACAACGGTATGTGTATTTTTTCCCTAGGCCATTCTGGTTAAGCGTTTGGAGCAGCAGAAGTGCGAAAAAGTTGTTGTCTTCTCAACCATTTCTTAGCTTCAAACTCCCATATCTCGCGAACGGATTGACCTAACCGAAAAATTCCTGTTGCATCTGAAAGTAGAAACTCGCCCGATTACAGCGGTATGTGCATTTTTACCCTAGGCCATTCTTGTTAAGCGTTTGGAGCAGCAGAATTGCGAAAAATTTTTCGCCTTCTCAACCATTTCTTGGCTTCAAACTCCCATATCTCGCGAACGGATTGACCTAACCCAAAAATTCCTGTAGCGTCTGAAAGTAGAAACTCGCCCGATTACAACGGTATGTGTATTTTTTCCCTAGACCATTCTTGTTAAGCGTTTGGAGCAGCAGAATTGCGAAAAATTTTTTGCCTTCTCAACCATTTCTTGGTTTCAAACTCCCATATCTCGCGAACGGATTGACCTAACCCAAAAATTCCTATTGCTTCTGAAAGTCGAAGCTCGCCCGATTACAACGGTATGTGTATTTTTTCCCTAGGCCATTCTGGTTAAGCGTTTGGAGCAGCAGAAGTGCGAAAAATTTTTTGCCTTCTCAACCATTTCTTGGTTTCAAACTCCCATATCTCGCGAACGGATTGACCTAACCCAAAAATTCCTATTGCTTCTGAAAGTCGAAGCTCGCCCGATTACAACGGTATGTGTATTTTTTCCCTAGGCCATTCTGGTTAAGCGTTTGGAGCAGCAGAAGTGCGAAAAAGTTGTTGTCTTCTCAACCATTTCTTAGCTTCAAACTCCCATATCTCGCGAACGGATTGACCTAACCCAAAAATTCCTATTGCTTCTGAAAGTCGAAGCTCGCCCGATTACAACGGTATGTGTATTTTTTCCCTAGGCCATTCTGGTTAAGCGTTTGGAGCAGCAGAAGTGCGAAAAATTTTTTGCCTTCTCAACCATTTCTTGGTTTCAAACTCCCATATCTCGCGAACGGATTGACCTAACCCAAAAATTCCTATTGCTTCTGAAAGTCGAAGCTCGCCCGATTACAACGGTATGTGTATTTTTTCCCTAGGCCATTCTGGTTAAGCGTTTGGAGCAGCAGAAGTGCGAAAAATTTGTTGTCTTCTCAACCATTTCTTGGCTTCAAACTCCCATATCTCGCGAACGGATTGACCTAACCCCAAAATTCTTGTTGCATCTGAAAGTAGAAACTCGCCCGATTACAACGGTATGTGTATTTTTTCCCTAGGCCATTCTGGTTAAGCGTTTGGAGCTGCAGAATTGCGAAAAATTTTTTGCCTTCTCAACCATTTCTTTGCTTCAAACTCCCATATCTCGCGAACGGATTGACCTAACCCAAAAATTCCTATTGCTTCTGAAAGTCGAAACACGCCCGATTACAACGGTATGTGTATTTTTTCCCTAGGCCATTCTGGTTAAGCGTTTGGAGCAGCAGAAGTGCGAAAAAGTTGTTGTCTTATCAACCATTACTTAGCTTCAAACTCCTATATCTCGCGAACGGATTGACCTAAACCAAAAATTACTGTTGCATCTGAAAGTAGAAACTCGCCCGATTACAGCGGTATGTGTATTTTTTCCCTAGGCCATTCTGGTTAAGCGTTTGGAGCTGCAGAATTGCGAAAAATTTTTTGCCTTCTCAACCATTTCTTGGCTTCAAACTCCCATATCTCGCGAACGGATTGACCTAACCCAAAAATTCCTATTGCATGTGAAAGTAGAAACTCGCCCGATTACAACGGTATGTGTATTTTTTCCCTAGGCCATTCTGGTAAAGCGTTTGGAGCAGCAGAATTTCGAAAAATTTGTTGTCTCCTCAACCATTTCTTAGCGTCAAACTCCCATATCTCGCGAACGGATTGACCTAACCCAAAAATTCCTGTTGCATCTGAAAGTAGAAACTCGCCCGATTACAACGGTATGTGTATTTTTTCCCTAGGCCATTCCGGTTAAGCGTTTGGAGCAGCAGAAGTGCGAAAAAGTTGTTGTCTTCTCAACCATTTCTTAGCTTCAAACTCCCATATCTCGCGAACGGATTGACCTAACCGAAAAATTCCTGTTGCATCTGAAAGTAGAACCTCGCCCGATTACAGCGGTATGTGCATTTTTACCCTAGGCCATTCTTGTTAAGCGTTTGGAGCAGCAGAATTGCGAAAAATTTTTCGCCTTCTCAACCATTTCTTGGCTTCAAACTCCCATATCTCGCGAACGGATTGACCTAACCCAAAAATTCCTGTAGCGTCTGAAAGTAGAAACTCGCCCGATTACAACGGTATGTGTATTTTTTCCCTAGACCATTCTTGTTAAGCGTTTGGAGCAGCAGAATTGCGAAAAAATTTTTGCCTTCTCAACCATTTCTTGGTTTCAAACTCCCATATCTCGCGAACGGATTGACCTAACCCAAAAATTCCTATTGCTTCTGAAAGTCGAAGCTCGCCCGATTACAACGGTATGTGTATTTTTTCCCTAGGCCATTCTTGTTAAGCGTTTGGAGCAGCAGAATTGCGAAAAATTTTTCGCCTTCTCATCCATTTCTTGGCTTCAAACTCCCATATCTCGCGAACGGATTGACCTAACCCAAAAATTCCTGTTGCATCTGAAAGCAGAAACTCGCCCGATTACAACGGTGTGTGTATTTTTTCCCTAGGCCATTCTGGTTAAGCGTTTGGAGCAGCAGAAGTGCGAAAAATTTTTTGCCTTCTCAACCATTTCTTGGTTTCAAACTCCCATATCTCGCGAACGGATTGACCTAACCCAAAAATTCCTATTGCTTCTGAAAGTCGAAGCTCGCCCGATTACAACGGTATGTGTATTTTTTCCCTAGGCCATTCTTGTTAAGCGTTTGGAGCAGCAGAATTGCGAAAAATTTTTTGCCTTCTCAACCATTTCTTGGCTTCAAACTCCCATATCTCGCGAACGGATTGACCTAACCCAAAAATTCCTATTGCATGTGAAAGTAGAAACTCGCCCGATTACAACGGTATGTGTATTTTTTCCCTAGGCCATTCTGGTAAAGCGTTTGGAGCAGCAGAATTTCGAAAAATTTGTTGTCTCCTCAACCATTTCTTAGCGTCAAACTCCCATATCTCGCGAACGGATTGACCTAACCCAAAAATTCCTGTTGCATCTGAAAGTAGAAACTCGCCCGATTACAACGGTATGTGTATTTTTTCCCTAGGCCATTCCGGTTAAGCGTTTGGAGCAGCAGAAGTGCGAAAAAGTTGTTGTCTTCTCAACCATTTCTTAGCTTCAAACTCCCATATCTCGCGAACGGATTGACCTAACCGAAAAATTCCTGTTGCATCTGAAAGTAGAACCTCGCCCGATTACAGCGGTATGTGCATTTTTACCCTAGGCCATTCTTGTTAAGCGTTTGGAGCAGCAGAATTGCGAAAAATTTTTCGCCTTCTCAACCATTTCTTGGCTTCAAACTCCCATATCTCGCGAACGGATTGACCTAACCCAAAAATTCCTGTAGCGTCTGAAAGTAGAAACTCGCCCGATTACAACGGTATGTGTATTTTTTCCCTAGACCATTCTTGTTAAGCGTTTGGAGCAGCAGAATTGCGAAAAATTTTTTGCCTTCTCAACCATTTCTTGGTTTCAAACTCCCATACCTCGCGAACGGATTGACCTAACCCAAAAATTCCTATTGCTTCTGAAAGTCGAAGCTCGCCCGATTACAACGGTATGTGTATTTTTTCCCTAGGCCATTCTTGTTAAGCGTTTGGAGCAGCAGAATTGCGAAAAATTTTTCGCCTTCTCATCCATTTCTTGGCTTCAAACTCCCATATCTCGCGAACGGATTGACCTAACCCAAAAATTCCTGTTGCATCTGAAAGCAGAAACTCGCCCGATTACAACGGTGTGTGTATTTTTTCCCTAGGCCATTCTGGTTAAGCGTTTGGAGCAGCAGAAGTGCGAAAAATTTTTTGCCTTCTCAACCATTTCTTGGTTTCAAACTCCCATATCTCGCGAACGGATTGACCTAACCCAAAAATTCCTATTGCTTCTGAAAGTCGAAGCTCGCCCGATTACAACGGTATGTGTATTTTTTCCCTAGGCCATTCTTGTTAAGCGTTTGGAGCAGCAGAATTGCGAAAAATTTTTCGCCTTCTCATCCATTTCTTGGCTTCAAACTCCCATATCTCGCGAACGGATTGACCTAACCCAAAAATTCCTGTTGCATCTGAAAGTAGAAACTCGCCCGATTACAACGGTATGTGTATTTTTTCCCTAGGCCATACTGGTTAAGCGTTTGGAGCAGCAGAAGTGCGAAAAATTTGTTGTCTTCTCAACCATTTCTTAGCTTCAAACTCCCATATCTCGCGAACGGATTGACCTAACAGAAAAATTCCTGTTGCATCTGAAAGCAGAAACTCGCCCGATTACAACGGTATGTGTATTTTTTCCCTAGGCCATTCTGGTTAAGCGTTTGGAGCAGCAGAATTGCGAAAAATTTGTTGTCTTCTCAACCATTTCTTGGCTTCAAACTCCCATATCTCGCGAACGGATTGACCTAACCCCAAAATTCCTGTTGCATCTGAAAGTAGAAACTCGCCCGATTACAACGGTATGTGTATTTTTTCCCTAGGCCATTCTGGTTAAGCGTTTGGAGCAGCAGAATTGCGAAAAATTTTTTGCCTTCTCAACCATTCCTTGGCTTCAAACTCCCATATCTCGCGAACGGATTGACCTAACCCCAAAATTCCTGTTGCATCTGAAAGTAGAAACTCGCCCGATTACAACGGTATGTGTATTTTTTCCCTAGGCCATTCTGGTTAAGCGTTTGGAGCAGCAGAATTGCGAAAAATTTTTTGCCTTCTCAACCATTCCTTGGCTTCAAACTCCCATATCTCGCGAACGGATTGACCTAACCCAAAAATTCCTGTAGCGTCTGAAAGTAGAAACTCGCCCGATTACAACGGTATGTGTATTTTATCCCTAGGCCATACTTGTGAAGCGTTTGGGGCAGCAGAATTGCGAAAAATTGTTTGCCTTCTCAACCATTTCTTGGCTTCAAACTCCCATATCTCGCGAACGGATTGACCTATCTCAAAAATTCCTGTTGCGTCTGAAAGTAGAAACTCGCCCGATTACAACGGTATGTGTATTTTTTCCCTAGTCCATTCTGGTTAAGCGTTTGGAGCTGTAGAATTGCGAAAAATTTTTTGCCTTCTCAACCATTTCTTAGCTTCAAACTCCCATATCTCGCGAACGGATTGACCTAACCCAAAAATTCCTATTGCATGTGAAAGTAGAAACTCGCCCGATTACAACGGTATGTGTATTTTTTCCCTAGGCCATTCTGGTAAAGCGTTTGGAGCAGCAGAATTTCGAAAAATTTGTTGTCTCCTCAACCATTTCTTAGCGTCAAACTCCCATATCTCGCGAACGGATTGACCTAACCCAAAAATTCCTGTTGCATCTGAAAGTAGAAACTCGCCCGATTACAACGGTATGTGTATTTTTTCCCTAGGCCATTCTTGTTAAGCGTTTGGAGCAGCAGAATTGCGAAAAATTTTTTGCCTTCTCAACCATTTCTTGGCTTCAAACTCCCATATCTCGCGAACGGATTGACCTAACCCAAAAATTCCTGTTGCATCTGAAAGTAGAAACTCGCCCGATCACAACGGTATGTGTATTTTTTCCCTAGGCCATTCTGGTTAAGCGTTTGGAGCAGCAGAATTGCGAAAAATTGTTTGCCTTCTCAACCATTTCTTAGCTTCAAACTCCCATATCTCGCGAACGGATTGACCTAACCCAAAAATGCCTGTTGCATCTGAAAGTAGAAACTCGCCCGATTACAACGGTATGTGTATTTTTTCCCTAGACCATTCTTGTTAAGCGTTTGGAGCAGCAGAATTGCGAAAAATTTTTTGCCTTCTCAACCATTTCTTGGCTTCAAACTCCCATATCTCGCGAACGGATTGACCTAACCCAAAAATTCCTATTGATTCTGAAAGTCGAAACTCGCCCGATTACAACGGTATGTGTATTTTTTCCCTAGGCCATTCCGGTTGAGCGTTTGGAGCAGCAGAAGTGCGAGAAAGTTGTTGTCTTCTCAACCATTTCTTAGCTTCAAACTCCCATATCTCGCGAACGGATTGACCTAAACAAAAAATTCCTGTTGCATCTGAAAGTAGAAACTCGCCCGATTACAGCGGTATGTGTATTTTTTCCCTAGGCCATTCTGGTTAAGCGTTTGGAGCAGCAGAATTGCGAAAAATTTTTTGCCTTCTCAACCATTCCTTGGCTTCAAACTCCCATATCTCGCGAACGGATTGACCTATCTCAAAAATTCCTGTTGCGTCTGAAAGTAGAAACTCGCCCGATTACAGCGGCATGTGCATTTTTACCCTAGGCCAATCTTGTTAAGCGTTTGGAGCAGCAGAATTGCGAAAAATTTTTCGCCTTCTCAACCATTTCTTGGCTTCAAACTCCCATATCTCGCGAACGGATTGACCTAACCCAAAAATTCCTGTAGCGTCTGAAAGTAGAAACTCGCCCGATTACAACGGTATGTGTATTTTTTCCCTAGACCATTCTTGTTAAACGTTTGGAGCAGCAGAATTGGGAAAAATTTTTTACTTCTCAACCATTTCTTGGTTTCAAACTCCCATATCTCGCGAACGGATTGACCTAACCCAAAAATTCCTATTGCTTCTGAAAGTCGAAGCTCGCCCGATTACAACGGTATGTGTATTTTTCCCTAGGCCATTCTTGTTAAGCGTTTGGAGCAGCAGAATTGCGAAAAATTTTTCGCCTTCTCATCCATTTCTTGGCTTCAAACTCCCATATCTCGCGAACGGATTGACCTAACCCAAAAATTCCTGTTGCATCTGAAAGTAAAAACTCGCCCGATTACAACGGTATGTGTATTTTTTCCCTAGGCCATTCTGGTAAAGCGTTTGGAGCAGCAGAATTTCGAAAAATTTGTTGTCTTCTCAACCATTTCTTAGCGTCAAACTCCCATATCTCGCGAACGGATTGACCTAACCCAAAAATTCCTGTTGCATCTGAAAGTAGAAACTCGCCCGATTACAACGGTATGTGTATTTTTTCCCTAGGCCACTCTGGTTAAGCGTTTGGAGCAGCAGAATTGCGAAAAATTTTTGGCTTCTCAACCATTTCTTGGCTTCAAACTCCCATATCTCGCGAACGGATTGACCTAACCCAAAAATTCCTGTTGCATCTGAAAGTAGAAACTCGCCCGATTACAACGGTATGTGTATTTTTTCCCTAGGCCATTCTGGTTAAGCGTTTGGAGCAGCAGAATTGCGAAAAATTGTTTGCCTTCTCAACCATTTCTTGGCTTCAAACTCCCATATCTCGCGAACGGATTGACCTATCTCAAAAATTCCTGTTGCGTCTGAAAGTAGAAACTCGCCCGATTACAACGGTATGTGTATTTTTTCCCTAGGCCATTCTTGTTAAGCGTTTGGAGCAGCAGAATTGCGAAAAATTTTTTGCCTTCTCAACCATTTCTTTGCTTCAAACTCCCATATCTCGCGAACGGATTGACCTAACCCAAAAATTCCTATTGCTTCTGAAAGTCGAAACTCGCCCGATTACAACGGTATGTGTATTTTTTCCCTAGGCCATTCCGGTTAAGCGTTTGGAGCAGCAGAATTGCGAAAAAGTTGTTGTCTTATCAACCATTACTTAGCTTCAAACTCCTATATCTCGCGAACGGATTGACCTAAACCAAAAATTCCTGTTGCATCTGAAAGTAGAAACTCGCGCGATTACAGCGGTATGTGTATTTTTTCCCTAGTCCATTCTGGTTAAGCGTTTGGAGCTGTAGAATTGCGAAAAATTTTTTGCCTTCTCAACCATTTCTTAGCTTCAAACTCCCATATCTCGCGAACGGATTGACCTAACCCAAAAATTCCTATTGCATGTGAAAGTAGAAACTCGCCCGATTACAACGGTATGTGTATTTTTTCCCTAGGCCATTCTGGTAAAGCGTTTGGAGCAGCAGAATTTCGAAAAATTTGTTGTCTCCTCAACCATTTCTTAGCGTCAAACTCCCATATCTCGCGAACGGATTGACCTAACCCAAAAATTCCTGTTGCATCTGAAAGTAGAAACTCGCCCGATTACAACGGTATGTGTATTTTTTCCCTAGTCCATTCTTGTTAAGCGTTTGGAGCAGCAGAATTGCGAAAAATTTTTTGCCTTCTCAACCATTTCTTGGCTTCAAACTCCCATATCTCGCGAACGGATTGACCTAACCCAAAAATTCCTGTTGCATCTGAAAGTAGAAACTCGCCCGATCACAACGGTATGTGTATTTTTTCCCTAGGCCATTCTGGTTAAGCGTTTGGAGCAGCAGAATTGCGAAAAATTGTTTGTCTTCTCAACCATTTCTTAGCTTCAAACTCCCATATCTCGCAAACGGATTGACCTAAACAAAAAATTCCTGTTGCATCTGAAAGTAGAAACTCGCCCGATTACAGCGGTATGTGTATTTTTTCCCTAGGCCATTCTGGTTAAGCGTTTGGAGCAGCAGAATTGCGAAAAATTTTTTGCCTTCTCAACCATTCCTTGGCTTCAAACTCCCATATCTCGCGAACGGATTGACCTAACTCAAAAATTCCTGTTGCGTCTGAAAGTAGAAACTCGCCCGATTACAGCGGCATGTGCATTTTTACCCTAGGCCAATCTTGTTAAGCGTTTGGAGCAGCAGAATTGCGAAAAATTTTTCGCCTTCTCAACCATTTCTTGGCTTCAAACTCCCATATCTCGCGAACGGATTGACCTAACCCAAAAATTCCTGTAGCGTCTGAAAGTAGAAACTCGCCCGATTACAACGGTATGTGTATTTTTTCCCTAGACCATTCTTGTTAAACGTTTGGAGCAGCAGAATTGCGAAAAATTTTTTACTTCTCAACCATTTCTTGGTTTCAAACTCCCATATCTCGCGAACGGATTGACCTAACCCAAAAATTCCTATTGCTTCTGAAAGTCGAAGCTCGCCCGATTACAACGGTATGTGTATTTTTTCCCTAGGCCATTCTTGTTAAGCGTTTGGAGCAGCAGAATTGCGAAAAATTTTTCGCCTTCTCATCCATTTCTTGGCTTCAAACTCCCATATCTCGCGAACGGATTGACCTAACCCAAAAATTCCTGTTGCATCTGAAAGTAAAAACTCGCCCGATTACAACGGTATGTGTATTTTTTCCCTAGGCCATTCTGGTAAAGCGTTTGGAGCAGCAGAATTTCGAAAAATTTGTTGTCTTCTCAACCATTTCTTAGCGTCAAACTCCCATATCTCGCGAACGGATTGACCTAACCCAAAAATTCCTGTTGCATCTGAAAGTAGAAACTCGCCCGATTACAACGGTATGTGTATTTTTTCCCTAGGCCATTCTGGTTAAGCGTTTGGAGCAGCAGAATTGCGAAAAATTTTTTGCCTTCTCAACCATTCCTTGGCTTCAAACTCCCAAATCTCGCGAACGGATTGACCTAACCCAAAAATTCCTGTTGCGTCAGAAAATAAGAAACTCGCCCGATTACAGCGGCATGTGTATTTTTACCCTAGGCCATTCTTGTTAAGCGTTTGGAGCAGCAGAATTGCGAAAAATTTTTCGCCTTCTCAACCATTTCTTGGCTTCAAACTCCCATATCTCGCGAACGGATTGACCTAACCCAAAAATTCCTGTAGCGTCTGAAAATTGGAACTCGCCCGATTACAACGGTATGTGTATTTTTTCCCTAGGCCATTCTTGTTAAGCGTTTGGAGCAGCAGAATTGCGAAAAATTTTTCGCCTTCTCAACCATTTCTTGGCTTCAAACTCCCATACCTCGCGAACGGATTGACCTAATCCAAAAATTCCTATTGCTTCTGAAAGTCGACACTCGCCCGATTACAACGGTATGTGTATTTTTTCCCTAGGCCATTCTGGTTAAGCGTTTGGAGCAGCAGAATTTCGAAAAATTTGTTGTCTTCTCAACCATTTCTTAGCGTCAAACTCCCATATCTCGCGAACGGATTGGCCTAACCCAAAAATTACTGTTGCATCTGAAAGTAGAAACTCGCCCGATTACAACGGTATGTGTATTTTTTCCCTAGGCCATTCTGGTTAAGCGTTTGGAGCAGCAGAATTGCGAAAAATTTTTTGCCTTCTCAACCATTTCTTGGCTTCAAACTCCCATATCTCGCGAACGGACTGACATAACCCAAAAATTCCAATTGCATTTGAAAGTAGAAACTCGCCCGATTACAACGGTATGTGTATTTTTTCCCTAGGCCATTCTGGTTAAGCGTTTGGAGCAGCAGAAGTGCGAAAAATTTGTTGTCTTCTCAACCATTTCTTAGCTTCAAACTCCCATATCTCGCGAACGGATTGACCTAACCCAAAAATTCCTATTGCTTCTGAAAGTCGAAACTCGCCCGATTACAGCGGTATGTGTATTTTTACCCTAGGCCATTCTGGTTAAGCGCTTGGAGCAGCAGAATTGCGAAAAAATTTTTGCCTTCTCAACCATTTCTTGGCTTCAAACTCCCATATCTCGCGAACGGATTGACCTAACCCAAAAATTCCTGTAGCGCCTGAAAGTAGAAACTCGCCCGATTACAACGGTATGTGTATTCTTTCCCTAGGCCATTCTGGTTAAGCGTTTGGAGCAGCAGAATTGCGAAAAATTTTTTGCCTTCTCAACCATTTCTTGGCTTCAAACTCCCATATCTCGCGAACGGATTGACCTAACTCAAAAATTCCTGTAGCGTCTGAAAGTAGAAACTCGCCCGATTACAACGGTATGTGTATTTTTTCCCTAGACCATTCTTGTTAAACGTTTGGAGCAGCAGAATTGCGAAAAATTTTTTACTTCTCAACCATTTCTTGGTTTCAAACTCCCATATCTCGCGAACGGATTGACCTAACCCAAAAATTCCTATTGCTTCTGAAAGTCGAAGCTCGCCCGATTACAACGGTATGTGTATTTTTTCCCTAGGCCATTCGTGTTAAGCGTTTGGAGCAGCAGAATTGCGAAAAATTTTTCGCCTTCTCATCCATTTCTTGGCTTCAAACTCCCATATCTCGCGAACGGATTGACCTAACCCAAAAATTCCTGTTGCATCTGAAAGTAAAAACTCGCCCGATTACAACGGTATGTGTATTTTTTCCCTAGGCCATTCTGGTTAAGCGTTTGGAGCAGCAGAATTGCGAAAAATTTTTTGCCTTCTCAACCATTCCTTGGCTTCAAACTCCCAAATCTCGCGAACGGATTGACCTAACCCAAAAATTCCTGTTGCGTCAGAAAATAAGAAACTCGCCCGATTACAGCGGCATGTGTATTTTTACCCTAGGCCATTCTTGTTAAGCGTTTGGAGCAGCAGAATTGCGAAAAATTTTTCGCCTTCTCAACCATTTCTTGGCTTCAAACTCCCATATCTCGCGAACGGATTGACCTAACCCAAAAATTCCTGTAGCGTCTGAAAATTGGAACTCGCCCGATTACAACGGTATGTGTATTTTTTCCCTAGGCCATTCTTGTTAAGCGTTTGGAGCAGCAGAATTGCGAAAAATTTTTCGCCTTCTCAACCATTTCTTGGCTTCAAACTCCCATACCTCGCGAACGGATTGACCTAATCCAAAAATTCCTATTGCTTCTGAAAGTCGACACTCGCCCGATTACAACGGTATGTGTATTTTTTCCCTAGGCCATTCTGGTTAAGCGTTTGGAGCAGCAGAATTTCGAAAAATTTGTTGTCTTCTCAACCATTTCTTAGCGTCAAACTCCCATATCTCGCGAACGGATTGGCCTAACCCAAAAATTACTGTTGCATCTGAAAGTAGAAACTCGCCCGATTACAACGGTATGTGTATTTTTTCCCTAGGCCATTCTGGTTAAGCGTTTGGAGCAGCAGAATTGCGAAAAATTTTTTGCCTTCTCAACCATTTCTTGGCTTCAAACTCCCATATCTCGCGAACGGACTGACATAACCCAAAAATTCCAATTGCATTTGAAAGTAGAAACTCGCCCGATTACAACGGTATGTGTATTTTTTCCCTAGGCCATTCTGGTTAAGCGTTTGGAGCAGCAGAAGTGCGAAAAATTTGTTGTCTTCTCAACCATTTCTTAGCTTCAAACTCCCATATCTCGCGAACGGATTGACCTAACCCAAAAATTCCTATTGCTTCTGAAAGTCGAAACTCGCCCGATTACAGCGGTATGTGTATTTTTACCCTAGGCCATTCTGGTTAAGCGCTTGTAGCAGCAGAATTGCGAAAAAATTTTTGCCTTCTCAACCATTTCTTGGCTTCAAACTCCCATATCTCGCGAACGGATTGACCTAACCCAAAAATTCCTGTAGCGCCTGAAAGTAGAAACTCGCCCGATTACAACGGTATGTGTATTCTTTCCCTAGGCCATTCTGGTTAAGCGTTTGGAGCAGCAGAATTGCGAAAAATTTTTTGCCTTCTCAACCATTTCTTGGCTTCAAACTCCCATATCTCGCGAACGGATTGACCTAACCCAAAAATTCCAATTGCATCTGAAAGTAGAATCTCGCCCGATTACAACGGTATGTGTATTTTTCCCTATGCCATTCTGGTTAAGCGTTTGGAGCAGCAGAAGTGCGAAAAATTTGTTGTCTTCTCAACCATTTCTTAGCTTCAAACTCCCATATCTCGCGAACGGATTGACCTAACCCAAAAATTCCTGTTGCATCTGAAAGTAGAAACTCGCCCGATTACAACGGTATGTGTATTTTTTCCCTAGGCCATTCTGGTTAAGCGTTTGGAGCAGCAGAATTGCGAAAAATTTTTGGCCTTCTCAACCATTCCTTGGCTTCAAACTCCCAAATCTCGCGAACGGATTGACCTAACTCAAAAATTCCTGTTGCGTCTGAAAATGGAAACTCGCCCGATTACAACGGTATGTGTATTTTTTCCCTAGGCCATTCTGGTTAAGCGTTTGGAGCAGCAGAAGTGCGAAAAATTTGTTGTCTTCTCAACCATTTCTTAGCTTCAAACTCCCATATCTCGCGAACGGATTGACCTAACCCAAAAATTCCTATTGCTTCTGAAAGTCGAAACTCGCCCGATTACAGCGGTATGTGTATTTTTACCCTAGGCCATTCTGGTTAAGCGCTTGGAGCAGCAGAATTGCGAAAAAATTTTTGCCTTCTCAACCATTTCTTGGCTTCAAACTCCCATATCTCGCGAACGGATTGACCTAACCCAAAAATTCCTGTAGCGCCTGAAAGTAGAAACTCGCCCGATTACAACGGTATGTGTATTCTTTCCCTAGGCCATTCTGGTTAAGCGTTTGGAGCAGCAGAATTGCGAAAAATTTTTTGCCTTCTCAACCATTTCTTGGCTTCAAACTCCCATATCTCGCGAACGGATTGACCTAACCCAAAAATTCCAATTGCATCTGAAAGTAGAATCTCGCCCGATTACAACGGTATGTGTATTTTTTCCCTATGCCATTCTGGTTAAGCGTTTGGAGCAGCAGAAGTGCGAAAAATTTGTTGTCTTCTCAACCATTTCTTAGCTTCAAACTCCCATATCTCGCGAACGGATTGACCTAACCCAAAAATTCCTGTTGCATCTGAAAGTAGAAACTCGCCCGATTACAACGGTATGTGTATTTTTTCCCTAGGCCATTCTGGTTAAGCGTTTGGAGCAGCAGAATTGCGAAAAATTTTTTGCCTTCTCAACCATTCCTTGGCTTCAAACTCCCAAATCTCGCGAACGGATTGACCTAACTCAAAAATTCCTGTTGCGTCTGAAAATGGAAACTCGCCCGATTACAACGGTATGTGTATTTTTTCCCTAGGCCATTCTGGTTAAGCGTTTGGAGCAGCAGAAGTGCGAAAAATTTGTTGTCTTCTCAACCATTTCTTAGCTTCAAACTCCCACATCTCGCGAACGGATTGACCTAACCCAAAAATTCCAATTGCATCTGAAAGTAGAAACTCGCCCGATTACAACGGTATGTGTATTTTTTCCCTAGGCCATTCTTGTTAAGCGTTTGGAGCAGCAGAATTGCGAAAAATTTTTTGCCTTCTCAACCATTTCTTGGCTTCAAACTCCCATATCTCGCGAACGGATTGACCTAACCCAAAAATTCCTGTTGCATCTGAAAGTAGAAACTCGCCCGATCACAACGGTATGTGTATTTTTTCCCTAGGCCATTCTGGTTAAGCGTTTGGAGCAGCAGAATTGCGAAAAATTGTTTGCCTTCTCAACCATTTCTTAGCTTCAAACTCCCATATCTCGCGAACGGATTGACCTAACCCAAAAATGCCTGTTGCATCTGAAAGTAGAAACTCGCCCGATTACAACGGTATGTGTATTTTTTCCCTAGACCATTCTTGTTAAGCGTTTGGAGCAGCAGAATTGCGAAAAATTTTTCGCCTTCTCAACCATTTCTTGGCTTCAAACTCCCATATCTCGCGAACGGATTGACCTAACCCAAAAATTCCTGTAGCGTCTGAAAATTGGAACTCGCCCGATTACAACGGTATGTGTATTTTTTCCCTAGGCTATTCTTGTTAAGCGTTTGGAGCAGCAGAATTGCGAAAAATTTTTCGCCTTCTCAACCATTTCTTGGCTTCAAACTCCCATACCTCGCGAACGGATTGACCTAACCCAAAAATTCCTATTGCTTCTGAAAGTCGACACTCGCCCGATTACAACGGTATGTGTATTTTTTCCCTAGGCCATTCTGGTTAAGCGTTTGGAGCAGCAGAATTTCGAAAAATTTGTTGTCTTCTCAACCATTTCTTAGCGTCAAACTCCCATATCTCGCGAACGGATTGGCCTAACCCAAAAATTACTGTTGCATCTGAAAGTAGAAACTCGCCCGATTACAACGGTATGTGTATTTTTTCCCTAGGCCATTCTGGTTAAGCGTTTGGAGCAGCAGAATTGCGAAAAATTTTTTGCCTTCTCAACCATTTCTTGGCTTCAAACTCCCATATCTCGCGAACGGACTGACATAACCCAAAAATTCCTGTAGCGTCTGAAAATGGAAACTCGCCCGATTACAACGGTATGTGTATTTTTTCCCTAGGCCATTCTGGTTAAGCGTTTGGAGCAGCAGAATTGCGAAAAATTTTTTGCCTTCTCAACCATTTCTTGGCTTCAAACTCCCATATCTCGCGAACGGACTGACCTAACCCAAAAATTCCAATTGCATTTGAAAGTAGAAACTCGCCCGATTACAACGGTATGTGTATTTTTTCCCTAGGCCATTCTGGTTAAGCGTTTGGAGCAGCAGAAGTGCGAAAAATTTGTTGTCTTCTCAACCATTTCTTAGCTTCAAACTCCCATATCTCGCGAACGGATTGACCTAACCCAAAAATTCCTATTGCTTCTGAAAGTCGAAACTCGCCCGATTACAGCGGTATGTGTATTTTTACCCTAGGCCATTCTGGTTAAGCGCTTGGAGCAGCAGAATTGCGAAAAAATTTTTGCCTTCTCAACCATTTCTTGGCTTCAAACTCCCATATCTCGCGAACGGATTGACCTAACCCAAAAATTCCTGTAGCGCCTGAAAGTAGAAACTCGCCCGATTACAACGGTATGTGTATTCTTTCCCTAGGCCATTCTGGTTAAGCGTTTGGAGCAGCAGAATTGCGAAAAATTTTTTGCCTTCTCAACCATTTCTTGGCTTCAAACTCCCATATCTCGCGAACGGATTGACCTAACCCAAAAATTCCAATTGCATCTGAAAGTAGAAACTCGCCCGATTACAACGGTATGTGTATTTTTTCCCTATGCCATTCTGGTTAAGCGTTTGGAGCAGCAGAAGTGCGAAAAATTTGTTGTCTTCTCAACCATTTCTTAGCTTCAAACTCCCATATCTCGCGAACGGATTGACCTAACCCAAAAATTCCTGTTGCATCTGAAAGTAGAAACTCGCCCGATTACAACGGTATGTGTATTTTTTCCCTAGGCCATTCTGGTTAAGCGTTTGGAGCAGCAGAATTGCGAAAAATTTTTTGCCTTCTCAACCATTCCTTCGCTTCAAACTCCCAAATCTCGCGAACGGATTGACCTAACTCAAAAATTCCTGTTGCGTCTGAAAATGGAAACTCGCCCGATTACAACGGTATGTGTATTTTTTCCCTAGGCCATTCTGGTTGAGCGTTTGGAGCAGCAGAAGTGCGAAAAATTTGTTGTCTTCTCAACCATTTCTTAGCTTCAAACTCCCACATCTCGCGAACGGATTGACCTAACCCAAAAATTCCAATTGCATCTGAAAGTAGAAACTCGCCCGATTACAACGGTGTGTGTATTTTTTCCCTAGGCCATTCTTGTTAAGCGTTTGGAGCAGCAGAATTGCGAAAAATTTTTTGCCTTCTCAACCATTTCTTGGCTTCAAACTCCCATATCTCGCGAACGGATTGACCTAACCCAAAAATTCCTGTTGCATCTGAAAGTAGAAACTCGCCCGATCACAACGGTATGTGTATTTTTTCCCTAGGCCATTCTGGTTAAGCGTTTGGAGCAGCAGAATTGCGAAAAATTGTTTGCCTTCTCAACCATTTCTTAGCTTCAAACTCCCATATCTCGCGAACGGATTGACCTAACCCAAAAATGCCTGTTGCATCTGAAAGTAGAAACTCGCCCGATTACAACGGTATGTGTATTTTTTCCCTAGACCATTCTTGTTAAGCGTTTGGAGCAGCAGAATTGCGAAAAATTTTTTGCCTTCTCAACCATTTCTTGGCTTCAAACTCCCATATCTCGCGAACGGATTGACCTAACCCAAAAATTCCTATTGATTCTGAAAGTCGAAACTCGCCCGATTACAACGGTATGTGTATTTTTTCCCTAGGCCATTCTGGTAAAGCGTTTGGAGCAGCAGAATTTCGAAAAATTTGTTGTCTTCTCAACCATTTCTTAGCTTCAAACTCCCATATCTCGCGAACGGATTGACCTAAACAAAAAATTCCTGTTGCATCTGAAAGTAGAAACTCGCCCGATTACAGCGGTATGTGTATTTTTTCCCTAGGCCATTCTGGTTAAGCGTTTGGAGCAGCAGAATTGCGAAAATTTTTTTGCCTTCTCAACCATTCCT
The DNA here is from genome assembly GCF_051014685.1 of Ptiloglossa arizonensis. Lineage (NCBI taxonomy): Eukaryota > Metazoa > Arthropoda > Insecta > Hymenoptera > Colletidae > Ptiloglossa > Ptiloglossa arizonensis. The sequence goes on along the minus strand of NW_027478437.1, from coordinate 90,719 downwards.
TGGCTTCGAACTCCCATATCTCGCGAACGGATTGACCTAACTCAAAAATTCCTGTTGCGTCTGAAAGTAGAAACTCGCCCGATTACAGCGGCATGTGCATTTTTACCCTAGGCCATTCTTGTTAAGCGTTTGGAGCAGCAGAATTGCGAAAAATTTTTCGCCTTCTCAACCATTTCTTGGCTTCAAACTCCCATATCTCGCGAACGGATTGACCTAACCCAAAAATTCCTGTAGCGTCTGAAAGTAGAAACTCGCCCGATTACAACGGTATGTGTATTTTTTCCCTAGACCATTCTTGTTAAACGTTTGGAGCAGCAGAATTGTGAAAAATTTTTTACTTCTCAACCATTTCTTTGTTTCAAACTCCCATATCTCGCGAACGGATTGACCTAACCCAAAAATTCCTATTGCTTCTGAAAGTCGAAGCTCGCCCGATTACAACGGTATGTGTATTTTTTCCCTAGGCCATTCTTGTTAAGCGTTTGGAGCAGCAGAATTGCGAAAAATTTTTCGCCTTCTCATCCATTTCTTGGCTTCAAACTCCCATATCTCGCGAACGCATTGACCTAACCCAAAAATTCCTGTTGCATCTGAAAGTAAAAACTCGCCCGATTACAACGGTATGTGTATTTTTTCCCTAGGCCATTCTGGTAAAGCGTTTGGAGCAGCAGAATTTCGAAAAATTTGTTGTCTTCTCAACCATTTCTTAGCGTCAAACTCCCATATCTCGCGAACGGATTGACCTAACCCAAAAATTCCTGTTGCATCTGAAAGAAGAAACTCGCCCGATTACAACGGTATGTGTATTTTTTCCCTAGGCCACTCTGGTTAAGCGTTTGGAGCAGCAGAATTGCGAAAAATTTTTGGCTTCTCAACCATTTCTTGGCTTCAAACTCCCATATCTCGCGAACGGATTGACCTAACCCAAAAATTCCTGTTGCATCTGAAAGTAGAAACTCGCCCGATTACAACGGTATGTGTATTTTTTCCCTAGGCCATTCTGGTTAAGCGTTTGGAGCAGCAGAATTGCGAAAAATTTTTTGCCTTCTCAACCATTCCTTGGCTTCAAACTCCCAAATCTCGCGAACGGATTGACCTAACCCAAAAATTCCTGTTGCGTCAGAAAATAAGAAACTCGCCCGATTACAGCGGCATGTGTATTTTTACCCTAGGCCATTCTTGTTAAGCGTTTGGAGCAGCAGAATTGCGAAAAATTTTTCGCCTTCTCAACCATTTCTTGGCTTCAAACTCCCATACCTCGCGAACGGATTGACCTAACCCAAAAATTCCTGTTGCATCTGAAAGTAGAAACTCGCCCGATTACAACGGTATGTGTATTTTTTCCCTAGACCATTCTTCTTAAGCGTTTGGAGCAGCAGAATTGCGAAAAATTTTTTGCCTTCTCAACCATTTCTTGGCTTCAAACTCCCATATCTCGCGAACGGATTGACCTAACCCAAAAATTCCTATTGATTCTGAAAGTCGAAACTCGCCCGATTACAACGGTATGTGTATTTTTTCCCTAGGCCATTCCGGTTAAGCGTTTGGGGCAGCAGAAGTGCGAAAAAGTTGTTGTCTTCTCAACCATTTCTTAGCGTCAAACTGCCATATCTCGCGAACGGATTGACCTAACCCCAAAATTCCTGTTGCATCTGAAAGTAGAAACTCGCCCGATTACAACGGTATGTGTATTTTTTCCCTAGGCCATTCTGGTTAAGCGTTTGGAGCAGCAGAATTGCGAAAAATTTTTTGCCTTCTCAACCATTCCTTAACTTCAAACACCCATATCTCGCGAACGGATTGACCTAACTCAAAAATTCCTGTTGCGTCTGAAAGTAGAAACTCGCCCGATTACAGCGGTATGTGCATTTTTACCCTAGGCCATTCTTGTTAAGCGTTTGGAGCAGCAGAATTGCGAAAAATTTTTCGCCTTCTCAACCATTTCTTGGCTTCAAACTCCCATATCTCGCGAACGGATTGACCTAACCCAAAAATTCCTGTAGCGTCTGAAAATTGGAACTCGCCCGATTACAACGGTATGTGTATTTTTTCCCTAGGCCATTCTTGTTAAGCGTTTGGAGCAGCAGAATTGCGAAAAATTTTTCGCCTTCTCAACCATTTCTTGGCTTCAAACTCCCATACCTCGCGAACGGATTGACCTAACCCAAAAATTCCTATTGCTTCTGAAAGTCGACACTCGCCCGATTACAACGGTATGTGTATTTTTTCCCTAGGCCATTCTGGTTAAGCGTTTGGAGCAGCAGAATTTCGAAAAATTTGTTGTCTTCTCAACCATTTCTTAGCGTCAAACTCCCATATCTCGCGAACGGATTGGCCTAACCCAAAAATTACTGTTGCATCTGAAAGTAGAAACTCGCCCGATTACAACGGTATGTGTATTTTTTCCCTAGGCCATTCTGGTTAAGCGTTTGGAGCAGCAGAATTGCGAAAAATTTTTTGCCTTCTCAACCATTTCTTGGCTTCAAACTCCCATATCTCGCGAACGGACTGACATAACCCAAAAATTCCTGTAGCGTCTGAAAATGGAAACTCGCCCGATTACAACGGTATGTGTATTTTTTCCCTAGGCCATTCTGGTTAAGCGTTTGGAGCAGCAGAATTGCGAAAAATTTTTTGCCTTCTCAACCATTTCTTGGCTTCAAACTCCCATATCTCGCGAACGGACTGACCTAACCTAAAAATTCCAATTGCATTTGAAAGTAGAAACTCGCCCGATTACAACGGTATGTGTATTTTTTCCCTAGGCCATTCTGGTTAAGCGTTTGGAGCAGCAGAAGTGCGAAAAATTTGTTGTCTTCTCAACCATTTCTTAGCTTCAAACTCCCATATCTCGCGAACGGATTGACCTAACCCAAAAATTCCTATTGCTTCTGAAAGTCGAAACTCGCCCGATTACAGCGGTATGTGTATTTTTACCCTAGGCCATTCTGGTTAAGCGCTTGGAGCAGCAGAATTGCGAAAAAATTTTTGCCTTCTCAACCATTTCTTGGCTTCAAACTCCCATATCTCGCGAACGGATTGACCTAACCCAAAAATTCCTGTAGCGCCTGAAAGTAGAAACTCGCCCGATTACAACGGTATGTGTATTCTTTCCCTAGGCCATTCTGGTTAAGCGTTTGGAGCAGCAGAATTGCGAAAAATTTTTTGCCTTCTCAACCATTTCTTGGCTTCAAACTCCCATATCTCGCGAACGGATTGACCTAACCCAAAAATTCCAATTGCATCTGAAAGTAGAAACTCGCCCGATTACAACGGTATGTGTATTTTTTCCCTATGCCATTCTGGTTAAGCGTTTGGAGCAGCAGAAGTGCGAAAAATTTGTTGTCTTCTCAACCATTTCTTAGCTTCAAACTCCCATATCTCGCGAACGGATTGACCTAACCCAAAAATTCCTGTTGCATCTGAAAGTAGAAACTCGCCCGATTACAACGGTATGTGTATTTTTTCCCTAGGCCATTCTGGTTAAGCGTTTGGAGCAGCAGAATTTCGAAAAATTTGTTGTCTTCTCAACCATTTCTTAGCGTCAAACTCCCATATCTCGCGAACGGATTGGCCTAACCCAAAAATTACTGTTGCATCTGAAAGTAGAAACTCGCCCGATTACAACGGTATGTGTATTTTTTCCCTAGGCCATTCTGGTTAAGCGTTTGGAGCAGCAGAATTGCGAAAAATTTTTTGCCTTCTCAACCATTTCTTGGCTTCAAACTCCCATATCTCGCGAACGGACTGACATAACCCAAAAATTCCTGTAGCGTCTGAAAATGGAAACTCGCCCGATTACAACGGTATGTGTATTTTTTCCCTAGGCCATTCTGGTTAAGCGTTTGGAGCAGCAGAATTGCGAAAAATTTTTTGCCTTCTCAACCATTTCTTGGCTTCAAACTCCCATATCTCGCGAACGGACTGACCTAACCCAAAAATTCCAATTGCATTTGAAAGTAGAAACTCGCCCGATTACAACGGTATGTGTATTTTTCCCTAGGCCATTCTGGTTAAGCGTTTGGAGCAGCAGAAGTGCGAAAAATTTGTTGTCTTCTCAACCATTTCTTAGCTTCAAACTCCCATATCTCGCGAACGGATTGACCTAACCCAATAATTCCTATTGCTTCTGAAAGTCGAAACTCGCCCGATTACAGCGGTATGTGTATTTTTACCCTAGGCCATTCTGGTTAAGCGCTTGGAGCAGCAGAATTGCGAAAAAATTTTTGCCTTCTCAACCATTTCTTGGCTTCAAACTCCCATATCTCGCGAACGGATTGACCTAACCCAAAAATTCCTGTAGCGCCTGAAAGTAGAAACTCGCCCGATTACAACGGTATGTGTATTCTTTCCCTAGGCCATTCTGGTTAAGCGTTTGGAGCAGCAGAATTGCGAAAAATTTTTTGCCTTCTCAACCATTTCTTGGCTTCAAACTCCCATATCTCGCGAACGGATTGACCTAACCCAAAAATTCCAATTGCATCTGAAAGTAGAAACTCGCCCGATTACAACGGTATGTGTATTTTTTCCCTATGCCATTCTGGTTAAGCGTTTGGAGCAGCAGAAGTGCGAAAAATTTGTTGTCTTCTCAACCATTTCTTAGCTTCAAACTCCCATATCTCGCGAACGGATTGACCTAACCCAAAAATTCCTGTTGCATCTGAAAGTAGAAACTCGCCCGATTACAACGGTATGTGTATTTTTTCCCTAGGCCATTCTGGTTAAGCGTTTGGAGCAGCAGAATTGCGAAAAATTTTTTGCCTTCTCAACCATTCCTTGGCTTCAAACTCCCAAATCTCGCGAACGGATTGACCTAACTCAAAAATTCCTGTTGCGTCTGAAAATGGAAACTCGCCCGATTACAACGGTATGTGTATTTTTTCCCTAGGCCATTCTGGTTAAGCGTTTGGAGCAGCAGAAGTGCGAAAAATTTGTTGTCTTCTCAACCATTTCTTAGCTTCAAACTCCCACATCTCGCGAACGGATTGACCTAACCCAAAAATTCCAATTGCATCTGAAAGTAGAAACTCGCCCGATTACAACGGTATGTGTATTTTTTCCCTAGGCCATTCTTGTTAAGCGTTTGGAGCAGCAGAATTGCGAAAAATTTTTTGCCTTCTCAACCATTTCTTGGCTTCAAACTCCCATATCTCGCGAACGGATTGACCTAACCCAAAAATTCCTGTTGCATCTGAAAGTAGAAACTCGCCCGATCACAACGGTATGTGTATTTTTTCCCTAGGCCATTCTGGTTAAGCGTTTGGAGCAGCAGAATTGCGAAAAATTGTTTGTCTTCTCAACCATTTCTTAGCTTCAAACTCCCATATCTCGCGAACGGATTGACCTAACCCAAAAATGCCTGTTGCATCTGAAAGTAGAAACTCGCCCGATTACAACGGTATGTGTATTTTTTCCCTAGACCATTCTTGTTAAGCGTTTGGAGCAGCAGAATTGCGAAAAATTTTTTGCCTTCTCAACCATTTCTTGGCTTCAAACTCCCATATCTCGCGAACGGATTGACCTAACCCAAAAATTCCTATTGATTCTGAAAGTCGAAACTCGCCCGATTACAACGGTATGTGTATTTTTTCCCTAGGCCATTCCGGTTGAGCGTTTGGAGCAGCAGAAGTGCGAGAAAGTTGTTGTCTTCTCAACCATTTCTTAGCTTCAAACTCCCATATCTCGCGAACGGATTGACCTAAACAAAAAATTCCTGTTGCATCTGAAAGTAGAAACTCGCCCGATTACAGCGGTATGTGTATTTTTTCCCTAGGCCATTTTGGTTAAGCGTTTGGAGCAGCAGAATTGCGAAAAATTTTTTGCCTTCTCAACCATTCCTTGGCTTCGAACTCCCATATCTCGCGAACGGATTGACCTAACTCAAAAATTCCTGTTGCGTCTGAAAGTAGAAACTCGCCCGATTACAGCGGCATGTGCATTTTTACCCTAGGCCATTCTTGTTAAGCGTTTGGAGCAGCAGAATTGCGAAAAATTTTTCGCCTTCTCAACCATTTCTTGGCTTCAAACTCCCATATCTCGCGAACGGATTGACCTAACCCAAAAATTCCTGTAGCGTCTGAAAGTAGAAACTCGCCCGATTACAACGGTATGTGTATTTTTTCCCTAGGCCACTCTGGTTAAGCGTTTGGAGCAGCAGAATTGCGAAAAATTTTTGGCTTCTCAACCATTTCTTGGCTTCAAACTCCCATATCTCGCGAACGGATTGACCTAACCCAAAAATTCCTGTTGCATCTGAAAGTAGAAACTCGCCCGATTACAACGGTATGTGTATTTTTTCCCTAGGCCATTCTGGTTAAGCGTTTGGAGCAGCAGAATTGCGAAAAATTTTTTGCCTTCTCAACCATTCCTTGGCTTCAAACTCCCAAATCTCGCGAACGGATTGACCTAACCCAAAAATTCCTGTTGCGTCAGAAAATAAGAAACTCGCCCGATTACAGCGGCATGTGTATTTTTACCCTAGGCCATTCTTGTTAAGCGTTTGGAGCAGCAGAATTGCGAAAAATTTTTCGCCTTCTCAACCATTTCTTGGCTTCAAACTCCCATATCTCGCGAACGGATTGACCTAACCCAAAAATTCCTGTAGCGTCTGAAAATTGGAACTCGCCCGATTACAACGGTATGTGTATTTTTTCCCTAGGCCATTCTTGTTAAGCGTTTGGAGCAGCAGAATTGCGAAAAATTTTTCGCCTTCTCAACCATTTCTTGGCTTCAAACTCCCATACCTCGCGAACGGATTGACCTAACCCAAAAATTCCTGTTGCATCTGAAAGTAGAAACTCGCCCGATTACAACGGTATGTGTATTTTTTCCCTAGACCATTCTTCTTAAGCGTTTGGAGCAGCAGAATTGCGAAAAATTTTTTGCCTTCTCAACCATTTCTTGGCTTCAAACTCCCATATCTCGCGAACGGATTGACCTAACCCAAAAATTCCTATTGATTCTGAAAGTCGAAACTCGCCCGATTACAACGGTATGTGTATTTTTTCCCTAGGCCATTCCGGTTAAGCGTTTGGGGCAGCAGAAGTGCGAAAAAGTTGTTGTCTTCTCAACCATTTCTTAGCGTCAAACTGCCATATCTCGCGAACGGATTGACCTAACCCCAAAATTCCTGTTGCATCTGAAAGTAGAAACTCGCCCGATTACAACGGTATGTGTATTTTTTCCCTAGGCCATTCTGGTTAAGCGTTTGGAGCAGCAGAATTGCGAAAAATTTTTTGCCTTCTCAACCATTCCTTGACTTCAAACTCCCATATCTCGCGAACGGATTGACCTAACTCAAAAATTCCTGTTGCGTCTGAAAGTAGAAACTCGCCCGATTACAGCGGTATGTGCATTTTTACCCTAGGCCATTCTTGTTAAGCGTTTGGAGCAGCAGAATTGCGAAAAATTTTTCGCCTTCTCAACCATTTCTTGGCTTCAAACACCCATATCTCGCGAACGGATTGACCTAACCCAAAAATTCCTGTTGCATCTGAAAGTAGAAACTCGCCCGATTACAACGGTATGTGTATTTTTTCCCTAGGCCATTCTGGTTAAGCGTTTGGAGCAGCAGAAGTGCGAAAAATTTGTTGTCTTCTCAACCATTTCTTAGCTTCAAACTCCCATATCTCGCGAACGGATTGACCTAACCCAAAAATTCCTGTTGCATCTGAAAGTAGAAACTCGCCCGATTACAACGGTATGTGTATTTTTTCCCTAGGCCATTCCGGTTAAGCGTTTGGAGCAGCAGAAGTGCGAAAAAGTTGTTGTCTTCTCAACCATTTCTTAGCTTCAAACTCCCATATCTCGCGAACGGATTGACCTAAACAAAAAATTCCTGTTGCATCTGAAAGTAGAAACTCGCCCGATTACAGCGGTATGTGTATTTTTTTCCTAGGCCATTCTGGTTAAGCGTTTGGAGCAGCAGAATTGCGAAAAATTTGTTGTCTTCTCAACCATTTCTTAGCGTCAAACTGCCATATCTCGCGAACGGATTGACCTAACCCCAAAATTCCTGTTGCATCTGAAAGTAGAAACTCGCCCGATTACAACGGTATGTGTATTTTTTCCCTAGGCCATTCTGGTTAAGCGTTTGGAGCAGCAGAATTGCGAAAAATTTTTTGCCTTCTCAACCATTCCTTGACTTCAAACTCCCATATCTCGCGAACGGATTGACCTAACTCAAAAATTCCTGTTGCGTCTGAAAGTAGAAACTCGCCCGATTACAGCGGTATGTGCATTTTTACCCTAGGCCATTCTTGTTAAGCGTTTGGAGCAGCAGAATTGCGAAAAATTTTTCGCCTTCTCAACCATTTCTTGGCTTCAAACACCCATATCTCGCGAACGGATTGACCTAACCCAAAAATTCCTGTTGCATCTGAAAGTAGAAACTCGCCCGATTACAACGGTATGTGTATTTTTTCCCTAGGCCATTCTGGTTAAGCGTTTGGAGCAGCAGAAGTGCGAAAAATTTGTTGTCTTCTCAACCATTTCTTAGCTTCAAACTCCCATATCTCGCGAACGGATTGACCTAACCCAAAAATTCCTGTTGCATCTGAAAGTAGAAACTCGCCCGATTACAACGGTATGTGTATTTTTTCCCTAGGCCATTCCGGTTAAGCGTTTGGAGCAGCAGAAGTGCGAAAAAGTTGTTGTCTTCTCAACCATTTCTTAGCTTCAAACTCCCATATCTCGCGAACGGATTGACCTAAACAAAAAATTCCTGTTGCATCTGAAAGTAGAAACTCGCCCGATTACAGCGGTATGTGTATTTTTTTCCTAGGCCATTCTGGTTAAGCGTTTGGAGCAGCAGAATTGCGAAAAATTTGTTGTCTTCTCAACCATTTCTTAGCGTCAAACTGCCATATCTCGCGAACGGATTGACCTAACCCCAAAATTCCTGTTGCACCTGAAAGTAGAAACTCGCCCGATTACAACGGTATGTGTATTTCTTCCCTAGGCCATTCTTGTTAAGCGTTTGGAGCAGCAGAATTGCGAAAAATTTTTCGCCTTCTCATCCATTTGTTGGCTTCAAACTCCCATATCTCGCGAACGGATTGACCTAACCCAAAAATTCCTGTTGCATCTGAAAGTAGAAACTCGCCCGATTACAACGGTATGTGTATTTTTTCCCTAGGCCATTCTGGTAAAGCGTTTGGAGCAGCAGAATTTCGAAAAATTTGTTGTCTTCACAACCATTTCTTAGCGTCAAACTCCCATATCTCGCGAACGGATTGACCTAACCGAAAAATTCCTGTTGCATCTGAAAGTAGAAACTCGCCCGATTACAACGGTATGTGTATTTTTTCCCTAGGCCATTCTTGTTAAGCGTTTGGAGCAGCAGAATTGCGAAAAATTTTTTGCCTTCTCAACCATTTCTTGGCTTCAAACTCCCATATCTCGCGAACGGATTGACCTAACCCAAAAATTCCTGTTGCATCTGAAAGTAGAAACTCGCCCGATTACAACGGTATGTGTATTTTTTCCCTAGGCCATTCTGGTTAAGCGTTTGGAGCAGCAGAATTGCGAAAAAGTTGTTGTCTTCTCAACCATTTCTTACCTTCAAACTCCCATATCACGCGAACGGATTGACCTAAACCAAAAATTCCTGTTGCATCTGAAAGTAGAAACTCGCCCGATTACAGCGGTATGTGTATTTTTTCCCTAGAACATTCTGGTTAAGCGCTTCGAGCAGCAGAATTGCGAAAAATTTTTTGCCTTCTCAACCATTTCTTGGCTTCAAACTCCCATATCTCGCGAACGGATTGACCTAACCCAAAAATTCCTGTAGCGTCTGAAAGTAGAAACTCGCCCGATTACGACGGTATGTGTATTTTTTCCCTAGACCATTCTTGTTAAGCGTTTGGAGCAGCAGAATTGCGAAAAATTTTTCGCCTTCTCAACCATTTCTTGGCTTCAAACTCCCATATCTCGCGAACGTATTGACCTAACCCAAAAATTCCTGTGGCGTCTGAAAATGGAAACTCGCCCGATTACAACGGTATGTGTATTTTTTCCCTAGGCCATTCTTGTTAAGCGTTTGGAGCAGCAGAATTGCGAAAAATTTTTCGCCTTCTCAACCATTTCTTGGCTTCAAACTCCCATACCTCGCGAACGGATTGACCTAACCCAAAAATTCCTATTGCTTCTGAAAGTCGAAACTCGCACGATTACAACGGTATGTGTATTTTTTCCCTAGGCCATTCTGGTTAAGCGTTTGGAGCAGCAGAAGTGCGAAAAATTTGTTGTCTTCTCAACCGTTTCTTAGCTTCAAACTCCCATATCTCGCGAACGGATTGACCTAACCCAAAAATTCAAATTGCATCTGAAAGTAGAAACTCGCCCGATTACAACGGTATGTGTATTTTTTCCCTAGGCCATTCCGGTTAAGCGTTTGGAGCAGCAGAAGTGCGAAAAAGTTGTTGTCTTCTCAACCACTTCTTAGCTTCAAACTCCCATATCTCGCGAACGGATTGACCTAAACAAAAAATTCCTGTTGCATCTGAAAGTAGAAACTCGCCCGATTACAGCGGTATGTGTATTTTTTTCCTAGGCCATTCTGGTTAAGCGTTTGGAGCAGCAGAATTGCGAAAAATTTGTTGTCTTCTCAACCATTTCTTAGCGTCAAACTGCCATATCTCGCGAACGGATTGACCTAACCGAAAAATTCCTGTTGCATCTGAAAGTAGAAACTCGCCCGATTACAACGGTATGTGTATTTTTTCCCTAGGCCATTCTTGTTAAGCGTTTGGAGCAGCAGAATTGCGAAAAATTTTTTGCCTTCTCAACCATTTCTTGGCTTCAAACTCCCATATCTCGCGAACGGATTGACCTAACCCAAAAATTCCTGTTGCATCTGAAAGTAGAAACTCGCCCGATTACAACGGTATGTGTATTTTTTCCCTAGGGCATTCTGGTTAAGCGTTTGGAGCAGCAGAATTGCGAAAAATTTTTGGCTTCTCAACCATTTCTTGGCTTCAAACTCCCATATCTCGCGAACGGATTGACCTAACCCAAAAATTCCTGTTGCATCTGATAGTAGAAACTCGCCCGATTACAACGGTATGTGTATTTTTTCCCTAGGCCATTCTGGTTAAGCGTTTGGAGCAGCAGAATTGCGAAAAATTTTTTGCCTTCTCAACCATTTCTTAGCTTCAAACTCCCATATCCCGCGAACGGATTGACCTAACCCAAAAATTCCTGTTGCATCTGAAAGTAGAAACTCGCCCGATTACAACGGTATGTGTATTTTTTCCCTAGGCCATTCTGGTTAAGCGTTTGGAGCAGCAGAATTTCGAAAAATTTGTTGTCTTCTCAACCATTTCTTAGCGTCAAACTCCCATATCTCGCGAACGGATTGACCTAACCCAAAAATTCCTGTTGCATCTGAAAGTAGAAACTCGCCCGATTACAACGGTATGTGTATTTTTTCCCTAGGCCATTCTGGTTAAGCGTTTGGAGCAGCAGAATTGCGAAAAATTTTTAGCCTTCTCAACAATTCCTTGGCTTCAAACTCCCAAATCTCGCGAACGGATTGACCTAACTCAAAAATTCCTGTTGCGTCTGAAAGTAGAAACTCGCCCGATTACAGCGGTATGTGTATTTTTACCCTAGGCCATTCTTGTTAAGCGTTTGGAGCAGCAGAATTGCGAAAAATTTTTCGCCTTCTCAACCATTTCATGGCTTCAAACTCCCATATCTCGCGAACGGATTGACCTAACCCAAAAATTCCTGTAGCGTCTGAAAATGGAAACTCGCCCGATTACAACGGTATGTGTATTTTTTCCCTAGGCCATTCTTGTTAAGCGTTTGGAGCAGCAGAATTGCGAAAAAATTTTCGCCTTCTCAACCATTTCTTGGCTTCAAACTCCCATACCTCGCGAACGGATTGACCTAACCCAAAAATTCCTATTGCTTCTGAATGTCGAAACTGGCCCGATTACAACGGTATGTGTATTTTTTCCCTAGGCCATTCTGGTTAAGCGTTTGGAGCAGCAGAATTGCGAAAAATTTGTTGTCTTCTCAACCCTTTCTTAGCTTCAAACTCCCATATCTCGCGAACGGATTGACCTAACCCTAAAATTCCAATTGCATCTGAAAGTAGAAACTCGCCCGATTACAACGGTATGTGTATTTTTTCCCTAGGCCATTCTTGTTAAGCGTTTGGAGCAGCAGAATTGCGAAAAAATTTTAGCCTTCTCAACCATTTCTTGGCTTCAAACTCCCATATCTCGCGAACGGATTGACCTAACCCAAAAATTCTTATTGCTTCTGAAATTCGAAACTCGCCCGATTACAGCGGTATGTGTATTTTTACCCTAGGCCATTCTTGTTAAGCGTTTGGAGCAGCAGAATTGCGAAAAATTTTTCGCCTTCTCAACCATTTCTTGGCTTCAAACTCCCATATCTCGCGAACGGATTGACCTAACCCAAAAATTCCAATTGCATCTGAAAGTAGAAACTCGCCCGATTACAACGGTATGTGTATTTTTTCCCTAGGCCATTCTGGTTAAGCGTTTGGAGCAGCAGAAGTGCGAAAAATTTGTTGTCTTCTCAACCATTCCTTGGCTTCAAACTCCCATATCTCGCGAACGGATTGACCTAACTCAAAAATTCCTGTTGCGTCTGAAAGTAGAAACTCGCCCGATTACAACGGTATGTGTATTTTTTCCCTAGGCCATTCTGGTTAAGCGTTTGGAGCAGCAGAATTGCGAAAAATTTTTTGCCTTCTCAACCATTTCTTAGCTTCAAACTCCCAAATCTCGCGAACGGATTGACCTAACTCAAAAATTCCTATTGCTTCTGAAAGTCGAAACTCGCCCGATTACAACGGTATGTGTATTTTTACCCTAGGCCATTCTGGTTAAGCGTTTGGAGCAGTAGAATTGCGAAAAATTTTTTGCCTTCTCAACCATTTCTTGGCTTCAAACTCCCATATCTCGCGAACGGATAGACCTAACCCAAAAATTCCTGTAGCGTTTGAAAGTAGAAACTCGCCCGATTACAACGGTATGTGTATTCTTTCCCTAGGCCATTCTGGTTAAGCGTTTGGAGCAGCAGAATTGCGAAAAATTTTTTGCCTTCTCAACCATTTCTTGGCTCAAACTCCCATATCTCGCGAACGGATTGACCTAACCCAAAAATTCCAATTGCATCTGAAAGTAGAAACTCGCACGATTACAACGGTATGTGTATTTTTTCCCTAGGCCATTCTGGTTAAGCGTTTGGAGCAGCAGAAGTGCGAAAAATTTGTTGTCTTCTCAACCATTTCTTAGCTTCAAACTCCCATATCTCGCGAACGGATTGACCTAACCCAAAAATTCCTGTTGCATCTGAAAGTAGAAACTCGCCCGATTACAACGGTATGTGTATTTTTTCCCTAGGCCATTCTGGTTAAGCGTTTGGAGCAGCAGAATTTCGAAAAATTTGTTGTCTTCTCAACCATTTCTTAGCGTCAAACTCCCATATCTCGCGAAAGGATTGACCTAACCCAAAAATTCCTGTTGCATCTGAAAGTAGAAACTCGCCCGATTACAACGGTATGTGTATTTTTTCCCTAGGCCATTCTGGTTAAGCGTTTGGAGCAGCAGAATTGCGAAAAATTTTTTGCCTTCTCAACCATTCCTTGGCTTCAAACTCCCAAATCTCGCGAACGGATTGACCTAACTCAAAAATTCCTGTTGCGTCTGAAATTAGAAACTCGCCCGATTACAGCGGCATGTGTATTTTTACCCTAGGCCATTCTGGTTAAGCGTTTGGAGCAGCAGAACTGCGAAAAATTTTTAGCCTTCTCAACAATTCCTTGGCTTCAAACTCCCAAATCTCGCGAACGGATTGACCTAACTCAAAAATTCCTGTTGCGTCTGAAAGTAGAAACTCGCCCGATTACAGCGGTATGTGTATTTTTACCCTAGGCCATTCTTGTTAAGCGTTTGGAGCAGCAGAATTGCGAAAAATTTTTCGCCTTCTCAACCATTTCATGGCTTCAAACTCCCATATCTCGCGAACGGATTGACCTAACCCAAAAATTCCTGTAGCGTCTGAAAATGGAAACTCGCCCGATTACAACGGTATGTGTATTTTTTCCCTAGGCCATTCTTGTTAAGCGTTTGGAGCAGCAGAATTGCGAAAAAATTTTCGCCTTCTCAACCATTTCTTGGCTTCAAACTCCCATACCTCGCGAACGGATTGACCTAACCCAAAAATTCCTATTGCTTCTGAATGTCGAAACTGGCCCGATTACAACGGTATGTGTATTTTTTCCCTAGGCCATTCTGGTTAAGCGTTTGGAGCAGCAGAATTGCGAAAAATTTGTTGTCTTCTCAACCCTTTCTTAGCTTCAAACTCCCATATCTCGCGAACGGATTGACCTAACCCTAAAATTCCAATTGCATCTGAAAGTAGAAACTCGCCCGATTACAACGGTATGTGTATTTTTTCCCTAGGCCATTCTTGTTAAGCGTTTGGAGCAGCAGAATTGCGAAAAAATTTTAGCCTTCTCAACCATTTCTTGGCTTCAAACTCCCATATCTCGCGAACGGATTGACCTAACCCAAAAATTCTTATTGCTTCTGAAATTCGAAACTCGCCCGATTACAGCGGTATGTGTATTTTTACCCTAGGCCATTCTTGTTAAGCGTTTGGAGCAGCAGAATTGCGAAAAATTTTTCGCCTTCTCAACCATTTCTTGGCTTCAAACTCCCATATCTCGCGAACGGATTGACCTAACCCAAAAATTCCAATTGCATCTGAAAGTAGAAACTCGCCCGATTACAACGGTATGTGTATTTTTTCCCTAGGCCATTCTGGTTAAGCGTTTGGAGCAGCAGAAGTGCGAAAAATTTGTTGTCTTCTCAACCATTCCTTGGCTTCAAACTCCCATATCTCGCGAACGGATTGACCTAACTCAAAAATTCCTGTTGCGTCTGAAAGTAGAAACTCGCCCGATTACAACGGTATGTGTATTTTTTCCCTAGGCCATTCTGGTTAAGCGTTTGGAGCAGCAGAATTGCGAAAAATTTTTTGCCTTCTCAACCATTTCTTAGCTTCAAACTCCCAAATCTCGCGAACGGATTGACCTAACTCAAAAATTCCTATTGCTTCTGAAAGTCGAAACTCGCCCGATTACAACGGTATGTGTATTTTTACCCTAGGCCATTCTGGTTAAGCGTTTGGAGCAGTAGAATTGCGAAAAATTTTTTGCCTTCTCAACCATTTCTTGGCTTCAAACTCCCATATCTCGCGAACGGATAGACCTAACCCAAAAATTCCTGTAGCGTTTGAAAGTAGAAACTCGCCCGATTACAACGGTATGTGTATTCTTTCCCTAGGCCATTCTGGTTAAGCGTTTGGAGCAGCAGAATTGCGAAAAATTTTTTGCCTTCTCAACCATTTCTTGGCTCAAACTCCCATATCTCGCGAACGGATTGACCTAACCCAAAAATTCCAATTGCATCTGAAAGTAGAAACTCGCACGATTACAACGGTATGTGTATTTTTTCCCTAGGCCATTCTGGTTAAGCGTTTGGAGCAGCAGAAGTGCGAAAAATTTGTTGTCTTCTCAACCATTTCTTAGCTTCAAACTCCCATATCTCGCGAACGGATTGACCTAACCCAAAAATTCCTGTTGCATCTGAAAGTAGAAACTCGCCCGATTACAACGGTATGTGTATTTTTTCCCTAGGCCATTCTGGTTAAGCGTTTGGAGCAGCAGAATTTCGAAAAATTTGTTGTCTTCTCAACCATTTCTTAGCGTCAAACTCCCATATCTCGCGAAAGGATTGACCTAACCCAAAAATTCCTGTTGCATCTGAAAGTAGAAACTCGCCCGATTACAACGGTATGTGTATTTTTTCCCTAGGCCATTCTGGTTAAGCGTTTGGAGCAGCAGAATTGCGAAAAATTTTTTGCCTTCTCAACCATTCCTTGGCTTCAAACTCCCAAATCTCGCGAACGGATTGACCTAACTCAAAAATTCCTGTTGCGTCTGAAATTAGAAACTCGCCCGATTACAGCGGCATGTGTATTTTTACCCTAGGCCATTCTGGTTAAGCGTTTGGAGCAGCAGAACTGCGAAAAATTTGTTGTCTTCTCAACCATTTCTTAGCTTCAAACTCCCATATCTCGCGAACGGATTGACCTAACCCAAAAATTCCTATTGCTTCTGAAAGTCGAAACTCGCCCGATTACAGCGGTATGTGTATTTTTACCCTAGGCCATTCTGGTTAAGCGTTTGGAGCAGCAGAAGTGCGAAAAATTTGTTGTCTTCTCAACCATTTCTTAGCTTCAAACTCCCATATCTCGCGAACGGATTGACCTAACCCAAAAATTCCTGTTGCATCTGAAAGTAGAAACTCGCCCGATTACAGCGGTATGTGTATTTTTTCCCTAGGCCATTCTGGTTAAGCGTTTGGAGCAGCAGAATTTCGAAAAATTTGTTGTCTTCTCAACCATTTCTTAGCGTCAAACTCCCATATCTCGCGAACGGATTGACCTAACCCAAAAGTTCCTGTTGCATCTGAAAGTAGAAACTCGCCCGATTACAACGGTATGTGTATTTTTTCCCTAGGCCATTCTGGTTAAGCGTTTGGAGCAGCAGAAATGCGAAAAATTTTTTGCCTTCTCAACCATTCCTTGGCTTCAAACTCCCAAATCTCGCGAACGGATTGACCTAACTCAAAAATTCCTGTTGCGTCTGAAATTAGAAACTCGCCCGATTACAGCGGCACGTGTATTTTTACCCTAGGCCATTCTTGTTAAGCGTTTGGAGCAGCAGAATTGCGAAAAATTTTCTGCCTTCTCAACCATTTCTTGGCTTCAAACTCCCATATCTCGCGAACGGATTGACCTAACCCAAAAATTCCTATTGCTTCTGAAAGTCGAAACTCGCCCGATTACAACGGTATGTGTATTTTTTCCCTAGGCCATTCTGGTTAAGCGTTTGGAGCAGCAGAAGTGCGAAAAAGTTGTTGTCTTATCAACCATTACTTAGCTTCAAACTCCTATATCTCGCGAACGGATTGACCTAAACCAAAAATTCCTGTTGCATCTGAAAGTAGAAACTCGCCCGATTACAGCGGTATGTGTATTTTTTCCCTAGGCCGTTCTGGTTAAGCGTTTGGAGCTGCAGAATTGCGAAAAATTTTTTGCCTTCTCAACCATTTCTTGGCTTCAAACTCCCATATCTCGCGAACGGATTGACCTAACACAAAAATTCCTATTGCATGTGAAAGTAGAAACTCTCCCGATTACAACGGTATGTGTATTTTTTCCCTAGGCCATTCTGGTAAAGCGTTTGGAGCAGCAGAATTTCGAAAAATTTGTTGTCTCCTCAACCATTTCTTAGCGTCAAACTCCCATATCTCGCGAACGGATTGACCTAACCCAAAAATTCCTGTTGCATCTGAAAGTAGAAACTCGCCCGATTACAACGGTATGTGTATTTTTTCCCTAGGCCATTCCGGTTAAGCGTTTGGAGCAGCAGAAGTGCGAAAAAGTTGTTGTCTTCTCAACCATTTCTTAGCTTCAAACTCCCATATCTCGCGAACGGATTGACCTAACCGAAAAATTCCTGTTGCATCTGAAAGTAGAAACTCGCCCGATTACAGCGGTATGTGCATTTTTACGCTAGGCCATTCTTGTTAAGCGTTTGGAGCAGCAGAATTGCGAAAAATTTTTCGCCTTCTCAACCATTTCTTGGCTTCAAACTCCCATATCTCGCGAACGGATTGACCTAACCCAAAAATTCCTGTAGCGTCTGAAAGTAGAAACTCGCCCGATTACAACGGTATGTGTATTTTTTCCCTAGACCATTCTTGTTAAGCGTTTGGAGCAGCAGAATTGCGAAAAATTTTTTGCCTTCTCAACCATTTCTTGGTTTCAAACTCCCATATCTTGCGAACGGATTGACCTAACCCAAAAATTCCTATTGCTTCTGAAAGTCGAAGCTCGCCCGATTACAACGGTATGTGTATTTTTTCCCTAGGCCACTCTTGTTAAGCGTTTGGAGCAGCAGAATTGCGAAAAATTTTTCGCCTTCTCATCCATTTCTTGGCTTCAAACTCCCATATCTCGCGAACGGATTGACCTAACCCAAAAATTCCTGTTGCATCTGAAAGTAGAAACTCGCCCGATTACAACGGTGTGTGTATTTTTTCCCTAGGCCATTCTGGTTAAGCGTTTGGAGCAGCAGAAGTGCGAAAAATTTTTTGCCTTCTCAACCATTTCTTGGTTTCAAACTCCCATATCTCGCGAACGGATTGACCTAACCCAAAAATTCCTATTGCTTCTGAAAGTCGAAGCTCGCCCGATTACAACGGTATGTGTATTTTTTCCCTAGGCCATTCTGGTTAAGCGTTTGGAGCAGCAGAAGTGCGAAAAATTTGTTGTCTTCTCAACCATTTCTTAGCTTCAAACTCCCATATCTCGCGAACGGATTGACCTAACAGAAAAATTCCTGTTGCATCTGAAAGTAGAAACTCGCCCGATTACAACGGTATGTGTATTTTTTCCCTAGGCCATTCTGGTTAAGCGTTTGGAGCAGCAGAATTGCGAAAAATTTGTTGTCTTCTCAACCATTTCTTGGCTTCAAACTCCCATATCTCGCGAACGGATTGACCTAACCCCAAAATTCCTGTTGCATCTGAAAGTAGAAACTCGCCCGATTACAACGGTATGTGTATTTTTTCCCTAGGCCATTCTGGTTAAGCGTTTGGAGCAGCAGAAATGCGAAAAATTTTTTGCCTTCTCAACCATTCCTTGGCTTCAAACTCCCATATCTCGCGAACGGATTGACCTAACCCAAAAATTCCTGTAGCGTCTGAAAGTAGAAACTCGCCCGATTACAACGGTATGTGTATTTTATCCCTAGGCCATTCTTGTGAAGCGTTTGGAGCAGCAGAATTGCGAAAAATTGTTTGCCTTCTCAACCATTTCTTGGCTTCAAACTCCCATATCTCGCGAACGGATTGACCTATCTCAAAAATTCCTGTTGCGTCTGAAAGTAGAAACTCGCCCGATTACAGAGGTATGTGTATTTTTACCCTAAGCCATTCTTGTTAAGCGTTTGGAGCAGCAGAATTGCGAAAAATTTTTCGCCTTCTCAACCATTTCTTGGCTTCAAACTCCCATATCTCGCGAACGGATTGACCTAACCCAAAAATTCCTGTTGCATCTGAAAGTAGAAACTCGCCCGATTACAACGGTATGTGTATTTTTTCCCTAGGCCATTCTGGTTAAGCGTTTGGAGCAGCAGAAGTGCGAAAAAGTTGTTGTCTTATCAACCATTACTTAGCTTCAAACTCCTATATTTCGCGAACGGATTGACCTAAACCAAAAATTCCTGTTGCATCTGAAAGTAGAAACTCGCCCGATTACAGCGGTATGTGTATTTTTTCCCTAGGCCATTCTGGTTAAGCGTTTGGAGCTGCAGAATTGCGAAAAATTTTTTGCCTTCTCAACCATTTCTTGGCTTCAAACTCCCATATCTCGCGAACGGATTGACCTAACCGAAAAATTCCTGTTGCATCTGAAAGTAGAAACTCGCCCGATTACAGCGGTATGTGCATTTTTACCCTAGGCCATTCTTGTTAAGCGTTTGGAGCAGCAGAATTGCGAAAAATTTTTCGCCTTCTCAACCATTTCTTGGCTTCAAACTCCCATATCTCGCGAACGGATTGACCTAACCGAAAAATTCCTGTAGCGTCTGAAAGTAGAAACTCGCCCGATTACAACGGTATGTGTATTTTTTCCCTAGACCATTCTTGTTAAGCGTTTGGAGCAGCAGAATTGCGAAAAATTTTTTGCCTTCTCAACCATTTCTTGGTTTCAAACTCCCATATCTCGCGAACGGATTGACCTAACCCAAAAATTCCTATTGCTTCTGAAAGTCGAAGCTCGCCCGATTACAACGGTATGTGTATTTTTTCCCTAGGCCATTCTGGTTAAGCGTTTGGAGCAGCAGAAGTGCGAAAAATTTTTTGCCTTCTCAACCATTTCTTGGTTTCAAACTCCCATATCTCGCGAACGGATTGACCTAACCCAAAAATTCCTATTGCTTCTGAAAGTCGAAGCTCGCCCGATTACAACGGTATGTGTATTTTTTCCCTAGGCCATTCTGGTTAAGCGTTTGGAGCAGCAGAAGTGCGAAAAATTTGTTGTCTTCTCAACCATTTCTTAGCTTCAAACTCCCATATCTCGCGAACGGATTGACCTAACAGAAAAATTCCTGTTGCATCTGAAAGTAGAAACTCGCCCGATTACAACGGTATGTGTATTTTTTCCCTAGGCCATTCTGGTTAAGCGTTTGGAGCAGCAGAATTGCGAAAAATTTGTTGTCTTCTCAACCATTTCTTGGCTTCAAACTCCCATACCTCGCGAACGGATTGACCTAACCCCAAAATTCCTGTTGCATCTGAAAGTAGAAACTCGCCCGATTACAACGGTATGTGTATTTTTTCCCTAGGCCATTCTGGTTAAGCGTTTGGAGCAGCAGAAATGCGAAAAATTTTTTGCCTTCTCAACCATTCCTTGGCTTCAAACTCCCATATCTCGCGAACGGATTGACCTGACCCAAAAATTCCTGTAGCGTCTGAAAGTAGAAACTCGCCCGATTACAACGGTATGTGTATTTTATCCCTAGGCCATTCTTGTGAAGCGTTTGGAGCAGCAGAATTGCGAAAAATTGTTTGCCTTCTCAACCATTTCTTGGCTTCAAACTCCCATATCTCGCGAACGGATTGACCTATCTCAAAAATTCCTGTTGCGTCTGAAAGTAGAAACTCGCCCGATTACAGAGGTATGTGTATTTTTACCCTAAGCCATTCTTGTTAAGCGTTTGGAGCAGCAGAATTGCGAAAAATTTTTCGCCTTCTCAACCATTTCTTGGCTTCAAACTCCCATATCTCGCGAACGGATTGACCTAACCCAAAAATTCCTGTTGCATCTGAAAGTAGAAACTCGCCCGATTACAACGGTATGTGTATTTTTTCCCTAGGCCATTCTTGTTAAGCGTTTGGAGCAGCAGAATTGCGAAAAATTTTTTGCCTTCTCAACCATTTCTTTGCTTCAAACTCCCATATCTCGCGAACGGATTGACCTAACCCAAAAATTCCTATTGCTTCTGAAAGTCGAAACTCGCCCGATTACAACGGTATGTGTATTTTTTCCCTAGGCCATTCTGGTTAAGCGTTTGGAGCAGCAGAAGTGCGAAAAAGTTGTTGTCTTATCAACCATTACTTAGCTTCAAACTCCTATATCTCGCGAACGGATTGACCTAAACCAAAAATTCCTGTTGCATCTGAAAGTAGAAACTCGCCCGATTACAGCGGTATGTGTATTTTTTCCCTAGGCCATTCTGGTTAAGCGTTTGGAGCTGCAGAATTGCGAAAAATTTTTTGCCTTCTCAACCATTTCTTGGCTTCAAACTCCCATATCTCGCGAACGGATTGACCTAACCCAAAAATTCCTATTGCATGTGAAAGTAGAAACTCGCCCGATTACAACGGTATGTGTATTTTCTCCCTAGGCCATTCTGGTAAAGCGTTTGGAGCAGCAGAATTTCGAAAAATTTGTTGTCTCCTCAACCATTTCTTAGCGTCAAACTCCCATATCTCGCGAACGGATTGACCTAACCCAAAAATTCCTGTTGCATCTGAAAGTAGAAACTCGCCCGATTACAACGGTATGTGTATTTTTTCCCTAGGCCATTCCGGTTAGGCGTTTGGAGCAGCAGAAGTGCGAAAAAGTTGTTGTCTTCTCAACCATTTCTTAGCTTCAAACTCCCATATCTCGCGAACGGATTGACCTAACCGAAAAATTCCTGTTGCATCTGAAAGTAGAAACTCGCCCGATTACAGCGGTATGTGCATTTTTACCCTAGGCCATTCTTGTTAAGCGTTTGGAGCAGCAGAATTGCGAAAAATTTTTCGCCTTCTCAACCATTTCTTGGCTTCAAACTCCCATATCTCGCGAACGGATTGACCTAACCCAAAAATTCCTGTAGCGTCTGAAAGTAGAAACTCGCCCGATTACAACGGTATGTGTATTTTTTCCCTAGACCATTCTTGTTAAGCGTTTGGAGCAGCAGAATTGCGAAAAATTTTTTGCCTTCTCAACCATTTCTTGGTTTCAAACTCCCATATCTCGCGAACGGATTGACCTAACCCAAAAATTCCTATTGCTTCTGAAAGTCGAAGCTCGCCCGATTACAACGGTATGTGTATTTTTTCCCTAGGCCATTCTTGTTAAGCGTTTGGAGCAGCAGAATTGCGAAAAATTTTTCGCCTTCTCATCCATTTCTTGGCTTCAAACTCCCATATCTCGCGAACGGATTGACCTAACCCAAAAATTCCTGTTGCATCTGAAAGTAGAAACTCGCCCGATTACAACGGTATGTGTATTTTTTCCCTAGGCCATACTGGTTAAGCGTTTGGAGCAGCAGAAGTGCGAAAAATTTGTAGTCTTCTCAACCATTTCTTAGCTTCAAACTCCCATATCTCGCGAACGGATTGACCTAACAGAAAAATTCCTGTTGCATCTGAAAGTAGAAACTCGCCCGATTACAACGGTATGTGTATTTTTTCCCTAGGCCATTCTGGTTAAGCGTTTGGAGCAGCAGAATTGCGAAAAATTTGTTGTCTTCTCAACCATTTCTTGGCTTCAAACTCCCATATCTCGCGAACGGATTGACCTAACCCCAAAATTCCTGTTGCATCTGAAAGTAGAAACTCGCCCGATTACAACGGTATGTGTATTTTTTCCCTAGGCCATTCTGGTTAAGCGTTTGGAGCAGCAGAATTGCGAAAAATTTTTTGCCTTCTCAACCATTCCTTGGCTTCAAACTCCCATATCTCGCGAACGGATTGACCTAACCCCAAAATTCCTGTTGCATCTGAAAGTAGAAACTCGCCCGATTACAACGGTATGTGTATTTTTTCCCTAGGCCATTCTGGTTAAGCGTTTGGAGCAGCAGAATTGCGAAAAATTTTTTGCCTTCTCAACCATTCCTTGGCTTCAAACTCCCATATCTCGCGAACGGATTGACCTAACCCAAAAATTCCTGTAGCGTCTGAAAGTAGAAACTCGCCCGATTACAACGGTATGTGTATTTTATCCCTAGGCCATACTTGTGAAGCGTTTGGGGCAGCAGAATTGCGAAAAATTGTTTGCCTTCTCAACCATTTCTTGGCTTCAAACTCCCATATCTCGCGAACGGATTGACCTATCTCAAAAATTCCTGTTGCGTCTGAAAGTAGAAACTCGCCCGATTACAACGGTATGAGTATTTTTTCCCTAGGCCATTCTTGTTAAGCGTTTGGAGCAGCAGAATTGCGAAAAATTTTTTGCCTTCTCAACCATTTCTTTGCTTCAAACTCCCATATCTCGCGAACGGATTGACCTAACCCAAAAATTCCTATTGCTTCTGAAAGTCGAAACTCGCCCGATTACAACGGTATGTGTATTTTTTCCCTAGGCCATTCCGGTTAAGCGTTTGGAGCAGCAGAAGTGCGAAAAAGTTGTTGTCTTATCAACCATTACTTAGCTTCAAACTCCTATATCTCGCGAACGGATTGACCTAAACCAAAAATTCCTGTTGCATCTGAAAGTAGAAACTCGCCCGATTACAGCGGTATGTGTATTTTTTCCCTAGGCCATTCTGGTTAAGCGTTTGGAGCTGCAGAATTGCGAAAAATTTTTTGCCTTCTCAACCATTTCTTGGCTTCAAACTCCCATATCTCGCGAACGGATTGACCTAACCCAAAAATTCCTATTGCATGTGAAAGTAGAAACTCGCCCGATTACAACGGTATGTGTATTTTTTCCCTAGGCCATTCTGGTAAAGCGTTTGGAGCAGCAGAATTTCGAAAAATTTGTTGTCTCCTCAACCATTTCTTAGCGTCAAACTCCCATATCTCGCGAACGGATTGACCTAACCCAAAAATTCCTGTTGCATCTGAAAGTAGAAACTCGCCCGATTACAACGGTATGTGTATTTTTTCCCTAGGCCATTCCGGTTAAGCGTTTGGAGCAGCAGAAGTGCGAAAAAGTTGTTGTCTTCTCAACCATTTCTTAGCTTCAAACTCCCATATCTCGCGAACGGATTGACCTAACCGAAAAATTCCTGTTGCATCTGAAAGTAGAAACTCGCCCGATTACAGCGGTATGTGCATTTTTACCCTAGGCCATTCTTGTTAAGCGTTTGGAGCAGCAGAATTGCGAAAAATTTTTCGCCTTCTCAACCATTTCTTGGCTTCAAACTCCCATATCTCGCGAACGGATTGACCTAACTCAAAAATTCCTGTTGCATCTGAAAGTAGAAACTCGCCCGATTACAACGGTGTGTGTATTTTTTCCCTAGGCCATTCTGGTTAAGCGTTTGGAGCAGCAGAAGTGCGAAAAATTTTTTGCCTTCTCAACCATTTCTTGGTTTCAAACTCACATATCTCGCGAACGGATTGACCTAACCCAAAAGTTCCTATTGCTTCTGAAAGTCGAAGCTCGCCCGATTACAACGGTATGTGTGTTTTTTCCCTAGGCCATTCTTGTTAAGCGTTTGGAGCAGCAGAATTGCGAAAAATTTTTCGCCTTCTCATCCATTTCTTGGCTTCAAACTCCCATATCTCGCGAACGGATTGACCTAACCCAAAAATTCCTGTTGCATCTGAAAGTAGAGACTCGCCCGATTACAACGGTATGTGTATTTTTTCCCTAGGCCATTCTGGTTAAGCGTTTGGAGCAGCAGAAGTGCGAAAAATTTGTTGTCTTCTCAACCATTTCTTAGCTTCAAACTCCCATATCTCGCGAACGGATTGACCTAACAGAAAAATTCCTGTTGCATCTGAAAGTAGAAACTCGCCCGATTACAACGGTGTGTGTATTTTTTCCCTAGGCCATTCTGGTTAAGCGTTTGGAGCAGCAGAATTGCGAAAAATTTGTTGTCTTCTCAACCATTTCTTGGCTTCAAACTCCCATATCTCGCGAACGGATTGACCTAACCCCAAAATTCCTGTTGCATCTGAAAGTAGAAACTCGCCCGATTACAACGGTATGTGTATTTTTTCCCTAGGCCATTCTGGTTAAGCGTTTGGAGCTGCAGAATTGCGAAAAATTTTTTGCCTTCTCAACCATTTCTTGGCTTCAAACTCCCATATCTCGCGAACGGATTGACCTAACCCAAAAATTCCTATTGCATGTGAAAGTAGAAACTCGCCCGATTACAACGGTATGTGTATTTTTTCCCTAGGCCATTCTGGTAAAGCGTTTGGAGCAGCAGAATTTCGAAAAATTTGTTGTCTCCTCAACCATTTCTTAGCGTCAAACTCCCATATCTCGCGAACGGATTGACCTAACCCAAAAATTCCTGTTGCATCTGAAAGTAGAAACTCGCCCGATTACAACGGTATGTGTATTTTTTCCCTAGGCCATTCCGGTTAAGCGTTTGGAGCAGCAGAAGTGCGAAAAAGTTGTTGTCTTCTCAACCATTTCTTAGCTTCAAACTCCCATATCTCGCGAACGGATTGACCTAACCGAAAAATTCCTGTTGCATCTGAAAGTAGAAACTCGCCCGATTACAGCGGTATGTGCATTTTTACCCTAGGCCATTCTTGTTAAGCGTTTGGAGCAGCAGAATTGCGAAAAATTTTTCGCCTTCTCAACCATTTCTTGGCTTCAAACTCCCATATCTCGCGAACGGATTGACCTAACTCAAAAATTCCTGTTGCATCTGAAAGTAGAAACTCGCCCGATTACAACGGTGTGTGTATTTTTTCCCTAGGCCATTCTGGTTAAGCGTTTGGAGCAGCAGAAGTGCGAAAAATTTTTTGCCTTCTCAACCATTTCTTGGTTTCAAACTCACATATCTCGCGAACGGATTGACCTAACCCAAAAGTTCCTATTGCTTCTGAAAGTCGAAGCTCGCCCGATTACAACGGTATGTGTGTTTTTTCCCTAGGCCATTCTTGTTAAGCGTTTGGAGCAGCAGAATTGCGAAAAATTTTTCGCCTTCTCATCCATTTCTTGGCTTCAAACTCCCATATCTCGCGAACGGATTGACCTAACCCAAAAATTCCTGTTGCATCTGAAAGTAGAGACTCGCCCGATTACAACGGTATGTGTATTTTTTCCCTAGGCCATTCTGGTTAAGCGTTTGGAGCAGCAGAAGTGCGAAAAATTTGTTGTCTTCTCAACCATTTCTTAGCTTCAAACTCCCATATCTCGCGAACGGATTGACCTAACAGAAAAATTCCTGTTGCATCTGAAAGTAGAAACTCGCCCGATTACAACGGTATGTGTATTTTTTCCCTAGGCCATTCTGGTTAAGCGTTTGGAGCAGCAGAATTGCGAAAAATTTGTTGTCTTCTCAATCATTTCTTGGCTTCAAACTCCCATATCTCGCGAACGGATTGACCTAACCCCAAAATTCCTGTTGCATCTGAAAGTAGAAACTCGCCCGATTACAACGGTATGTGTATTTTTTCCCTAGGCCATTCTGGTTAAGCGTTTGGAGCAGCAGAATTGCGAAAAATTTTTTGCCTTCTCAACCATTCCTTGGCTTCAAACTCCCATACCTCGCGAACGGATTGACCTAACCCAAAAATTCCTGTAGCGTCTGAAAGTAGAACCTCGCCCGATTACAACGGTATGTGTATTTTATCCCTAGGCCATTCTTGTGAAGCGTTTGGAGCTGCAGAATTGCGAAAAATTTTTTGCCTTCTCAACCATTTCTTGGCTTCAAACTCCCATATCTCGCGAACGGATTGACCTAACCCAAAAATTCCTATTGCATGTGAAAGTAGAAACTCGCCCGATTACAACGGTATGTGTATTTTTTCCCTAGGCCATTCTGGTAAAGCGTTTGGAGCAGCAGAATTTCGAAAAATTTGTTGTCTCCTCAACCATTTCTTAGCGTCAAACTCCCATATCTCGCGAACGGATTGACCTAACCCAAAAATTCCTGTTGCATCTGAAAGTAGAAACTCGCCCGATTACAACGGTATGTGTATTTTTTCCCTAGGCCATTCCGGTTAAGCGTTTGGAGCAGCAGAAGTGCGAAAAAGTTGTTGTCTTCTCAACCATTTCTTAGCTTCAAACTCCCATATCTCGCGAACGGATTGACCTAACCGAAAAATTCCTGTTGCATCTGAAAGTAGAAACTCGCCCGATTACAGCGGTATGTGCATTTTTACCCTAGGCCATTCTTGTTAAGCGTTTGGAGCAGCAGAATTGCGAAAAATTTTTCGCCTTCTCAACCATTTCTTGGCTTCAAACTCCCATATCTCGCGAACGGATTGACCTAACTCAAAAATTCCTGTTGCATCTGAAAGTAGAAACTCGCCCGATTACAACGGTGTGTGTATTTTTTCCCTAGGCCATTCTGGTTAAGCGTTTGGAGCAGCAGAAGTGCGAAAAATTTTTTGCCTTCTCAACCATTTCTTGGTTTCAAACTCACATATCTCGCGAACGGATTGACCTAACCCAAAAGTTCCTATTGCTTCTGAAAGTCGAAGCTCGCCCGATTACAACGGTATGTGTGTTTTTTCCCTAGGCCATTCTTGTTAAGCGTTTGGAGCAGCAGAATTGCGAAAAATTTTTCGCCTTCTCATCCATTTCTTGGCTTCAAACTCCCATATCTCGCGAACGGATTGACCTAACCCAAAAATTCCTGTTGCATCTGAAAGTAGAGACTCGCCCGATTACAACGGTATGTGTATTTTTTCCCTAGGCCATTCTGGTTAAGCGTTTGGAGCAGCAGAAGTGCGAAAAATTTGTTGTCTTCTCAACCATTTCTTAGCTTCAAACTCCCATATCTCGCGAACGGATTGACCTAACAGAAAAATTCCTGTTGCATCTGAAAGTAGAAACTCGCCCGATTACAACGGTATGTGTATTTTTTCCCTAGGCCATTCTGGTTAAGCGTTTGGAGCAGCAGAATTGCGAAAAATTTGTTGTCTTCTCAATCATTTCTTGGCTTCAAACTCCCATATCTCGCGAACGGATTGACCTAACCCCAAAATTCCTGTTGCATCTGAAAGTAGAAACTCGCCCGATTACAACGGTATGTGTATTTTTTCCCTAGGCCATTCTGGTTAAGCGTTTGGAGCAGCAGAATTGCGAAAAATTTTTTGCCTTCTCAACCATTCCTTGGCTTCAAACTCCCATACCTCGCGAACGGATTGACCTAACCCAAAAATTCCTGTAGCGTCTGAAAGTAGAACCTCGCCCGATTACAACGGTATGTGTATTTTATCCCTAGGCCATTCTTGTGAAGCGTTTGGAGCAGCAGAATTGCGAAAAATTGTTTGCCTTCTCAACCATTTCTTGGCTTCAAACTCCCGTATCTCGCGAACGGATTGACCTATCTCAAAAATTCCTGTTGCGTCTGAAAGTAGAAACTCGCCCGATTACAGAGGTATGTGTATTTTTACCCTAAGCCATTCTTGTTAAGCGTTTGGAGCAGCAGAATTGCGAAAAATTTTTCGCCTTCTCAACCATTTCTTGGCTTCAAACTCCCATATCTCGCGAACGGATTGACCTAACCCAAAAATTCCTGTTGCATCTGAAAGTAGAAACTCGCCCGATTACAACGGTATGTGTATTTTTTCCCTAGGCCATTCTGGTAAAGCGTTTGGAGCAGCAGAATTTCGAAAAATTTGTTGTCTCCTCAACCATTTCTTAGCGTCAAACTCCCATATCTCGCGAACGGATTGACCTAACCCAAAAATTCCTGTTGCATCTGAAAGTAGAAACTCGCCCGATTACAACGGTATGTGTATTTTTTCCCTAGGCCATTCCGGTTAAGCGTTTGGAGCAGCAGAAGTGCGAAAAAGTTGTTGTCTTCTCAACCATTTCTTAGCTTCAAACTCCCATATCTCGCGAACGGATTGACCTAACCGAAAAACTCCTGTTGCATCTGAAAGTAGAAACTCGCCCGATTACAGCGGTATGTGCATTTTTACCCTAGGCCATTCTTGTTAAGCGTTTGGAGCAGCAGAATTGCGAAAAATTTTTCGCCTTCTCAACCATTTCTTGGCTTCAAACTCCCATATCTCGCGAACGGATTGACCTAACCCAAAAATTCCTGTAGCGTCTGAAAGTAGAAACTCGCCCGATTACAACGGTATGTGTATTTTTTCCCTAGACCATTCTTGTTAAGCGTTTGGAGTAGCAGAATTGCGAAAAATTTTTTGCCTTCTCAACCATTTCTTGGTTTCAAACTCCCATATCTCGCGAACGGATTGACCTAACCCAAAAATTCCTATTGCTTCTGAAAGTCGAAGCTCGCCCGATTACAACGGTATGTGTATTTTTTCCCTAGGCCATTCTTGTTAAGCGTTTGGAGCAGCAGAATTGCGAAAAATTTTTCGCCTTCTCATCCATTTCTTGGCTTCAAACTCCCATATCTCGCGAACGGATTGACCTAACCCAAAAATTCCTGTTGCATCTGAAAGTAGAAACTCGCCGGATTACAACGGTGTGTGTATTTTTTCCCTAGGCCATTCTGGTTAAGCGTTTGGAGCAGCAGAAGTGCGAAAAATTTGTTGTCTTCTCAACCATTTCTTAGCTTCAAACTCCCATATCTCGCGAACGGATTGACCTAACAGAAAAATTCCTGTTGCATCTGAAAGTAGAAACTCGCCCGATTACAACGGTATGTGTATTTTTTCCCTAGGCCATTCTGGTTAAGCGTTTGGCGCAGCAGAATTGCGAAAAATTTGTTGTCTTCTCAACCATTTCTTGGCTTCAAACTCCCATATCTCACGAACGGATTGACCTAACCCCAAAATTCCTGTTGCATCTGAAAGTAGAAACTCGCCCGATTACAACGGTATGTGTACTTTTTCCCTAGGCCATTCTGGTTAAGCGTTTGGAGCAGCAGAATTGCGAAAAATTTTTTGCCTTCTCAACCATTCCTTGGCTTCAAACTCCCATATCTCGCGAACGGATTGACCTAACCCAAAAATTCCTGTAGCGTCTGAAAGTAGAAACTCGCCCGATTACAACGGTGTGTGTATTTTTTCCCTAGGCCATTCTGGTTAAGCGTTTGGAGCAGCAGATGTGCGAAAAAGTTGTTGTCTTATCAACCATTACTTAGCTTCAAACTCCTATATCTCGCGAACGGATTGACCTAAACCAAAAATTCCTGTTGCATCTGAAAGTAGAAACTCGCCCGATTACAGCGGTATGTGTATTTTTTCCCTAGGCCATTCTGGTTAAGCGTTTGGAGCTGCAGAATTGCGAAAAATTTTTTGCCTTCTCAACCATTTCTTGGCTTCAAACTCCCATATCTCGCGAACGGATTGACCTAACCCAAAAATTCCTATTGCTTCTGAAAGTCGAAGCTCGCCCGATTACAACGGTATGTGTATTTTTTCCCTAGGCCATTCTTGTTAAGCGTTTGGAGCAGCAGAATTGCGAAAAATTTTTCGCCTTCTCATCCATTTCTTGGCTTCAAACTCCCATATCTCGCGAACGGATTGACCTAACCCAAAAATTCCTGTTGCATCTGAAAGTAGAAACTCGCCCGATTACAAAGGTGTGTGTATTTTTTCCCTAGGCCATTCTGGTTAAGCGTTTGGAGCAGCAGAAGTGCGAAAAATTTGTTGTCTTCTCAACCATTTCTTAGCTTCAAACTCCCATATCTCGCGAACGGATTGACCTAACAGAAAAATTCCTGTTGCATCTGAAAGTAGAAACTCGCCCGATTACAACGGTATGTGTATTTTTTCCCTAGGCCATTCTGGTTAAGCGTTTGGAGCAGCAGAATTGCGAAAAATTTGTTGTCTTCTCAACCATTTCTTGGCTTCAAACTCCCATATCTCACGAACGGATTGACCTAACCCCAAAATTCCTGTTGCATCTGAAAGTAGAAACTCGCCCGAGTACAACGGTATGTGTATTTTTTCCCTAGGCCATTTTGGTTAAGCGTTTGGAGCAGCAGAATTGCGAAAAATTTTTTGCCTTCTCAACCATTCCTTGGCTTCAAACTCCCATATCTCGCGAACGGATTGACCTAACCCAAAAATTCCTGTAGCGTCTGAAAGTAGAAACTCGCCCGATTACAACGGTGTGTGTATTTTTTCCCTAGGCCATTCTGGTTAAGCGTTTGGAGCAGCAGATGTGCGAAAAAGTTGTTGTCTTATCAACCATTACTTAGCTTCAAACTCCTATATCTCGCGAACGGATTGACCTAAACCAAAAATTCCTGTTGCATCTGAAAGTAGAAACTCGCCCGATTACAGCGGTATGTGTATTTTTTCCCTAGTCCATTCTGGTTAAGCGTTTGGAGCTGCAGAATTGCGAAAAATTTTTTGCCTTCTCAACCATTTCTTAGCTTCAAACTCCCATATCTCGCGAACGGATTGACCTAACCCAAAAATTCCTATTGCATGTGAAAGTAGAAACTCGCCCGATTACAACGGTATGTGTATTTTTTCCCTAGGCCATTCTGGTAAAGCGTTTGGAGCAGCAGAATTTCGAAAAATTTGTTGTCTCCTCAACCATTTCTTAGCGTCAAACTCCCATATCTCGCGAACGGATTGACCTAACCCAAAAATTCCTGTTGCATCTGAAAGTAGAAACTCGCCCGATTACAACGGTATGTGTATTTTTTCCCTAGGCCATTCTGGTAAAGCGTTTGGAGCAGCAGAATTTCGAAAAATTTGTTGTCTCCTCAACCATTTCTTAGCGTCAAACTCCCATATCTCGCGAACGGATTGACCTAACCCAAAAATTCCTGTTGCATCTGAAAGTAGAAACTCGCCCGATTACAGCGGTATGTGCATTTTTACCCTAGGCCATTCTTGTTAAGCGTTTGGAGCAGCAGAATTGCGAAAAATTTTTCGCCTTCTCATCCATTTCTTGGCTTCAAACTCCCATATCTCGCGAACGGATTGACCTAACCCAAAAATTCCTGTTGCATCTGAAAGTAGAAACTCGCCCGATTACAACGGTATGTGTATTTTTTCCCTAGGCCATTCTTGTTAAGCGTTTGGAGCAGCAGAATTGCGAAAAATTTTTCGCCTTCTCATCCATTTCTTGGCTTCAAACTCCCATATCTCGCGAACGGATTGACCTAACCCAAAAATTCCTGTTGCATCTGAAAGTAGAAACTCGCCCGATTACAACGGTGTGTGTATTTTTTCCCTAGGCCATTCTGGTTAAGCGTTTGGAGAAGCAGAATTGCGAAAAATTTTTTGCCTTCTCAACCATTTCTTGGTTTCAAACTCCCATATCTCGCGAACGGATTGACCTAACCCAAAAATTCCTATTGCTTCTGAAAGTCGAAGCTCGCCCGATTACAACGGTATGTGTATTTTGTCCCTAGGCCATTCCGGTTAAGCGTTTGGAGCAGCAGAAGTGCGAAAAAGTTGTTGTCTTCTCAACCATTTCTTAGCTTCAAACTCCCATATCTCGCGAACGGATTGACCTAACCGAAAAATTCCTGTTGCATCTGAAAGTAGAAACTCGCCCGATTACAGCGGTATGTGCATTTTTACCCTAGGCCATTCTTGTTAAGCGTTTGGAGCAGCAGAATTGCGAAAAATTTTTCGCCTTCTCAACCATTTCTTGGCTTCAAACTCCCATATCTCGCGAACGGATTGACCTAACTCAAAAATTCCTGTAGCGTCTGAAAGTAGAAACTAGCCCCATTACAACGGTATGTGTATTTTTTCCCTAGACCATTCTTGTTAAGCGTTTGGAGCAGCAGAATTGCGAAAAAATTTTTGCCTTCTCAACCATTTCTTGGTTTCAAACTCCCATATCTCGCGAACGGATTGACCTAACCCAAAAATTCCTATTGCTTCTGAAAGTCGAAGCTCGCCCGATTACAACGGTATGTGTATTTTTTCCCTAGGCCATTCTTGTTAAGCGTTTGGAGCAGCAGAATTGCGAAAAATTTTTCGCCTTCTCATCCATTTCTTGGCTTCAAACTCCCATATCTCGCGAACGGATTGACCTAACCCAAAAATTCCTGTTGCATCTGAAAGTAGAAACTCGCCCGATTACAACGGTGTGTGTATTTTTTCCCTAGGCCATTCTGGTTAAGCGTTTGGTGCAGCAGAAGTGCGAAAAATTTTTTGCCTTCTCAACCATTTCTTGGTTTCAAACTCCCATATCTCGCGAACGGATTGACCTAACCCAAAAATTCCTATTGCTTCTGAAAGTCGAAGCTCGCCCGATTACAACGGTATGTGTATTTTTTCCCTAGGCCATTCTTGTTAAGCGTTTGGAGCAGCAGAATTGCGAAAAATTTTTCGCCTTCTCATCCATTTCTTGGCTTCAAACTCCCATATCTCGCGAACGGATTGACCTAACCCAAAAATTCCTGTTGCATCTGAAAGTAGAAACTCGCCCGATTACAACGGTGTGTGTATTTTTTCCCTAGGCCATTCTGGTTAAGCGTTTGGAGCAGCAGAAGTGCGAAAAATTTGTTGTCTTCTCAACCATTTCTTAGCTTCAAACTCCCATATCTCGCGAACGGATTGACCTAACAGAAAAATTCCTGTTGCATCTGAAAGTAGAAACTCGCCCGATTACAACGGTATGTGTATTTTTTCCCTAGGCCATTCTGGTTAAGCGTTTGGAGCAGCAGAATTGCGAAAAATTTGTTGTCTTCTCAACCATTTCTTGGCTTCAAACTCCCATATCTCACGAACGGATTGACCTAACCCCAAAATTCCTGTTGCATCTGAAAGTAGAAACTCGCCCGATTACAACGGTATGTGTATTTTTTCCCTAGGCCATTCTGGTTAAGCGTTTGGAGCAGCAGAATTGCGAAAAATTTTTTGCCTTCTCAACCATTTCTTGGCTTCAAACTCCCATATCTCGCGAACGGATTGACCTATCTCAAAAATTCCTGTTGCGTCTGAAAGTAGAAACTCGCCCGATTACAGAGGTATGTGTATTTTTACCCTAAGCCATTCTTGTTAAGCGTTTGGAGCAGCAGAATTGCGAAAAATTTTTCGCCTTCTCAACCATTTCTTGGCTTCAAACTCCCATATCTCGCGAACGGATTGACCTAACCCAAAAATTCCTGTTGCATCTGAAAGTAGAAACTCGCCCGATTACAACGGTATGTGTATTTTTTCCCTAGGCCATTCTTGTTAAGCGTTTGGAGCAGCAGAATTGCGAAAAATTTTTTGCCTTCTCAACCATTTCTTTGCTTCAAACTCCCATATCTCGCGAACGGATTGACCTAACCCAAAAATTCCTATTGCTTCTGAAAGTCGAAACTCGCCCGATTACAACGGTATGTGTATTTTTTCCCTAGGCCATTCTGGTTAAGCGTTTGGAGCAGCAGAAGTGCGAAAAAGTTGTTGTCTTATCAACCATTACTTAGCTTCAAACTCCTATATCTCGCGAACGGATTGACCTAAACCAAAAATTCCTGTTGCATCTGAAAGTAGAAACTCGCCCGATTACAGCGGTATGTGTATTTTTTCCCTAGTCCATTCTGGTTAAGCGTTTGGAGCTGCAGAATTGCGAAAAATTTTTTGCCTTCTCAACCATTTCTTAGCTTCAAACTCCCATATCTCGCGAACGGATTGACCTAACCCAAAAATTCCTATTGCATGTGAAAGTAGAAACTCGCCCGATTACAACGGTATGTGTATTTTTTCCCTAGGCCATTCTGGTAAAGCGTTTGGAGCAGCAGAATTTCGAAAAATTTGTTGTCTCCTCAACCATTTCTTAGCGTCAAACTCCCATATCTCGCGAACGGATTGACCTAACCCAAAAATTCCTGTTGCATCTGAAAGTAGAAACTCGCCCGATTACAACGGTATGTGTATTTTGTCCCTAGGCCATTCCGGTTAAGCGTTTGGAGCAGCAGAAGTGCGAAAAAGTTGTTGTCTTCTCAACCATTTCTTAGCTTCAAACTCCCATATCTCGCGAACGGATTGACCTAACCGAAAAATTCCTGTTGCATCTGAAAGTAGAAACTCGCCCGATTACAGCGGTATGTGCATTTTTACCCTAGGCCATTCTTGTTAAGCGTTTGGAGCAGCAGAATTGCGAAAAATTTTTCGCCTTCTCAACCATTTCTTGGCTTCAAACTCCCATATCTCGCGAACGGATTGACCTAACTCAAAAATTCCTGTAGCGTCTGAAAGTAGAAACTAGCCCCATTACAACGGTATGTGTATTTTTTCCCTAGACCATTCTTGTTAAGCGTTTGGAGCAGCAGAATTGCGAAAAAATTTTTGCCTTCTCAACCATTTCTTGGTTTCAAACTCCCATATCTCGCGAACGGATTGACCTAACCCAAAAATTCCTATTGCTTCTGAAAGTCGAAGCTCGCCCGATTACAACGGTATGTGTATTTTTTCCCTAGGCCATTCTTGTTAAGCGTTTGGAGCAGCAGAATTGCGAAAAATTTTTCGCCTTCTCATCCATTTCTTGGCTTCAAACTCCCATATCTCGCGAACGGATTGACCTAACCCAAAAATTCCTGTTGCATCTGAAAGTAGAAACTCGCCCGATTACAACGGTGTGTGTATTTTTTCCCTAGGCCATTCTGGTTAAGCGTTTGGTGCAGCAGAAGTGCGAAAAATTTTTTGCCTTCTCAACCATTTCTTGGTTTCAAACTCCCATATCTCGCGAACGGATTGACCTAACCCAAAAATTCCTATTGCTTCTGAAAGTCGAAGCTCGCCCGATTACAACGGTATGTGTATTTTTTCCCTAGGCCATTCTTGTTAAGCGTTTGGAGCAGCAGAATTGCGAAAAATTTTTTGCCTTCTCAACCATTTCTTGGCTTCAAACTCCCATATCTCGCGAACGGATTGACCTATCTCAAAAATTCCTGTTGCGTCTGAAAGTAGAAACTCGCCCGATTACAGAGGTATGTGTATTTTTACCCTAAGCCATTCTTGTTAAGCGTTTGGAGCAGCAGAATTGCGAAAAATTTTTCGCCTTCTCAACCATTTCTTGGCTTCAAACTCCCATATCTCGCGAACGGATTGACCTAACCCAAAAATTCCTGTTGCATCTGAAAGTAGAAACTCGCCCGATTACAACGGTATGTGTATTTTTTCCCTAGGCCATTCTTGTTAAGCGTTTGGAGCAGCAGAATTGCGAAAAATTTTTTGCCTTCTCAACCATTTCTTTGCTTCAAACTCCCATATCTCGCGAACGGATTGACCTAACCCAAAAATTCCTATTGCTTCTGAAAGTCGAAACTCGCCCGATTACAACGGTATGTGTATTTTTTCCCTAGGCCATTCTGGTTAAGCGTTTGGAGCAGCAGAAGTGCGAAAAAGTTGTTGTCTTATCAACCATTACTTAGCTTCAAACTCCTATATCTCGCGAACGGATTGACCTAAACCAAAAATTCCTGTTGCATCTGAAAGTAGAAACTCGCCCGATTACAGCGGTATGTGTATTTTTTCCCTAGGCCATTCCGGTTAAGCGTTTGGAGCAGCAGAAGTGCGAAAAAGTTGTTGTCTTCTCAACCATTTCTTAGCTTCAAACTCCCATATCTCGCGAACGGATTGACCTAACCGAAAAATTCCTGTTGCATCTGAAAGTAGAAACTCGCCCGATTACAGCGGTATGTGCATTTTTACCCTAGGCCATTCTTGTTAAGCGTTTGGAGCAGCAGAATTGCGAAAAATTTTTCGCCTTCTCAACCATTTCTTGGCTTCAAACTCCCATATCTCGCGAACGGATTGACCTAACCCAAAAATTCCTATTGCTTCTGAAAGTCGAAACTCGCCCGATTACAACGGTATGTGTATTTTTTCCCTAGGCCATTCTGGTTAAGCGTTTGGAGCAGCAGAAGTGCGAAAAAGTTGTTGTCTTATCAACCATTACTTAGCTTCAAACTCCTATATCTCGCGAACGGATTGACCTAAACCAAAAATTCCTGTTGCATCTGAAAGTAGAAACTCGCCCGATTACAGCGGTATGTGTATTTTTTCCCTAGGCCATTCCGGTTAAGCGTTTGGAGCAGCAGAAGTGCGAAAAAGTTGTTGTCTTCTCAACCATTTCTTAGCTTCAAACTCCCATATCTCGCGAACGGATTGACCTAACCGAAAAATTCCTGTTGCATCTGAAAGTAGAAACTCGCCCGATTACAGCGGTATGTGCATTTTTACCCTAGGCCATTCTTGTTAAGCGTTTGGAGCAGCAGAATTGCGAAAAATTTTTCGCCTTCTCAACCATTTCTTGGCTTCAAACTCCCATATCTCGCGAACGGATTGACCTAACCCAAAAATTCCTGTAGCGTCTGAAAGTAGAAACTCGCCCGATTACAACGGTATGTGTATTTTTTCCCTAGACCATTCTTGTTAAGCGTTTGGAGCAGCAGAATTGCGAAAAATTTTTTGCCTTCTCAACCATTTCTTGGTTTCAAACTCCCATATCTCGCGAACGGATTGACCTAACCCAAAAATTCCTATTGCTTCTGAAAGTCGAAGCTCGCCCGATTACAACGGTATGTGTATTTTTTCCCTAGGCCATTCTTGTTAAGCGTTTGGAGCAGCAGAATTGCGAAAAATTTTTCGACTTCTCATCCATTTCTTGGCTTCAAACTCCCATATCTCGCGAACGGATTGACCTAACCCAAAAATTCCTGTTGCATCTGAAAGTAGAAACTCGCCCGATTACAACGGTATGTGTATTTTTTCCCTAGGCCATTCTTGTGAAGCGTTTGGAGCAGCAGAATTGCGAAAAATTGTTTGCCTTCTCAACCATTTCTTGGCTTCAAACTCCCATATCTCGCGAACGGATTGACCTATCTCAAAAATTCCTGTTGCGTCTGAAAGTAGAAACTCGCCCGATTACAGAGGTATGTGTATTTTTACCCTAAGCCATTCTTGTTAAGCGTTTGGAGCAGCAGAATTGCGAAAAATTTTTCGCCTTCTCAACCATTTCTTGGCTTCAAACTCCCATATCTCGCGAACGGATTGACCTAACACAAAAATTCCTGTTGCATCTGAAAGTAGAAACTCGCCCGATTACAACGGTATGTGTATTTTTTCCCTAGGCCATTCTTGTTAAGCGTTTGGAGCAGCAGAATTGCGAAAAATTTTTTGCCTTCTCAACCATTTCTTTGCTTCAAACTCCCATATCTCGCGAACGGATTGACCTAACCCAAAAATTCCTATTGCTTCTGAAAGTCGAAACTCGCCCGATTACAACGGTATGTGTATTTTTTCCCTAGGCCATTCTGGTTAAGCGTTTGGAGCAGCAGAAGTGCGAAAAAGTTGTTGTCTTATCAACCATTACTTAGCTTCAAACTCCTATATCTCGCGAACGGATTGACCTAACCCAAAAATTCCTATTGCATGTGAAAGTAGAAACTCGCCCGATTACAACGGTATGTGTATTTTTTCCCTAGGCCATTCTGGTAAAGCGTTTGGAGCAGCAGAATTTCGAAAAATTTGTTGTCTCCTCAACCATTTCTTAGCGTCAAACTCCCATATCTCGCGAACGGATTGACCTAACCCAAAAATTCCTGTTGCATCTGAAAGTAGAAACTCGCCCGATTACAACGGTATGTGTATTTTTTCCCTAGGCCATTCCGGTTAAGCGTTTGGAGCAGCAGAAGTGCGAAAAATTTTTCGCCTTCTCAACCATTTCTTGGCTTCAAACTCCCATATCTCGCGAACGGATTGACCTAACCCAAAAATTCCTGTTGCATCTGAAAGTAGAAACTCGCCCGATTACAGCGGTATGTGCATTTTTACCCTAGGCCATTCTTGTTAAGCGTTTGGAGCAGCAGAATTGCGAAAAATTTTTCGCCTTCTCAACCATTTCTTGGCTTCAAACTCCCATATCTCGCGAACGGATTGACCTAACCCAAAAATTCCTGTAGCGTCTGAAAGTAGAAACTCGCCCGATTACAACGGTATGTGTATTTTTTCCCTAGACCATTCTTGTTAAGCGTTTGGAGCAGCAGAATTGCGAAAAATTTTTTGCCTTCTCAACCATTTCTTGGTTTCAAACTCCCATATCTCGCGAACGGATTGACCTAACCCAAAAATTCCTATTGCTTCTGCAAGTCGAAGCTCGCCCGATTACAACGGTATGTGTATTTTTTCCATAGGCCATTCTTGTTAAGCGTTTGGAGCAGCAGAATTGCGAAAAATTTTTCGCCTTCTCATCCATTTCTTGGCTTCAAACTCCCATATCTCGCGAACGGATTGACCTAACCCAAAAATTCCTGTTGCATCTGAAAGTAGAAACTCGCCCGATTACAACGGTATCTGTATTTTTTCCATAGGCCATTCTGGTTAAGCGTTTGGAGCAGCAGAAGTGCGAAAAATTTTTTGCCTTCTCAACCATTTCTTGGTTTCAAACTCCCATATCTCGCGAACGGATTGACCTAACCCAAAAATTCCTATTGCTTCTGAAAGTCGAAGCTCGCCCGATTACAACGGTATGTGTATTTTTTCCCTAGGCCATTCTTGTTAAGCGTTTGGAGCAGCAGAATTGCGAAAAATTTTTCGCCTTCTCATCCATTTCTTGGCTTCAAACTCCCATATCTCGCGAACGGATTGACCTAACCCAAAAATTCCTGTTGCATCTGAAAGTAGAAACTCGCCCGATTACAACGGTATGTGTATTTTTTCCCTAGGCCATTCTGGTTAAGCGTTTGGAGCAGCAGAAGTGCGAAAAATTTGTTGTCTTCTCAACCATTTCTTAGCTTCAAACTCCCATATCTCGCGAACGGATTGACCTAACAGAAAAATTCCTGTTGCATCTGAAAGTAGAAACTCGCCCGATTACAACGGTATGTGTATTTTTTCCCTAGGCCATTCTGGTTAAGCGTTTGGAGCAGCAGAATTGCGAAAAATTTTTTGCCTTCTCAACCATTCCTTGGCTTCAAACTCCCATATCTCGCGAACGGATTGACCTAACCCAAAAATTCCTGTAGCGTCTGAAAGTAGAAACTCGCCCGATTACAACGGTATGTGTATTTTATCCCTAGGCCATTCTTGTGAAGCGTTTGGAGCAGCAGAATTGCGAAAAATTGTTTGCCTTCTCAACCATTTCTTGGCTTCAAACTCCCATATCTCGCGAACGGATTGACCTATCTCAAAAATTCCTGTTGCGTCTGAAAGTAGAAACTCGCCCGATTACAGAGGTATGTGTATTTTTACCCTAAGCCATTCTTGTTAAGCGTTTGGAGCAGCAGAATTGCGAAAAATTTTTCGCCTTCTCAACCATTTCTTGGCTTCAAACTCCCATATCTCGCGAACGGATTGACCTAACCCAAAAATTCCTGTTGCATCTGAAAGTAGAAACTCGCCCGATTACAACGGTATGTGTATTTTTTCCCTAGGCCATTCTTGTTAAGCGTTTGGAGCAGCAGAATTGCGAAAAATTTTTTGCCTTCTCAACCATTTCTTTGCTTCAAACTCCCATATCTCGCGAACGGATTGACCTAACCCAAAAATTCCTATTGCTTCTGAAAGTCGAAACTCGCCCGATTACAGCGGTATGTGTATTTTTTCCCTAGGCCATTCTGGTTAAGCGTTTGGAGCAGCAGAAGTGCGAAAAAGTTGTTGTCTTATCAACCATTACTTAGCTTCAAACTCCTATATCTCGCGAACGGATTGACCTAAACCAAAAATTCCTGTTGCATCTGAAAGTAGAAACTCGCCCGATTACAGCGGTATGTGTATTTTTTCCCTAGGCCATTCTGGTAAAGCGTTTGGAGCAGCAGAATTTCGAAAAATTTGTTGTCTCCTCAACCATTTCTTAGCGTCAAACTCCCATATCTCGCGAACGGATTGACCTAACCGAAAAATTCCTGTTGCATCTGAAAGTAGAAACTCGCCCGATTACTACGGTATGTGTATTTTTTCCCTAGGCCATTCCGGTTAAGCGTTTGGAGCAGCAGAAGTGCGAAAAATTTTTCGCCTTCTCAACCATTTCTTGGCTTCAAACTCCCATATCTCGCGAACGGATTGACCTAACCCAAAAATTCCTGTAGCGTCTGAAAGTAGAAACTCGCCCGATTACAACGGTATGTGTATTTTTTCCCTAGACCATTCTTGTTAAGCGTTTGGAGCAGCAGAATTGCGAAAAATTTTTTGCCTTCTCAACCATTTCTTGGTTTCAAACTCCCATATCTCGCGAACGGATTGACCTAACCCAAAAATTCCTATTGCTTCTGAAAGTCGAAGCTCGCCCGATTACAACGGTATGTGTATTTTTTCCCTAGGCCATTCTTGTTAAGCGTTTGGAGCAGCAGAATTGCGAAAAATTTTTCGCCTTCTCATCCATTTCTTGGCTTCAAACTCCCATATCTCGCGAACGGATTGACCTAACCCAAAAATTCCTGTTGCATCTGAAAGTAGAAACTCGCCCGATTACAACGGTGTGTGTATTTTTTCCCTAGGCCATTCTGGTTAAGCGTTTGGAGCAGCAGAAGTGCGAAAAATTTTTTGCCTTCTCAACCATTTCTTGGTTTCAAACTCCCATATCTCGCGAACGGATTGACCTAACCCAAAAATTCCTATTGCTTCTGAAAGTCGAAGCTCGCCCGATTACAACGGTATGTGTATTTTTTCCCTAGGCCATTCTTGTTAAGCGTTTGGAGCAGCAGAATTGCGAAAAATTTTTCGCCTTCTCAACCATTTCTTGGCTTCAAACTCCCATATCTCGCGAACGGATTGACCTAACCCAAAAATTCCTGTAGCGTCTGAAAGTAGAAACTCGCCCGATTACAACGGTATGTGTATTTTTTCCCTAGACCATTCTTGTTAAGCGTTTGGAGCAGCAGAATTGCGAAAAATTTTTTGCCTTCTCAACCATTTCTTGGTTTCAAACTCCCATATCTCGCGAACGGATTGACCTAACCCAAAAATTCCTATTGCTTCTGAAAGTCGAAGCTCGCCCGATTACAACGGTATGTGTATTTTTTCCCTAGGCCATTCTTGTTAAGCGTTTGGAGCAGCAGAATTGCGAAAAATTTTTCGCCTTCTCATCCATTTCTTGGCTTCAAACTCCCATATCTCGCGAACGGATTGACCTAACCCAAAAATTCCTGTTGCATCTGAAAGTAGAAACTCGCCCGATTACAACGGTGTGTGTATTTTTTCCCTAGGCCATTCTGGTTAAGCGTTTGGAGAAGCAGAATTGCGAAAAATTTTTTGCCTTCTCAACCATTTCTTGGTTTCAAACTCCCATATCTCGCGAACGGATTGACCTAACCCAAAAATTCCTATTGCTTCTGAAAGTCGAAGCTCGCCCGATTACAACGGTATGTGTATTTTTTCCCTAGGCCATTCTTGTTAAGCGTTTGGAGCAGCAGAATTGCGAAAAATTTTTCGCCTTCTCATCCATTTCTTGGCTTCAAACTCCCATATCTCGCGAACGGATTGACCTAACACAAAAATTCCTGTTGCATCTGAAAGTAGAAACTCGCCCGATTACAACGGTATGTGTATTTTTTCCCTAGGCCATTCTGGTTAAGCGTTTGGAGCAGCAGAAGTGCGAAAAATATGTTGTCTTCTCAACCATTTCTTAGCTTCAAACTCCCATATCTCGCGAACGGATTGACCTAACAGAAAAATTCCTGTTGCATCTGAAAGTAGAAACTCGCCCGATTACAACGGTATGTGTATTTTTTCCCTAGGCCATTCTGGTTAAGCGTTTGGAGCAGCAGAATTGCGAAAAATTTGTTGTCTTCTCAACCATTTCTTGGCTTCAAACTCCCATATCTCGCGAACGGATTGACCTAACCCCAAAATTCCTGTTGCAACTGAAAGTAGAAACTCGCCCGATTACAACGGTATGTGTATTTTTTCCCTAGGCCATTCTGGTTAAGCGTTTGTAGCAGCAGAAGTGCGAAAAATTTGTTGTCTTCTCAACCATTTCTTTGCTTCAAACTCCCATATCTCGCGAACGGATTGACCTAACCGAAAAATTCCTGTTGCATCTGAAAGTAGAAACTCGCCCGATTACAACGGTATGTGTATTTTTTCCCTAGGCCATTCTTGTTAAGCGTTTGGAGCAGCAGAATTGCGAAAAATTTTTTGCCTTCTCAACAATTTCTTGGCTTCAAACTCCCATATCTCGCGAACGGATTGACCTAACCCAAAATTCCTGTTGCATCTGAAAGTAGAAACTCGCCCGATTACAACGGTATGTGTATTTTTTCCCTAGGCCATTCTTGTTAAGCGTTTGGAGCAGCAGAATTGCGAAAAATTTTTTGCCTTCTCAACCATTTCTTTGCTTCAAACTCCCATATCTCGCGAACGGATTGACCTAACCCAAAAATTCCTATTGCTTCTGA
This sequence comes from Ptiloglossa arizonensis, assembly GCF_051014685.1. Classification (NCBI taxonomy): domain Eukaryota; kingdom Metazoa; phylum Arthropoda; class Insecta; order Hymenoptera; family Colletidae; genus Ptiloglossa; species Ptiloglossa arizonensis. The sequence continues at coordinate 47,473 of NW_027478437.1, read as the reverse complement.
AAGTAGAAACTCGCCCGATTACAACGGTATGTGTATTTTTTCCCTAGGCCATTCTGGTTAAGCGTTTGGAGCAGCAGAATTTCGAAAAATTTGTTGTCTTCTCAACCATTTCTTAGCGTCAAACGCCCATATCTCGCGAACGGATTGACCTAACCCAAAAATTCCTGTTGCATCTGAAAGAAGAAACTCGCCCGATTACAACGGTATGTGTATTTTTTCCCTAGGGCATTCTGGTTAAGCGTTTGGAGCAGCAGAATTGCGAAAAATTTTTGGCTTCTCAACCATTTCTTGGCTTCAAACTCCCATATCTCGCGAACGTATTGACCTAACCCAAAAATTCCTATTGCTTCTGAAAGTCGAAGCTCGCCCGATTACAACGGTATGTGTATTTTTTCCCTAGGCCATTCTTGTTAAGCGTTTGGAGTAGCAGAATTGCGAAAAATTTTTCGCCTACTCAACCATTTCTTGGCTTCAAACTCCCATATCTCGCGAACGGATTGACCTAACCCAAAAATTCCTGTTGCATCTGAAAGTAGAAACTCGCCCGATTACAACGGTATGTGTATTTTTTCCCTAGGCCATTCTGGTTAAGCGTTTGGAGCAGCAGAATTGCGAAAAATTTGTTGTCTTCTCAACCATTTCTTAGCGTCAAACTCCCATATCTCGCGAACGGATTGACCTAACCCAAAAATTCCTGTTCCATCTGAAAGTAGAAACTCGCCCGATTACAACGGTATGTGTATTTTTTCCCTAGGCCATTCTGGTTAAGCGTTTGGAGCAGCAGAATTGCGAAAAATTTTTTGCCTTCTCAACCATTCCTTGGCTTCAAACTCCCATATCTCGCGAACGGATTGACCTAACTCAAAAATTCCTGTTGCGTCTGAAAGTAGAAACTCGCCCGATTACATGGGTATGTGTATTTTTACCCTAGGCCATTCTTGTTAAGCGTTTGGAGCAGCAGAATTGCGAAAAATTTTTCGCCTTCTCAACCATTTCTTGGCTTCAAACTCCCATATCTCGCGAACGGATTGACCTAACCCAAAAATTCCTGTTGCATCTGAAAGTAGAAACTCGCCCGATTACAACGGTATGTGTATTTTTTCCCTAGGCCATTCTTGTTAAGCGTTTGGAGCAGCAGAATTGCGAAAAATTTTTTGCCTTCTCAACCATTTCTTGGCTTCAAACTCCCATATCTCGCGGACGGATTGACCTAACCCAAAAATTCCTATTGCTCCTGAAAGTCGAAACTCGCCCGATTACAACGGTATGTGTATTTTTTCCCTAGGCCATTCTGGTTAAGCGTTTGGAGCAGCAGAATTGCGAAAAATTTGTTGTCTTCTCAACCATTTCTTGGCTTCAAACTCCCATATCTCGCGAACGGATTGGCCTAACCCAAAAATTCCAATTGCATCTGAAAGTAGAAACTCGCCCGATTACAACGGTATGTGTATTTTTTCCCTAGGCCATTCTTGTTAAGCGTTTGGAGCAGCAGAATTGCGAAAAATTTTTTGCCTTCTCAACCATTTCTTGGCTTCAAGCTCCCATATCTCGCGAACGTATTGACCTAACTCAAAAATTCCTGTTGCGTCTGAAAGTAGAAACTCGCCCGATTACATGGGTATGTGTATTTTTACCCTAGGCCATTCTTGTTAAGCGTTTGGAGCAGCAGAATTGCGAAAAATTTTTCGCCTTCTCAACCATTTCTTTGCTTCAAACTCCCATATCTCGCGAACGGATTGACCTAACCCAAAAATTCCTGTTGCATCTGAAAGTAGAAACTCGCCCGATTACAACGGTATGTGTATTTTTTCCCTAGGCCATTCTTGTTAAGCGTTTGGAGCAGCAGAATTGCGAAAAATTTTTTGCCTTCTCAACCATTTCTTAGCTTCAAACTCCCATATCTCGCGAACGGATTGACCGAACCCAAAAATTCCAATTGCATCTGAAAGTAGAAACTCGCCCGATTACAGCGGTATGTGTATTTTTTCCCTAGGCCATTCTTGTTAAGCGTTTGGAGCAGCAGAATTGCGAAAAATTTTTTGCCTTCTCAACCATTTCTTGGCTTCAAACTCCCATATCTCGCGAACGGATTGACCTAACCCAAAAATTCCTATTGCTTCTGAAAGTCGAAGCTCGCCCGATTACAACGGTATGTGTATTTTTTCCCTAGGCCATTCTTGTTAAGCGTTTGGAGCAGCAGAATTGCGAAAAATTTTTCGCCTTCTCAACCACTTCTTGGCTTCAAACTCCCATATCTCGCGAACGGATTGACCTAACCCAAAAATTCCTGTTGCATCTGAAAGTAGAAACTCGCCCGATTACAACGGTATGTGTATTTTTTCCCTAGGCCATTCTGGTTAAGCGTTTGGAGCAGCAGAATTGCGAAAAATTTTTTGCCTTCTCAACCATTCCTTGGCTTCAAACTCCCATATCTCGCGAACGGATTGACCTAACTCAAAAATTCCTGTTGCGTCTGAAAGTAGAAACTCGCCCGATTACATGGCTATGTGTATTTTTACCCTAGGCCATTCTTGTTAAGCGTTTGGAGCAGCAGAATTGCGAAAAATTTTTCGCCTTCTCAACCATTTCTTGGCTTCAAACTCCCATATCTCGCGAACGGATTGACCTAACACAAAAATTCCTGTTGCATCTGAAAGTAGAAACTCGCCCGATTACAACGGTATGTGTATTTTTTCCCTAGGCCATTCTTGTTAAGCGTTTGGAGCAGCAGAATTGCGAAAAATTTTTTGCCTTCTCAACCATTTCTTGGCTTCAAACTCCCATATCTCGCGAACGGATTGACCTAACCCAAAAATTCCTATTGCTCCTGAAAGTCGAAACTCGCCCGATTACAACGGTATGTGTATTTTTTCCCTAGGCCATTCTGGTTAAGCGTTTGGAGCAGCAGAAGTGCGAAAAATTTGTTGTCTTCTCAACCATTTCTTGGCTTCAAACTCCCATATCTCGCGAACGGATTGGCCTAACCCAAAAATTCCAATTGCATCTGAAAGTAGAAACTCGCCCGATTACAACGGTATGTGTATTTTTTCCCTAGGCCATTCTTGTTAAGCGTTTGGAGCAGCAGAATTGCGAAAAATTTTTTGCCTTCTCAACCATTTCTTGGCTTCAAGCTCCCATATCTCGCGAACGGATTGACCTAACCCAAAAATTCCTATTGCTTCTGAAAGTCGAAGCTCGCCCGATTACAACGGTATGTGTATTTTTTCCCTAGGCCATTCTTGTGAAGCGTTTGGAGCAGCAGAATTGCGAAAAATTTTTCGCCTTCTCAACCATTTCTTGGCTTCAAACTCCCATATCTCGCGAACGGATTGACCTAACCCAAAAATTCCTGTTGCATCTGAAAGTAGAAACTCGCCCGATTACAACGGCATGTGTATTTTTTCCCTAGGCCATTCTGGTTAAGCGTTTGGAGCAGCAGAATTTCGAAAAATTTGTTGTCTTCTCAACCATTTCTTAGCGTCAAACTCCCATATCTCGCGAACGGATTGACCTAACCCAAAAACTCCTGTTGCATGTGAAAGTAGAAACTCGCCCGATTACAACTGTGTGTGTATTTTTTCCCTAGGCCATTCTTGTTAAGCGTTTGGAGCAGCAGAATTGCGAAAAATTTTTTGCCTTCTCAACCATTTCTTGGCTTCAAGCTCCCATATCTCGCGAACGGATTGACCTAACCCAAAAATTCCTATTGCTTCTGAAAGTCGAAGCTCGCCCGATTACAACGGTATGTGTATTTTTTCCCTAGGCCATTCTTGTGAAGCGTTTGGAGTAGCAGAATTGCGAAAAATTTTTCGCCTTCTCAACCATTTCTTGGCTTCAAACTCCCATATCTCGCGAACGGATTGACCTAACCCAAAAATTCCTGTTGCATCTGAAAGTAGAAACTCGCCCGATTACAACGGTATGTGTATTTTTTCCCTAGGCCATTCTGGTTAAGCGTTTGGAGCAGCAGAATTTCGAAAAATTTGTTGTCTTCTCAACTATTTCTTAGCGTCAAGCCCCCATATCTCGCGAACGGATTGACCTAACCCAAAAACTCCTGTTGCATGTGAAAGTAGAAGCTCGCCCGATTACAACTGTATGTGTATTTTTTCCCTAGGCCATTCTGGTTAAGCGTTTGGAGCAGCAGAATTGCGAAAAATTTTTTGCCTTCTTAACCATTCCTTGGCTTCAAACTCCCATATCTCGCGAACGGATTGACCTAACACAAAAATTCCTGTTGCGTCTGAAAGTAGAAACTCGCCCGATTACAGGGGTATGTGTATTTTTACCCTAGGCCATTCTTGTTAAGCGTTTGGAGCAGCAGAATTGCGAAAAATTTTTCGCCTTCTCAACCATTTCTTGGCTTCAAGCTCCCATATCTCGCGAACGGATTGACCTAACCCAAAAATTCCTATTGCTTCTGAAAGTCGAAGCTCGCCCGATTACAACGGTATGTGTATTTTTTCCCTAGGCCATTCTTGTGAAGCGTTTGGAGCAGCAGAATTGTGAAAAATTTTTCGCCTTCTCAACCATTTCTTAGCGTCAAACTCCCATATCTCGCGAACGGATTGACCTAACCCAAAAACTCCTGTTGCATGTGAAAGTAGAAACTCTCCCGATTACAACTGTGTGTGTATTTTTTCCCTAGGCCATTCTTGTTAAGCGTTTGGAGCAGCAGAATTGCGAAAAATTTTTTGCCTTCTCAACCATTTCTTGGCTTCAAGCTCCCATATCTCGCGAACGGATTGACCTAACCCAAAAACTCCTGTTGCATGTGAAAGTAGAAACTCGCCCGATTACAACTGTATGTGTATTTTTTCCCTAGGCCATTCTGGTTAAGCGTTTGGAGCAGCAGAATTGCGAAAAATTTTTTGCCTTCTCAACCATTTCTTGGTTTCAAACTCCCATATCTCGCGAACGGATTGACCTAACCCAAAAATTCCTATTGCTTCTGAAAGTCGAAGCTCGCCCGATTACAACGGTATGTGTATTTTTTCCCTAGGCCATTCTTGTTAAGCGTTTGGAGCAGCAGAATTGCGAAAAATTTTTCGCCTTCTCATCCATTTCTTGGCTTCAAACTCCCATATCTCGCGAACGGATTGACCTAACCCAAAAATTCCTGTTGCATCTGAAAGTAGAAACTCGCCCGATTACAACGGTGTGTGTATTTTTTCCCTAGGCCATTCTGGTTAAGCGTTTGGAGCAGCAGAATTGCGAAAAATTTTTTGCCTTCTTAACCATTCCTTGGCTTCAAACTCCCATATCTCGCGAACGGATTGACCTAACACAAAAATTCCTGTTGCGTCTGAAAGTAGAAACTCGCCCGATTACAGGGGTATGTGTATTTTTACCCTAGGCCATTCTTGTTAAGCGTTTGGAGCAGCAGAATTGCGAAAAATTTTTCGCCTTCTCAACCATTTCTTGGCTTCAAGCTCCCATATCTCGCGAACGGATTGACCTAACCCAAAAATTCCTATTGCTTCTGAAAGTCGAAGCTCGCCCGATTACAACGGTATGTGTATTTTTTCCCTAGGCCATTCTTGTGAAGCGTTTGGAGCAGCAGAATTGTGAAAAATTTTTCGCCTTCTCAACCATTTCTTAGCGTCAAACTCCCATATCTCGCGAACGGATTGACCTAACCCAAAAACTCCTGTTGCATGTGAAAGTAGAAACTCTCCCGATTACAACTGTGTGTGTATTTTTTCCCTAGGCCATTCTTGTTAAGCGTTTGGAGCAGCAGAATTGCGAAAAATTTTTTGCCTTCTCAACCATTTCTTGGCTTCAAGCTCCCATATCTCGCGAACGGATTGACCTAACCCAAAAACTCCTGTTGCATGTGAAAGTAGAAACTCGCCCGATTACAACTGTATGTGTATTTTTTCCCTAGGCCATTCTGGTTAAGCGTTTGGAGCAGCAGAATTGCGAAAAATTTTTTGCCTTCTCAACCATTTCTTGGTTTCAAACTCCCATATCTCGCGAACGGATTGACCTAACCCAAAAATTCCTATTGCTTCTGAAAGTCGAAGCTCGCCCGATTACAACGGTATGTGTATTTTTTCCCTAGGCCATTCTTGTTAAGCGTTTGGAGCAGCAGAATTGCGAAAAATTTTTCGCCTTCTCATCCATTTCTTGGCTTCAAACTCCCATATCTCGCGAACGGATTGACCTAACCCAAAAATTCCTGTTGCATCTGAAAGTAGAAACTCGCCCGATTACAACGGTGTGTGTATTTTTTCCCTAGGCCATTCTGGTTAAGCGTTTGGAGCAGCAGAAGTGCGAAAAATTTTTTGCCTTCTCAACCATTTCTTGGTTTCAAACTCCCATATCTCGCGAACGGATTGACCTAACCCAAAAATTCCTATTGCTTCTGAAAGTCGAAGCTCGCCCGATTACAACGGTATGTGTATTTTTTCCCTAGGCCATTCTTGTTAAGCGTTTGGAGCAGCAGAATTGCGAAAAATTTTTCGCCTTCTCATCCATTTCTTGGCTTCAAACTCCCATATCTCGCGAACGGATTGACCTAACACAAAAATTCCTGTTGCATCTGAAAGTAGAAACTGGCCCGATTACAACGGTATGTGTATTTTTTCCCTAGGCCATTCTGGTTAAGCGTTTGGAGCAGCAGAAGTGCGAAAAATATGTTGTCTTCTCAACCATTTCTTAGCTTCAAACTCCCATATCTCGCGAACGGATTGACCTAACAGAAAAATTCCTGTTGCATCTGAAAGTAGAAACTCGCCCGATTACAACGGTATGTGTATTTTTTCCCTAGGCCATTCTGGTTAAGCGTTTGGAGCAGCAGAATTGCGAAAAATTTGTTGTCTTCTCAACCATTTCTTGGCTTCAAACTCCCATATCTCGCGAACGGATTGACCTAACCCCAAAATTCCTGTTGCATCTGAAAGTAGAAACTCGCCCGATTACAACGGTATGTGTATTTTTTCCCTAGGCCATTCTGGTTAAGCGTTTGGAGCAGCAGAAGTGCGAAAAATTTGTTGTCTTCTCAACCATTTCTTAGCTTCAAACTCCCATATCTCGCGAACGGATTGACCTAACCGAAAAATTCCTGTTGCATCTGAAAGTAGAAACTCGCCCGATTACAACGGTATGTGTATTTTTTCCCTAGGCCATTCTTGTTAAGCGTTTGGAGCAGCAGAATTGCGAAAAATTTTTTGCCTTCTCAACAATTTCTTGGCTTCAAACTCCCATATCTCGCGAACGGATTGACCTAACCCAAAATTCCTGTTGCATCTGAAAGTAGAAACTCGCCCGATTACAACGGTATGTGTATTTTTTCCCTAGGCCATTCTTGTTAAGCGTTTGGAGCAGCAGAATTGCGAAAAATTTTTTGCCTTCTCAACCATTTCTTTGCTTCAAACTCCCATATCTCGCGAACGGATTGACCTAACCCAAAAATTCCTATTGCTTCTGAAAGTCGAAACTCGCCCGATTACAACGGTATGTGTATTTTTTCCCTAGGCCATTCTGGTTAAGCGTTTGGAGCAGCAGAATTGCGAAAAATTTTTTGCCTTCTCAACCATTTCTTAGCGTCAAACTCCCATATCTCGCGAACGGATTGACCTAACACAAGAATTCCTGTTGCGTCTGAAAGTAGAAACTCGCCCGATTACAGGGGTATGTGTATTTTTACCCTAGGCCATTCTTGTTAAGCGTTTGGAGCAGCAGAATTGCGAAAAATTTTTCGCCTTCTCAACCATTTCTTGGCTTCAAGCTCCCATATCTCGCGAACGGATTGACCTAACCCAAAAATTCCTATTGCTTCTGAAAGTCGAAGCTCGCCCGATTACAACGGTATGTGTATTTTTTCCCTAGGCCATTCTTGTGAAGCGTTTGGAGCAGCAGAATTGTGAAAAATTTTTCGCCTTCTCAACCATTTCTTAGCGTCAAACTCCCATATCTCGCGAACGGATTGACCTAACCCAAAAACTCCTGTTGCATGTGAAAGTAGAAACTCTCCCGATTACAACTGTGTGTGTATTTTTTCCCTAGGCCATTCTTGTTAAGCGTTTGGAGCAGCAGAATTGCGAAAAATTTTTTGCCTTCTCAACCATTTCTTGGCTTCAAGCTCCCATATCTCGCGAACGGATTGACCTAACCCAAAAACTCCTGTTGCATGTGAAAGTAGAAACTCGCCCGATTACAACTGTATGTGTATTTTTTCCCTAGGCCATTCTGGTTAAGCGTTTGGAGCAGCAGAATTGCGAAAAATTTTTTGCCTTCTCAACCATTTCTTGGTTTCAAACTCCCATATCTCGCGAACGGATTGACATAACCCAAAAATTCCTATTGCTTCTGAAAGTCGAAGCTCGCCCGATTACAACGGTATGTGTATTTTTACCCTAGGCCATTCTTGTTAAGCGTTTGGAGCAGCAGAATTGCGAAAAATTTTTCGCCTTCTCATCCATTTCTTGGCTTCAAACTCCCATATCTCGCGAACGGATTGACCTAACCCAAAAATTCCTGTTGCATCTGAAAGTAGAAACTCGCCCGATTACAACGGTGTGTGTATTTTTTCCCTAGGCCATTCTGGTTAAGCGTTTGGAGCAGCAGAAGTGCGAAAAATTTTTTGCCTTCTCAACCATTTCTTGGTTTCAAACTCCCATATCTCGCGAACGGATTGACCTAACCCAAAAATTCCTATTGCTTCTGAAAGTCGAAGCTCGCCCGATTACAACGGTATGTGTATTTTTTCCCTAGGCCATTCTTGTTAAGCGTTTGGAGCAGCAGAATTGCGAAAAATTTTTCGCCTTCTCATCCATTTCTTGGCTTCAAACTCCCATATCTCGCGAACGGATTGACCTAACACAAAAATTCCTGTTGCATCTGAAAGTAGAAACTCGCCCGATTACAACGGTATGTGTATTTTTTCCCTAGGCCATTCTGGTTAAGCGTTTGGAGCAGCAGAAGTGCGAAAAATATGTTGTCTTCTCAACCATTTCTTAGCTTCAAACTCCCATATCTCGCGAACGGATTGACCTAACAGAAAAATTCCTGTTGCATCTGAAAGTAGAAACTCGCCCGATTACAACGGTATGTGTATTTTTTCCCTAGGCCATTCTGGTTAAGCGTTTGGAGCAGCAGAATTGCGAAAAATTTGTTGTCTTCTCAACCATTTCTTGGCTTCAAACTCCCATATCTCGCGAACGGATTGACCTAACCCCAAAATTCCTGTTGCATCTGAAAGTAGAAACTCGCCCGATTACAACGGTATGTGTATTTTTTCCCTAGGCCATTCTGGTTAAGCGTTTGGAGCAGCAGAAGTGCGAAAAATTTGTTTTCTTCTCAACCATTTCTTAGCTTCAAACTCCCATATCTCGCGAACGGATTGACCTAACCGAAAAATTCCTGTTGCATCTGAAAGTAGAAACTCGCCCGATTACAACGGTATGTGTATTTTTTCCCTAGGCCATTCTTGTTAAGCGTTTGGAGCAGCAGAATTGCGAAAAATTTTTTGCCTTCTCAACAATTTCTTGGCTTCAAACTCCCATATCTCGCGAACGGATTGACCTAACCCAAAATTCCTGTTGCATCTGAAAGTAGAAACTCGCCCGATTACAACGGTATGTGTATTTTTTCCCTAGGCCATTCTTGTTAAGCGTTTGGAGCAGCAGAATTGCGAAAAATTTTTTGCCTTCTCAACCATTTCTTTGCTTCAAACTCCCATATCTCGCGAACGGATTGACCTAACCCAAAAATTCCTATTGCTTCTGAAAGTCGAAACTCGCCCGATTACAACGGTATGTGTATTTTTTCCCTAGGCCATTCTGGTAAAGCGTTTGGAGCAGCAGAATTTCGAAAAATTTGTTGTGTTCTCAACCATTTCTTAGCGTCAAACTCCCATATCTCGCGAACGGATTGACCTAACCCAAAAATTCCTGTTGCATCTGAAAGTAGAAACTCGCCCGATTACAACGGTATGTGTATTTTTTCCCTAGGCCATTCTGGTTAAGCGTTTGGAGCAGCAGAATTTCGAAAAATTTGTTGTCTTCTCAACCATTTCTTAGCGTCAAACTCCCATATCTCGCGAACGGATTGACCTAACCCAAAAATTCCTGTTGCATCTGAAAGAAGAAACTCGCCCGATTACAACGGTATGTGTATTTTTTCCCTAGGGCATTCTGGTTAAGCGTTTGGAGCAGCAGAATTGCGAAAAATTTTTGGCTTCTCAACCATTTCTTGGCTTCAAACTCCCATATCTCGCGAACGTATTGACCTAACCCAAAAATTCCTATTGCTTCTGAAAGTCGAAGCTCGCCCGATTACAACGGTATGTGTATTTTTTCCCTAGGCCATTCTTGTTAAGCGTTTGGAGTAGCAGAATTGCGAAAAATTTTTCGCCTACTCAACCATTTCTTGGCTTCAAACTCCCATATCTCGCGAACGGATTGACCTAACCCAAAAATTCCTGTTTCATCTGAAAGTAGAAACTCGCCCGATTACAACGGTATGTGTATTTTTTCCCTAGGCCATTCTGGTTAAGCGTTTGGAGCAGCAGAATTTCGAAAAATTTGTTGTCTTCTCAACCATTTCTTAGCGTCAAACTCCCATATCTCGCGAACGGATTGACCTAACCCAAAAATTCCTGTTCCATCTGAAAGTAGAAACTCGCCCGATTACAACGGTATGTGTATTTTTTCCCTAGGCCATTCTGGTTAAGCGTTTGGAGCAGCAGAATTGCGAAAAATTTTTTGCCTTCTCAACCATTCCTTGGCTTCAAACTCCCATATCTCGCGAACGGATTGACCTAACTCAAAAATTCCTGTTGCGTCTGAAAGTAGAAACTCGCCCGATTACATGGGTATGTGTATTTTTACCCTAGGCCATTCTTGTTAAGCGTTTGGAGCAGCAGAAATGCGAAAAATTTTTCGCCTTCTCAACCATTTCTTGGCTTCAAACTCCCATATCTCGCGAACGGATTGACCTAACCCAAAAATTCCTGTTGCATCTGAAAGTAGAAAGTCGCCCGATTACAACGGTATGTGTATTTTTTCCCTAGGCCATTCTTGTTAAGCGTTTGGAGCAGCAGAATTGCGAAAAATTTTTTGCCTTCTCAACCATTTCTTGGCTTCAAGCTCCCATATCTCGCGAACGTATTGACCTAACTCAAAAATTCCTGTTGCGTCTGAAAGTAGAAACTCGCCCGATTACATGGGTATGTGTATTTTTACCCTAGGCCATTCTTGTTAAGCGTTTGGAGCAGCAGAATTGCGAAAAATTTTTCGCCTTCTCAACCATTTCTTTGCTTCAAACTCCCATATCTCGCGAACGGATTGACCTAACCCAAAAATTCCTGTTGCATCTGAAAGTAGAAACTCGCCCGATTACAACGGTATGTGTATTTTTTCCCTAGGCCATTCTTGTTAAGCGTTTGGAGCAGCAGAATTGCGAAAAATTTTTTGCCTTCTCAACCATTTCTTGGCTTCAAACTCCCATATCTCGCGAACGGATTAACCTAACCCAAAAATTCCTATTGCTTCTGAAAGTCGAAACTCGCCCGATTACAACGGTATGTGTATTTTTCCCCTAGGCCATTCTGGTTAAGCGTTTGGAGCAGCAGAAGTGCGAAAAATTTGTTGTCTTCTCAACCATTTCTTAGCTTCAAACTCGCATATCTCGCGAACGGATTGACCTAACCCAAAAATTCCAATTGCATCTGAAAGTAGAAACTCGCCCGATTACAGCGGTATGTGTATTTTTTCCCTAGGCCATTCTTGTTAAGCGTTTGGAGCAGCAGAATTGCGAAAAATTTTTTGCCTTCTCAACCATTTCTTGGCTTCAAACTCCCATATCTCGCGAACGGATTGACCTAACCCAAAAATTCCTATTGCTTCTGAAAGTCGAAGCTCGCCCGATTACAACGGTATGTGTATTTTTTCCCTAGGCCATTCTTGTTAAGCGTTTGGAGCAGCAGAATTGCGAAAAATTTTTCGCCTTCTCAACCACTTCTTGGCTTCAAACTCCCATATCTCGCGAACGGATTGACCTAACCCAAAAATTCCTGTTGCATCTGAAAGTAGAAACTCGCCCGATTACAACGGTATGTGTATTTTTTCCCTAGGCCATTCTGGTTAAGCGTTTGGAGCAGCAGAATTGCGAAAAATTTTTTGCCTTCTCAACCATTCCTTGGCTTCAAACTCCCATATCTCGCGAACGGATTGACCTAACTCAAAAATTCCTGTTGCGTCTGAAAGTAGAAACTCGCCCGATTACATGGCTATGTGTATTTTTACCCTAGGCCATTCTTGTTAAGCGTTTGGAGCAGCAGAATTGCGAAAAATTTTTCGCCTTCTCAACCATTTCTTGGCTTCAAACTCCCATATCTCGCGAACGGATTGACCTAACCCAAAAATTCCTGTTGCATCTGAAAGTAGAAACTCGCCCGATTACAACGGTATGTGTATTTTTTCCCTAGGCCATTCTTGTTAAGCGTTTGGAGCAGCAGAATTGCGAAAAATTTTTTGCCTTCTCAACCATTTCTTGGCTTCAAACTCCCATATCTCGCGAACGGATTGACCTAACCCAAAAATTCCTATTGCTCCTGAAAGTCGAAACTCGCCCGATTACAACGGTATGTGTATTTTTTCCCTAGGCCATTCTGGTTAAGCGTTTGGAGCAGCAGAAGTGCGAAAAATTTGTTGTCTTCTCAACCATTTCTTGGCTTCAAACTCCCATATCTCGCGAACGGATTGGCCTAACCCAAAAATTCCAATTGCATCTGAAAGTAGAAACTCGCCCGATTACAACGGTATGTGTATTTTTTCCCTAGGCCATTCTTGTTAAGCGTTTGGAGCAGCAGAATTGCGAAAAATTTTTTGGCTTCTCAACCATTTCTTGGCTTCAAGCTCCCATATCTCGCGAACGGATTGACCTAACCCAAAAATTCCTATTGCTTCTGAAAGTCGAAGCTCGCCCGATTACAACGGTATGTGTATTTTTTCCCTAGGCCATTCTTGTGAAGCGTTTGGAGCAGCAGAATTGCGAAAAATTTTTCGCCTTCTCAACCATTTCTTGGCTTCAAACTCCCATATCTCGCGAACGGGTTGACCTAACCCAAAAATTCCTGTTGCATCTGAAAGTAGAAACTCGCCCGATTACAACGGCATGTGTATTTTTTCCCTAGGCCATTCTGGTTAAGCGTTTGGAGCAGCAGAATTTCGAAAAATTTGTTGTCTTCTCAACCATTTCTTAGCGTCAAACTCCCATATCTCGCGAACGGATTGACCTAACCCAAAAACTCCTGTTGCATGTGAAAGTAGAAACTCGCCCGATTACAACTGTGTGTGTATTTTTTCCCTAGGCCATTCTTGTTAAGCGTTTGGTGCAGCAGAATTGCGAAAAATTTTTTGCCTTCTCAACCATTTCTTGGCTTCAAGCTCCCATATCTCGCGAACGGATTGACCTAACCCAAAAATTCCTATTGCTTCTGAAAGTCGAAGCTCGCCCGATTACAACGGTATGTGTATTTTTTCCCTAGGCCATTCTTGTGAAGCGTTTGGAGTAGCAGAATTGCGAAAAATTTTTCGCCTTCTCAACCATTTCTTGGCTTCAAACTCCCATATCTCGCGAACGGATTGACCTAACCCAAAAATTCCTGTTGCATCTGAAAGTAGAAACTCGCCCGATTACAACGGTATGTGTATTTTTTCCCTAGGCCATTCTGGTTAAGCGTTTGGAGCAGCAGAATTTCGAAAAATTTGTTGTCTTCTCAACCATTTCTTAGCGTCAAGCCCCCATATCTCGCGAACGGATTGACCTAACCCAAAAACTCCCATTGCATGTGAAAGTAGAAACTCGCCCGATTACAACTGTATGTGTATTTTTTCCCTAGGCCATTCTGGTTAAGCGTTTGGAGCAGCAGAATTGCGAAAAATTTTTTGCCTTCTTAACCATTCCTTGGCTTCAAACTCCCATATCTCGCGAACGGATTGACCTAACACAAAAATTCCTGTTGCGTCTGAAAGTAGAAACTCGCCCGATTACAGGGGTATGTGTATTTTTACCCTAGGCCATTCTTGTTAAGCGTTTGGAGCAGCAGAATTGCGAAAAATTTTTCGCCTTCTCAACCATTTCTTGGCTTCAAGCTCCCATATCTCGCGAACGGATTGACCTAACCCAAAAATTCCTATTGCTTCTGAAAGTCGAAGCTCGCCCGATTACAACGGTATGTGTATTTTTTCCCTAGGCCATTCTTGTGAAGCGTTTGGAGCAGCAGAATTGCGAAAAATTTTTCGCCTTCTCAACCATTTCTTAGCGTCAAACTCCCATATCTCGCGAACGGATTGACCTAACCCAAAAACTCCTGTTGCATGTGAAAGTAGAAACTCTCCCGATTACAACTGTGTGTGTATTTTTTCCCTAGGCCATTCTTGTTAAGCGTTTGGAGCAGCAGAATTGCGAAAAATTTTTTGCCTTCTCAACCATTTCTTGGCTTCAAGCTCCCATATCTCGCGAACGGATTGACCTAACCCAAAAACTCCTGTTGCATGTGAAAGTAGAAACTCGCCCGATTACAACTGTATGTGTATTTTTTCCCTAGGCCATTCTGGTTAAGCGTTTGGAGCAGCAGAATTGCGAAAAATTTTTTGCCTTCTTAACCATTCCTTGGCTTCAAACTCCCATATCTCGCGAACGGATTGACCTAACACAAAAATTCCTGTTGCGTCTGAAAGTAGAAACTCGCCCGATTACAGGGGTATGTGTACTTTTACCCTAGGCCATTCTTGTTAAGCGTTTGGAGCAGCAGAATTGCGAAAAATTTTTCGCCTTCTCAACCATTTCTTGGCTTCAAGCTCCCATATCTCGCGAACGGATTGACCTAACCCAAAAATTCCTATTGCTTCTGAAAGTCGAAGCTCGCCCGATTACAACGGTATGTGTATTTTTTCCCTAGGCCATTCTTGTGAAGCGTTTGGAGCAGCAGAATTGCGAAAAATTTTTCGCCTTCTCAACCATTTCTTAGCGTCAAACTCCCATATCTCGCGAACGGATTGACCTAACCCAAAAACTCCTCTTGCATGTGAAAGTAGAAACTCTCCCGATTACAACTGTGTGTGTATTTTTTCCCTAGGCCATTCTTGTTAAGCGTTTGGAGCAGCAGAATTGCGAAAAATTTTTTGCCTTCTCAACCATTTCTTGGCTTCAAGCTCCCATATCTCGCGAACGGATTGACCTAACCCAAAAACTCCTGTTGCATGTGAAAGTAGAAACTCGCCCGATTACAACTGTATGTGTATTTTTTCCCTAGGCCATTCTGGTTAAGCGTTTGGAGCAGCAGAATTGCGAAAAATTTTTTGCCTTCTTAACCATTCCTTGGCTTCAAACTCCCATATGTCGCGAACGGATTGACCTAACACAAAAATTCCTGTTGCTTCTGAAAGTCGAAGCTCGCCCGATTACAACGGTATGTGTATTTTTTCCCTAGGCCATTCTTGTGAAGCGTTTGGAGCAGCAGAATTGCGAAAAATTTTTCGCCTTCTCAACCATTTCTTAGCGTCAAACTCCCATATCTCGCGAACGGACTGACCTAACCCAAAAACTCCTGTTGCATGTGAAAGTAGAAACTCTCCCGATTACAACTGTGTGTGTATTTTTTCCCTAGGCCATTCTTGTTAAGCGTTTGGAGCAGCAGAATTGCGAAAAATTTTTTGCCTTCTCAACCATTTCTTGGCTTCAAGCTCCCATATCTCGCGAACGGATTGACCTAACCCAAAAATTCCTATTGCTTCTGAAAGTCGAAGCTCGCCCGATTACAACGGTATGTGTACTTTTTCCCTAGGCCATTCTTGTGAAGCGTTTGGAGTAGCAGAATTGCGAAAAATTTTTTGCCTTCTCAACCATTTCTTGGCTTCAAGCTCCCATATCTCGCGAACGGATTGACCTAACTCAAAAATTCCTGTTGCGTCTGAAAGTAGAAACTCGCCCGATTACATGGGTATGTGTATTTTTACCCTAGGCCATTCTTGTTAAGCGTTTGGAGCAGCAGAATTGCGAAAAATTTTTCGCCTTCTCAACCATTTCTTTGCTTCAAACTCCCATATCTCGCGAACGGATTGACCTAACCCAAAAATTCCTGTTGCATCTGAAAGTAGAAACTCGCCCGATTACAACGGTATGTGTATTTTTTCCCTAGGCCATTCTTGTTAAGCGTTTGGAGCAGCAGAATTGCGAAAAATTTTTTGCCTTCTCAACCATTTCTTGGCTTCAAACTCCCATATCTCGCGAACGGATTGACCTAACCCAAAAATTCCTATTGCTCCTGAAAGTTGAAACTCGCCCGATTACAACGGTATGTGTATTTTTTCCCTAGGCCATTCTGGTTAAGCGTTTGGAGCAGCAGAAGTGCGAAAAATTTGTTGTCTTCTCAACCATTTCTTGGCTTCAAACTCCCATATCTCGCGAACGGATTGGCCTAACCCAAAAATTCCAATTGCATCTGAAAGTAGAAACTCGCCCGATTACAACGGTATGTGTATTTTTTCCCTAGGCCATTCTTGTTAAGCGTTTGGAGCAGCAGAATTGCGAAAAATTTTTTGCCTTCTCAACCATTTCTTTGCTTCAAGCTCCCATATCTCGCGAACGGATTGACCTAACCCAAAAATTCCTATTGCTTCTGAAAGTCGAAGCTCGCCCGATTACAACGGTATGTGTATTTTTTCCCTAGGCCATTCTTGTGAAGCGTTTGGAGCAGCAGAATTGCGAAAAATTTTTTGCCTTCTCAACCATTTCTTGGCTTCAAACTCCCATATCTCGCGAACGGATTGACCTAACCCAAAAATTCCTATTGCTTCTGAAAGTCGAAGCTCGCCCGATTACAACGGTATGTGTATTTTTTCCCTAGGCCATTCTTGTTAAGCGTTTGGAGCAGCAGAATTGCGAAAAATTTTTCGCCTTCTCAACCACTTCTTGGCTTCAAACTCCCATATCTCGCGAACGGATTGACCTAACCCAAAAATTCCTGTTGCATCTGAAAGTAGAAACTCGCCCGATTACAACGGTATGTGTATTTTTTCCCTAGGCCATTCTGGTTAAGCGTTTGGAGCAGCAGAATTGCGAAAAATTTTTTGCCTTCTCAACCATTCCTTGGCTTCAAACTCCCATATCTCGCGAACGGATTGGCCTAACCCAAAAATTCCAATTGCATCTGAAACTAGAAACTCGCCCGATTACAACGGTATGTGTATTTTTTCCCTAGGCCATTCTGGTTAAGCGTTTGGAGCAGCAGAAGTGCGAAAAATATGTTGTCTTCTCAACCATTTCTTGGCTTCAAACTCCCATATCTCGCGAACGGATTGGCCTAACCCAAAAATTCCAATTGCTTCTGAAAGTCGAAGCTCGCCCGATTACAACGGTATGTGTATTTTTTCCCTAGGCCATTCTTGTGAAGCGTTTGGAGTAGCAGAATTGCGAAAAATTTTTCGCCTTCTCAACCATTTCTTGGCTTCAAACTCCCATATCTCGCGAACGGATTGACCTAACCCAAAAATTCCTGTTGCATCTGAAAGTAGAAACTCGCCCGATTACAACGGTATGTGTATTTTTTCCCTAGGCCATTCTGGTTAAGCGTTTGGAGCAGCAGAATTTCGAAAAATTTGTTGTCTTCTCAACCATTTCTTAGCGTCAAGCCCCCATATCTCGCGAACGGATTGACCTAACCCAAAAACTCCCATTGCATGTGAAAGTAGAAACTCGCCCGATTACAACTGTATGTGTATTTTTTCCCTAGGCCATTCTGGTTAAGCGTTTGGAGCAGCAGAATTGCGAAAAATTTTTTGCCTTCTTAACCATTCCTTGGCTTCAAACTCCCATATCTCGCGAACGGATTGACCTAACACAAAAATTCCTGTTGCGTCTGAAAGTAGAAACTCGCCCGATTACAGGGGTATGTGTATTTTTACCCTAGGCCATTCTTGTTAAGCGTTTGGAGCAGCAGAATTGCGAAAAATTTTTCGCCTTCTCAACCATTTCTTGGCTTCAAGCTCCCATATCTCGCGAACGGATTGACCTAACCCAAAAATTCCTATTGCTTCTGAAAGTCGAAGCTCGCCCGATTACAACGGTATGTGTATTTTTTCCCTAGGCCATTCTTGTGAAGCGTTTGGAGCAGCAGAATTGCGAAAAATTTTTCGCCTTCTCAACCATTTCTTAGCGTCAAACTCCCATATCTCGCGAACGGATTGACCTAACCCAAAAACTCCTGTTGCATGTGAAAGTAGAAACTCTCCCGATTACAACTGTGTGTGTATTTTTTCCCTAGGGCATTCTTGTTAAGCGTTTGGAGCAGCAGAATTGCGAAAAATTTTTTGCCTTCTCAACCATTTCTTGGCTTCAAGCTCCCATATCTCGCGAACGGATTGACCTAACCCAAAAACTCCTGTTGCATGTGAAAGTAGAAACTCGCCCGATTACAACTGTATGTGTATTTTTTCCCTAGGCCATTCTGGTTAAGCGTTTGGAGCAGCAGAATTGCGAAAAATTTTTTGCCTTCTTAACCATTCCTTGGCTTCAAACTCCCATATCTCGCGAACGGATTGACCTAACACAAAAATTCCTGTTGCGTCTGAAAGTAGAAACTCGCCCGATTACAGGGGTATGTGTACTTTTACCCTAGGCCATTCTTGTTAAGCGTTTGGAGCAGCAGAATTGCGAAAAATTTTTCGCCTTCTCAACCATTTCTTGGCTTCAAGCTCCCATATCTCGCGAACGGATTGACCTAACCCAAAAATTCCTATTGCTTCTGAAAGTCGAAGCTCGCCCGATTACAACGGTATGTGTATTTTTTCCCTAGGCCATTCTTGTGAAGCGTTTGGAGCAGCAGAATTGCGAAAAATTTTTCGCCTTCTCAACCATTTCTTAGCGTCAAACTCCCATATCTCGCGAACGGATTGACCTAACCCAAAAACTCCTCTTGCATGTGAAAGTAGAAACTCTCCCGATTACAACTGTGTGTGTATTTTTTCCCTAGGCCATTCTTGTTAAGCGTTTGGAGCAGCAGAATTGCGAAAAATTTTTTGCCTTCTCAACCATTTCTTGGCTTCAAGCTCCCATATCTCGCGAACGGATTGACCTAACCCAAAAACTCCTGTTGCATGTGAAAGTAGAAACTCGCCCGATTACAACTGTATGTGTATTTTTTCCCTAGGCCATTCTGGTTAAGCGTTTGGAGCAGCAGAATTGCGAAAAATTTTTTGCCTTCTTAACCATTCCTTGGCTTCAAACTCCCATATGTCGCGAACGGATTGACCTAACACAAAAATTCCTGTTGCTTCTGAAAGTCGAAGCTCGCCCGATTACAACGGTATGTGTATTTTTTCCCTAGGCCATTCTTGTGAAGCGTTTGGAGCAGCAGAATTGCGAAAAATTTTTCGCCTTCTCAACCATTTCTTAGCGTCAAACTCCCATATCTCGCGAACGGACTGACCTAACCTAAAAACTCCTGTTGCATGTGAAAGTAGAAACTCTCCCGATTACAACTGTGTGTGTATTTTTTCCCTAGGCCATTCTTGTTAAGCGTTTGGAGCAGCAGAATTGCGAAAAATTTTTTGCCTTCTCAACCATTTCTTGGCTTCAAGCTCCCATATCTCGCGAACGGATTGACCTAACCCAAAAATTCCTATTGCTTCTGAAAGTCGAAGCTCGCCCGATTACAACGGTATGTGTACTTTTTCCCTAGGCCATTCTTGTGAAGCGTTTGGAGTAGCAGAATTGCGAAAAATTTTTTGCCTTCTCAACCATTTCTTGGCTTCAAGCTCCCATATCTCGCGAACGGATTGACCTAACTCAAAAATTCCTGTTGCGTCTGAAAGTAGAAACTCGCCCGATTACATGGGTATGTGTATTTTTACCCTAGGCCATTCTTGTTAAGCGTTTGGAGCAGCAGAATTGCGAAAAATTTTTCGCCTTCTCAACCATTTCTTTGCTTCAAACTCCCATATCTCGCGAACGGATTGACCTAACCCAAAAATTCCTGTTGCATCTGAAAGTAGAAACTCGCCCGATTACAACGGTATGTGTATTTTTTCCCTAGGCCATTCTTGTTAAGCGTTTGGAGCAGCAGAATTGCGAAAAATTTTTTGCCTTCTCAACCATTTCTTGGCTTCAAACTCCCATATCTCGCGAACGGATTGACCTAACCCAAAAATTCCTATTGCTCCTGAAAGTTGAAACTCGCCCGATTACAACGGTATGTGTATTTTTTCCCTAGGCCATTCTGGTTAAGCGTTTGGAGCAGCAGAAGTGCGAAAAATTTGTTGTCTTCTCAACCATTTCTTGGCTTCAAACTCCCATATCTCGCGAACGGATTGGCCTAACCCAAAAATTCCAATTGCATCTGAAAGTAGAAACTCGCCCGATTACAACGGTATGTGTATTTTTTCCCTAGGCCATTCTTGTTAAGCGTTTGGAGCAGCAGAATTGCGAAAAATTTTTTGCCTTCTCAACCATTTCTTTGCTTCAAGCTCCCATATCTCGCGAACGGATTGACCTAACCCAAAAATTCCTATTGCTTCTGAAAGTCGAAGCTCGCCCGATTACAACGGTATGTGTATTTTTTCCCTAGGCCATTCTTGTGAAGCGTTTGGAGCAGCAGAATTGCGAAAAATTTTTTGCCTTCTCAACCATTTCTTGGCTTCAAACTCCCATATCTCGCGAACGGATTGACCTAACCCAAAAATTCCTATTGCTTCTGAAAGTCGAAGCTCGCCCGATTACAACGGTATGTGTATTTTTTCCCTAGGCCATTCTTGTTAAGCGTTTGGAGCAGCAGAATTGCGAAAAATTTTTCGCCTTCTCAACCACTTCTTGGCTTCAAACTCCCATATCTCGCGAACGGATTGACCTAACCCAAAAATTCCTGTTGCATCTGAAAGTAGAAACTCGCCCGATTACAACGGTATGTGTCTTTTTTCCCTAGGCCATTCTGGTTAAGCGTTTGGAGCAGCAGAATTGCGAAAAATTTTTTGCCTTCTCAACCATTCCTTGGCTTCAAACTCCCATATCTCGCGAACGGATTGGCCTAACCCAAAAATTCCAATTGCATCTGAAACTAGAAACTCGCCCGATTACAACGGTATGTGTATTTTTTCCCTAGGCCATTCTGGTTAAGCGTTTGGAGCAGCAGAAGTGCGAAAAATATGTTGTCTTCTCAACCATTTCTTGGCTTCAAACTCCCATATCTCGCGAACGGATTGGCCTAACCCAAAAATTCCAATTGCATCTGAAACTAGAAACTCGCCCGATTACAACGGTATGTGTATTTTTTCCCTTGGCCATTCTTGTTAAGCGTTTGGAGCAGCAGAATTGCGAAAAATTTTTTGCCTTCTCAACCATTTCTTGGCTTCAAACTCCCATATCTCGCGAACGGATTGACCTAACCCAAAAATTCCTATTGCTTCTGAAAGTCGAAGCTCGCCCGATTACAACGGTATGTGTATTTTTTCCCTAGGCCATTCTTGTTAAGCGTTTGGAGCAGCAGAATTGCGAAAAATTTTTCGCCTTCTCAACCACTTCTTGGCTTCAAACTCCCATATCTCGCGAACGGATTGACCTAACCCAAAAATTCCTGTTGCATCTGAAAGTAGAAACTCGCCCGATTACAACGGTATGTGTATTTTTTCCCTAGGCCATTCTGGTTAAGCGTTTGGAGCAGCAGAATTGCGAAAAATTTTTTGCCTTCTCAACCATTCCTTGGCTTCAAACTCCCATATCTCGCGAACGGATTGACCTAACTCAAAAATTCCTGTTGCGTCTGAAAGTAGAAACTCGCCCGATTACATGGCTATGTGTATTTTTACCCTAGGCCATTCTTGTTAAGCGTTTGGAGCAGCAGAATTGCGAAAAATTTTTCGCCTTCTCAACCATTTCTTTGCTTCAAGCTCCCATATCTCGCGAACGGATTGACCTAACCCAAAAATTCCTGTTGCATCTGAAAGTAGAAACTCGCCCGATTACAACGGTATGTGTATTTTTTCCCTAGGCCATTCTTGTTAAGCGTTTGGAGCTGCAGAATTGCGAAAAATTTTTTGCCTTCTCAACCATTTCTTGGCTTCAAACTCCCATATCTCGCGAACGGATTGACCTAACCCAAAAATTCCTATTGCTCCTGAAAGTTGAAACTCGCCCGATTACAACGGTATGTGTATTTTTTCCCTAGGCCATTCTGGTTAAGCGTTTGGAGCAGCAGAAGTGCGAAAAATTTGTTGTCTTCTCAACCATTTCTTGGCTTCAAACTCCCATATCTCGCGAACGGATTGGCCTAACCCAAAAATTCCAATTGCATCTGAAAGTAGAAACTCGCCCGATTACAACGGTATGTGTATTTTTTCCCTAGGCCATTCTTGTTAAGCGTTTGGAGCAGCAGAATTGCGAAAAATTGTTTGCCTTCTCAACCATTTCTTTGCTTCAAGCTCCCATATCTCGCGAACGGATTGACCTAACCCAAAAATTCCTATTGCTTCTGAAAGTCGAAGCTCGCCCGATTACAACGGTATGTGTATTTTTTCCCTAGGCCATTCTTGTGAAGCGTTTGGAGTAGCAGAATTGCGAAAAATTTTTCGCCTTCTCAACCATTTCTTGGCTTCAAACTCCCATATCTCGCGAACGGATTGACCTAACCCAAAAATTCCTGTTGCATCTGAAAGTAGAAACTCGCCCGATTACAACGGTATGTGTATTTTTTCCCTAGGCCATTCTGGTTAAGCGTTTGGAGCAGCAGAATTGCGAAAAATTTTTTGCCTTCTCAACCATTCCTTGGCTTCAAACTCCCATATCTCGCGAACGGATTGACCTAACTCAAAAATTCCTGTTGCGTCTGAAAGTAGAAACTCGCCCGATTACATGGCTATGTGTATTTTTACCCTAGGCCATTCTTGTTAAGCGTTTGGAGCAGCAGAATTGCGAAAAATTTTTCGCCTTCTCAACCATTTCTTGGCTTCAAACTCCCATATCTCGCGAACGGATTGACCTAACCCAAAAATTCCTGTTGCATCTGAAAGTAGAAACTCGCCCGATTACAACGGTATGTGTATTTTTTCCCTAGGCCATTCTGGTTAAGCCTTTGGAGCAGCAGAATTGCGAAAAATTTTTTGCCTTCTCAACCATTTCTTAGCGTCAAACTCCCATATCTCGCGAACGGATTGACCTAACACAAAAATTCCTGTTGCGTCTGAAAGTAGAAACTCGCCCGATTACAGGGGTATGTGTATTTTTACCCTAGGCCATTCTTGTTAAGCGTTTGGAGCTGCAGAATTGCGAAAAATTTTTTGCCTTCTCAACCATTTCTTGGCTTCAAACTCCCATATCTCGCGAACGGATTGACCTAACCCAAAAATTCCTATTGCTCCTGAAAGTTGAAACTCGCCCGATTACAACGGTATGTGTATTTTTTCCCTAGGCCATTCTGGTTAAGCGTTTGGAGCAGCAGAAGTGCGAAAAATTTGTTGTCTTCTCAACCATTTCTTGGCTTCAAACTCCCATATCTCGCGAACGGATTGGCCTAACCCAAAAATTCCAATTGCATCTGAAAGTAGAAACTCGCCCGATTACAACGGTATGTGTATTTTTTCCCTAGGCCATTCTTGTTAAGCGTTTGGAGCAGCAGAATTGCGAAAAATTGTTTGCCTTCTCAACCATTTCTTTGCTTCAAGCTCCCATATCTCGCGAACGGATTGACCTAACCCAAAAATTCCTATTGCTTCTGAAAGTCGAAGCTCGCCCGATTACAACGGTATGTGTATTTTTTCCCTAGGCCATTCTTGTGAAGCGTTTGGAGTAGCAGAATTGCGAAAAATTTTTCGCCTTCTCAACCATTTCTTGGCTTCAAACTCCCATATCTCGCGAACGGATTGACCTAACCCAAAAATTCCTGTTGCATCTGAAAGTAGAAACTCGCCCGATTACAACGGTATGTGTATTTTTTCCCTAGGCCATTCTGGTTAAGCGTTTGGAGCAGCAGAATTGCGAAAAATTTTTTGCCTTCTCAACCATTCCTTGGCTTCAAACTCCCATATCTCGCGAACGGATTGACCTAACTCAAAAATTCCTGTTGCGTCTGAAAGTAGAAACTCGCCCGATTACATGGCTATGTGTATTTTTACCCTAGGCCATTCTTGTTAAGCGTTTGGAGCAGCAGAATTGCGAAAAATTTTTCGCCTTCTCAACCATTTCTTGGCTTCAAACTCCCATATCTCGCGAACGGATTGACCTAACCCAAAAATTCCTGTTGCATCTGAAAGTAGAAACTCGCCCGATTACAACGGTATGTGTATTTTTTCCCTAGGCCATTCTGGTTAAGCCTTTGGAGCAGCAGAATTGCGAAAAATTTTTTGCCTTCTCAACCATTTCTTAGCGTCAAACTCCCATATCTCGCGAACGGATTGACCTAACACAAAAATTCCTGTTGCGTCTGAAAGTAGAAACTCGCCCGATTACAGGGGTATGTGTATTTTTACCCTAGGCCATTCTTGTTAAGCGTTTGGAGCAGCAGAATTGCGAAAAATTTTTTGCCTTCTCAACCATTTCTTGGCTTCAAACTCCCATATCTCGCGAACGGATTGACCTAACCCAAAAATTCCTATTGCTCCTGAAAGTTGAAACTCGCCCGATTACAACGGTATGTGTATTTTTTCCCTAGGCCATTCTGGTTAAGCGTTTGGAGCAGCAGAAGTGCGAAAAATTTGTTGTCTTCTCAACCATTTCTTGGCTTCAAACTCCCATATCTCGCGAACGGATTGGCCTAACCCAAAAATTCCAATTGCATCTGAAAGTAGAAACTCGCCCGATTACAACGGTATGTGTATTTTTTCCCTAGGCCATTCTTGTTAAGCGTTTGGAGCAGCAGAATTGCGAAAAATTGTTTGCCTTCTCAACCATTTCTTTGCTTCAAGCTCCCATATCTCGCGAACGGATTGACCTAACCCAAAAATTCCTATTGCTTCTGAAAGTCGAAGCTCGCCCGATTACAACGGTATGTGTATTTTTTCCCTAGGCCATTCTTGTGAAGCGTTTGGAGCAGCAGAATTGCGAAAAATTTTTCGCCTTCTCAACCATTTCTTGGCTTCAAACTCCCATATCTCGCGAACGGATTGACCTAACCCAAAAATTCCGGTTGCATCTGAAAGTAGAAACTCGCCCGATTACAACGGCATGTGTATTTTTTCCCTAGGCCATTCTGGTTAAGCGTTTGGAGCAGCAGAATTTCGAAAAATTTGTTGTCTTCTCAACCATTTCTTAGCGTCAAACTCCCATATCTCGCGAACGGATTGTCCTAACCCAAAAACTCCTGTTGCATGTGAAAGTAGAAACTCGCCCGATTACAACTGTGTGTGTATTTTTTCCCTAGGCCATTCTTGTTAAGCGTTTGGAGCAGCAGAATTGCGAAAAATTTTTTGCCTTCTCAACCATTTCTTGGCTTCAAGCTCCCATATCTCGCGAACGGATTGACCTAACCCAAAAATTCCTATTGCTTCTGAAAGTCGAAGCTCGCCCGATTACAACGGTATGTGTATTTTTTCCCTAGGCCATTCTTGTGAAGCGTTTGGAGTAGCAGAATTGCGAAAAATTTTTCGCCTTCTCAACCATTTCTTGGCTTCAAACTCCCATATCTCGCGAACGGATTGACCTAACCCAAAAATTCCTGTTGCATCTGAAAGTAGAAACTCGCCCGATTACAACGGTATGTGTATTTTTTCCCTAGGCCATTCTGGTTAAGCGTTTGGAGCAGCAGAATTTCGAAAAATTTGTTGTCTTCTCAACCATTTCTTAGCGTCAAGCTCCCATATCTCGCGAACGGATTGACCTAACCCAAAAACTCCTGTTGCATGTGAAAGTAGAAACTCGCCCGATTACAACTGTATGTGTATTTTTTCCCTAGGCCATTCTGGTTAAGCGTTTGGAGCAGCAGAATTGCGAAAAATTTTTTGCCTTCTTAACCATTCCTTGGCTTCAAACTCCCATATCTCGCGAACGGATTGACCTAACACAAAAATTCCTGTTGCGTCTGAAAGTAGAAACTCGCCCGATTACAGGGGTATGTGTATTTTTACCCTAGGCCATTCTTGTTAAGCGTTTGGAGCAGCAGAATTGCGAAAAATTTTTCGCCTTCTCAACCATTTCTTGGCTTCAAGCTCCCATATCTCGCGAACGGATTGACCTAACCCAAAAATTCCTATTGCTTCTGAAAGTCGAAGCTCGCCCGATTACAACGGTATGTGTATTTTTTCCCTAGGCCATTCTTGTGAAGCGTTTGGAGCAGCAGAATTGCGAAAAATTTTTCGCCTTCTCAACCATTTCTTAGCGTCAAACTCCCATATCTCGCGAACGGATTGACCTAACCCAAAAACTCCTGTTGCATGTGAAAGTAGAAACTCACCCGATTACAACTGTGTGTGTATTTTTTCCCTAGGCCATTCTTGTTAAGCGTTTGGAGCAGCAGAATTGCGAAAAATTTTTTGCCTTCTCAACCATTTCTTGGCTTCAAGCTCCCATATCTCGCGAACGGATTGACCTAACCCAAAAATTCCTATTGCTTCTGAAAGTCGAAGCTCGCCCGATTACAACGGTATGTGTATTTTTTCCCTAGGCCATTCTTGTGAAGCGTTTGGAGTAGCAGAATTGCGAAAAATTTTTCGCCTTCTCAACCATTTCTTGGCTTCAAACTCCCATATCTCGCGAACGGATTGACCTAACCCAAAAATTCCTGTTGCATCTGAAAGTAGAAACTCGCCCGATTACAACGGTATGTGTATTTTTTCCCTAGGCCATTCTGGTTAAGCGTTTGGAGCAGCAGAATTTCGAAAAATTTGTTGTCTTCGCAACCATTTCTTAGCGTCAAACTCCCATATCTCGCGAACGGATTGACCTAACCCAAAAACTCCTGTTGCATGTGAAAGTAGAAACTCGCCCGATTACAACTGTATGTGTATTTTTTCCCTAGGCCATTCTGGTTAAGCGTTTGGAGCAGCAGAATTTCGAAAAATTTGTTGTCTTCTCAACCATTTCTTAGCGTCAAACTCCCATATCTCGCGAACGGATTGACCTAACCCAAAAACTCCTGTTGCATGTGAAAGTAGAAACTCGCCCGATTACAACTGTGTGTGTATTTTTTCCTAGGCCATTCTTGTTAAGCGTTTGGAGCAGCAGAATTGCGAAAAATTTTTTGCCTTCTCAACCATTTCTTGGCTTCAAGCTCCCATATCTCGCGAACGGATTGACCTAACCCAAAAATTCCTATTGCTTCTGAAAGTCGAAGCTCGCCCGATTACAACGGTATGTGTATTTTTTCCCTAGGCCATTCTTGTGAAGCGTTTGGAGCAGCAGAATTGCGAAAAATTTTTCGCCTTCTCAACCATTTCTTGGCTTCAAACTCCCATATCTCGCGAACGGATTGACCTAACCCAAAAATTCCTGTTGCATCTGAAAGTAGAAACTCGCCCGATTACAACGGTATGTGTATTTTTTCCCTAGGCCATTCTGGTTAAGCGTTTGGAGCAGCAGAATTGCGAAAAATTTTTTGCCTTCTTAACCATTCCTTGGCTTCAAACTCCCATATCTCGCGAACGGATTGACCTAACTCAAAAATTCCTGTTGCGTCTGAAAGTAGAAACTCGCCCGATTACAGGGGTATGTGTATTTTTACCCTAGGCCATTCTTGTTAAGCGTTTGGAGCAGCAGAATTGCGAAAAATTTTTCGCCTTCTCAACCATTTCTTGGCTTCAAACTCCCATATCTCGCGAACGGATTGACCTAACCCAAAAATTCCTGTTGCATCTGAAAGTAGAAACTCGCCCGATTACAACGGTATGTGTATTTTTTCCCTAGGCCATTCTTGTTAAGCGTTTGGAGCAGCAGAATTGCGAAAAATTTTTTGCCTTCTCAACCATTTCTTGGCTTCAAACTCCCATATCTCGCGAACGGATTGACCTAACCCAAAAATTCCTATTGCTCCTGAAAGTCGAAACTCGCCCGATTACAACGGTATGTGTATTTTTTCCCTAGGCCATTCTGGTTAAGCGTTTGGAGCAGCAGAAGTGCGAAAAATTTGTTGTCTTCTCAACCATTTCTTGGCTTCAAACTCCCATATCTCGCGAACGGATTGGCCTAACCCAAAAATTCCAATTGCATCTGAAAGTAGAAACTCGCCCGATTACAACGGTATGTGTATTTTTTCCCTAGGCCATTCTCGTTAAGCGTTTGGAGCAGCCGAATTGCGAAAAATTTTTTGCCTTCTCAACCATTTCTTGGCTTCAAGCTCCCATATCTCGCGAACGGATTGACCTAACCCAAAAATTCCTATTGCTTCTGAAAGTCAAAGCTCGCCCGATTACAACGGTATGTGTATTTTTTCCCTAGGCCATTCTTGTGAAGCGTTTGGAGCAGCAGAATTGCGAAAAATTTTTCGCCTTCTCAACCATTTCTTGGCTTCAAACTCCCATATCTCGCGAACGGATTGACCTAACCCAAAAATTCCTGTTGCATCTGAAAGTAGAAACTCGCCCGATTACAACGGCATGTGTATTTTTTCCCTAGGCCATTCTGGTTAAGCGTTTGGAGCAGCAGAATTTCGAAAAATTTGTTGTCTTCTCAACCATTTCTTAGCGTCAAGCTCCCATATCTCGCGAACAGATTGACCTAACCCAAAAACTCCTGTTGCATGTGAAAGTAGAAACTCGCCCGATTACAACTGTATGTGTATTTTTTCCCTAGGCCATTCTGGTTAAGCGTTTGGAGCAGCAGAATTGCGAAAAATTTTTTGCCTTCTTAACCATTCCTTGGCTTCAAACTCCCATATCTCGCGAACGGATTGACCTAACACAAAAATTCCTGTTGCGTCTGAAAGTAGAAACTCGCCCGATTACAGGGGTATGTGTATTTTTACCCTAGGCCATTCTTGTTAAGCGTTTGGAGCAGCTGAATTGCGAAAAATTTTTCGCCTTCTCAACCATTTCTTGGCTTCAAGCTCCCATATCTCGCGAACGGATTGACCTAACCCAAAAATTCCTATTGCTTCTGAAAGTCGAAGCTCGCCCGATTACAACGGTAAGTGTATTTTTTCCCTAGGCCATTCTTGTGAAGCGTTTGGAGCAGCAGAATTGCGAAAATTTTTTCGCCTTCTCAACCATTTCTTGGCTTCAAACTCCCATATCGCGCGAACGGATTGACCTAACCCAAAAATTCCTGTTGCATCTGAAAGCAGAAACTCGCCCGATTACAACGGCATGTGTATTTTTTCCCTAGGCCATTCTGGTTAAGCGTTTGGAGCAGCAGAATTTCGAAAAATTTGTTGTCTTCTCAACCATTTCTTAGCGTCAAACTCCCATATCTCGCGAACGGATTGACCTAACCCAAAAACTCCTGTTGCATGTGAAAGTAGAAACTCTCCCGATTACAACTGTGTGTGTATTTTTTCCCTAGGCCATTCTTGTTAAGCGTTTGGAGCAGCAGAATTGCGAAAAATTTTTTGCCTTCTCAACCATTTCTTGGCTTCAAGCTCCCATATCTCGCGAACGGATTGACCTAACCCAAAAATTCCTATTGCTTCTGAAAGTCGAAGCTCGCCCGATTACAACGGTATGTGTATTTTTTCCCTAGGCCATTCTTGTGAAGCGTTTGGAGTAGCAGAATTGCGAAAAATTTTTCGCCTTCTCAACCATTTCTTGGCTTCAAACTCCCATATCTCGCGAACGGATTGACCTAACCCAAAAATTCCTGTTGCATCTGAAAGTAGAAACTCGCCCGATTACAACGGTATGTGTATTTTTTCCCTAGGCCATTCTGGTTAAGCGTTTGGAGCAGCAGAATTTCGAAAAATTTGTTGTCTTCGCAACCATTTCTTAGCGTCAAACTCCCATATCTCGCGAACGGATTGACCTAACCCAAAAACTCCTGTTGCATGTGAAAGTAGAAACTCGCCCGATTACAACTGTATGTGTATTTTTTCCCTAGACCATTCTGGTTAAGCGTTTGGAGCAGCAGAATTTCGAAAAATTTGTTGTCTTCTCAACCATTTCTTAGCGTCAAACTCCAATATCTCGCGAACGGATTGACCTAACCCAAAAACTCCTGTTACATGTGAAAGTAGAAACTCGCCCGATTACAACTGTGTGTGTATTTTTTCCCTAGGCCATTCTTGTTAAGCGTTTGGAGCAGCAGAATTGCGAAAAATTTTTTGCCTTCTCAACCATTTCTTGGCTTCAAGCTCCCATATCTCGCGAACGGATTGACCTAACCCAAAAATTCCTATTGCTTCTGAAAGTCGAAGCTCGCCCGATTACAACGGTATGTGTATTTTTTCCCTAGGCCATTCTTGTGAAGCGTTTGGAGCAGCAGAATTGCGAAAAATTTTTCGCCTTCTCAACCATTTCTTGGCTTCAAACTCCCATATCTCGCGAACGGATTGACCTAACCCAAAAATTCCTGTTGCATCTGAAAGTAGAAACTCGCCCGATTACAACGGTATGTGTATTTTTTCCCTAGGCCATTCTGGTTAAGCGTTTGGAGCAGCAGAATTGCGAAAAATTTTTTGCCTTCTTAACCATTCCTTGGCTTCAAACTCCCATATCTCGCGAACGGATTGACCTAACTCAAAAATTCCTGTTGCGTCTGAAAGTAGAAACTCGCCCGATTACAGGGGTATGTGTATTTTTACCCTAGGCCATTCTCGTTAAGCGTTTGGAGCAGCAGAATTGCGAAAAATTTTTCGCCTTCTCAACCATTTCTTGGCTTCAAACTCCCATATCTCGCGAACGGATTGACCTAACCCAAAAATTCCTGTTGCATCTGAAAGTAGAAACTCGCCCGATTACAACGGCATGTGTATTTTTTCCCTAGGCCATTCTGGTTAAGCGTTTGGAGCAGCAGAATTTCGAAAAATTTGTTGTCTTCTCAACCATTTCTTGGCTTCAAACTCCCATATCTCGCGAACGGATTGACCTAACCCAAAAATTCCTGTTGCATCTGAAAGTAGAAACTCGCCCGATTACAACGGCATGTGTATTTTTTCCCTAGGCCATTCTGGTTAAGCGTTTGGAGCAGCAGAATTTCGAAAAATTTGTTGTCTTCTCAACCATTTCTTAGCGTCAAACTCCCATATCTCGCGAACGGATTGACCTAACCTAAAAACTCCTGTTGCATGTGAAAGTAGAAACTCGCCCGATTACAACTGTGTGTGTATTTTTTCCCTAGGCCATTCTTGTTAAGCGTTTGGAGCAGCAGAATTGCGAAAAATTTTTTGCCTTCTCAACCATTTCTTGGCTTCAAGCTCCCATATCTCGCGAACGGATTGACCTAACCCAAAAATTCCTATTGCTTCTGAAAGTCGAAGCTCGCCCGATTACAACGGTATGTGTATTTTTTCCCTAGGCCATTCTTGTGAAGCGTTTGGAGTAGCAGAATTGCGAAAAATTTTTCGCCTTCTCAACCATTTCTTGGCTTCAAACTCCCATATCTCGCGAACGGATTGACCTAACCCAAAAATTCCTGTTGCATCTGAAAGTAGAAACTCGCCCGATTACAACGGTATGTGTATTTTTTCCCTAGGCCATTCTGGTTAAGCGTTTGGAGCAGCAGAATTTCGAAAAATTTGTTGTCTTCTCAACCATTTCTTAGCGTCAAGCTCCCATATCTCGCGAACAGATTGACCTAACCCAAAAACTCCTGTTGCATGTGAAAGTAGAAACTCGCCCGATTACAACTGTATGTGTATTTTTTCCCTAGGCCATTCTGGTTAAGCGTTTGGAGCAGCAGAATTGCGAAAAATTTTTTGCCTTCTTAACCATTCCTTGGCTTCAAACTCCCATATCTCGCGAACGGATTGACCTAACACAAAAATTCCTGTTGCGTCTGAAAGTAGAAACTCGCCCGATTACAGGGGTATGTGTATTTTTACCCTAGGCCATTCTTGTTAAGCGTTTGGAGCAGCAGAATTGCGAAAAATTTTTCGCCTTCTCAACCATTTCTTGGCTTCAAGCTCCCATATCTCGCGAACGGATTGACCTAACCCAAAAATTCCTATTGCTTCTGAAAGTCAAAGCTCGCCCGATTACAACGGTAAGTGTATTTTTTCCCTAGGCCATTCTTGTGAAGCGTTTGGAGCAGCAGAATTGCGAAAATTTTTTCGCCTTCTCAACCATTTCTTGGCTTCAAACTCCCATATCTCGCGAACGGATTGACCTAACCCAAAAATTCCTGTTGCATCTGAAAGTAGAAACTCGCCCGATTACAACGGCATGTGTATTTTTTCCCTAGGCCATTCTGGTTAAGCGTTTGGAGCAGCAGAATTTCGAAAAATTTGTTGTCTTCTCAACCATTTCTTAGCGTCAAACTCCCATATCTCGCGAACGGATTGACCTAACCCAAAAACTCCTGTTGCATGTGAAAGTAGAAACTCGCCCGATTACAACTGTATGTGTATTTTTTCCCTAGGCCATTCTGGTTAAGCGTTTGGAGCAGCAGAATTGCGAAAAATTTTTTGCCTTCTTAACCATTCCTTGGCTTCAAACTCCCATATCTCGCGAACGGATTGACCTAACCCAAAAACTCCTGTTGCATGTGAAAGTAGAAACTCTCCCGATTACAACTGTGTGTGTATTTTTTCCCTAGGCCATTCTTGTGAAGCGTTTGGAGTAGCAGAATTGCGAAAAATTTTTCGCCTTCTCAACCATTTCTTGGCTTCAAACTCCCATATCTCGCGAACGGATTGACCTAACCCAAAAATTCCTGTTGCATCTGAAAGTAGAAACTCGCCCGATTACAACGGTATGTGTATTTTTTCCCTAGGCCATTCTGGTTAAGCGTTTGGAGCAGCAGAATTTCGAAAAATTTGTTGTCTTCGCAACCATTTCTTAGCGTCAAACTCCCATATCTCGCGAACGGATTGACCTAACCCAAAAACTCCTGTTGCATGTGAAAGTAGAAACTCGCCCGATTACAACTGTATGTGTATTTTTTCCCTAGGCCATTCTGGTTAAGCGTTTGGAGCAGCAGAATTTCGAAAAATTTGTTGTCTTCTCAACCATTTCTTAGCGTCAAACTCCAATATCTCGCGAACGGATTGACCTAACCCAAAAACTCCTGTTGCATGTGAAAGTAGAAACTCGCCCGATTACAACTGTGTGTGTATTTTTTCCCTAGGCCATTCTTGTTAAGCGTTTGGAGCAGCAGAATTGCGAAAAATTTTTTGCCTTCTCAACCATTTCTTGGCTTCAAGCTCCCATATCTCGCGAACGGATTGACCTAACCCAAAAATTCCTATTGCTTCTGAAAGTCGAAGCTCGCCCGATTACAACGGTATGTGTATTTTTTCCCTAGGCCATTCTTGTGAAGCGTTTGGAGCAGCAGAATTGCGAAAAATTTTTCGCCTTCTCAACCATTTCTTGGCTTCAAACTCCCATATCTCGCGAACGGATTGACCTAACCCAAAAATTCCTGTTGCATCTGAAAGTAGAAACTCGCCCGATTACAACGGTATGTGTATTTTTTCCCTAGGCCATTCTGGTTAAGCGTTTGGAGCAGCAGAATTGCGAAAAATTTTTTGCCTTCTTAACCATTCCTTGGCTTCAAACTCCCATATCTCGCGAACGGATTGACCTAACACAAAAATTCCTGTTGCGTCTGAAAGTAGAAACTCGCCCGATTACAGGGGTATGTGTATTTTTACCCTAGGCCATTCTTGTTAAGCGTTTGGAGCAGCAGAATTGCGAAAAATTTTTCGCCTTCTCAACCATTTCTTGGCTTCAAGCTCCCATATCTCGCGAACGATTGACCTAACCCAAAAATTCCTATTGCTTCTGAAAGTCGAAGCTCGCCCGATTACAACGGTAAGTGTATTTTTTTCCCTAGGCCATTCTTGTGAAGCGTTTGGGAGCAGCAGAATTGCGAAAATTTTTTCGCCTTCTCAACCATTTCTTGGCTTCAAACTCCCATATCTCGCGAACGGATTGACCTAACCCAAAAATTCCTGTTGCATCTGAAAGTAGAAACTCGCCCGATTACAACGGCATGTGTATTTTTTCCCTAGGCCATTCTGGTTAAGCGTTTGGAGCAGCAGAATTTCGAAAAATTTGTTGTCTTCTCAACCATTTCTTAGCGTCAAACTCCCATATCTCGCGAACGGATTGACCTAACCCAAAAACTCCTGTTGCATGTGAAAGTAGAAACTCTCCCGATTACAACTGTGTGTGTATTTTTTCCCTAGGCCATTCTTGTTAAGCGTTTGGAGCAGCAGAATTGCGAAAAATTTTTTGCCTTCTCAACCATTTCTTGGCTTCAAGCTCCCATATCTCGCGAACGGATTGACCTAACCCAAAAATTCCTATTGCTTCTGAAAGTCGAAGCTCGCCCGATTACAACGGTATGTGTATTTTTTCCCTAGGCCATTCTTGTGAAGCGTTTGGAGTAGCAGAATTGCGAAAAATTTTTCGCCTTCTTAACCATTTCTTGGCTTCAAACTCCCATATCTCGCGAACGGATTGACCTAACCCAAAAATTCCTGTTGCATCTGAAAGTAGAAACTCGCCCGATTACAACGGTATGTGTATTTTTTCCCTAGGCCATTCTGGTTAAGCGTTTGGAGCAGCAGAATTTCGAAAAATTTGTTGTCTTCGCAACCATTTGTTAGCGTCAAACTCCCATATCTCGCGAACGGATTGACCTAACCCAAAAACTCCTGTTGCATGTGAAAGTAGAAACTCGCCCGATTACAACTGTATGTGTATTTTTTCCCTAGGCCATTCTGGTTAAGCGTTTGGAGCAGCAGAATTTCGAAAAATTTGTTGTCTTCTCAACCATTTCTTAGCGTCAAACTCCAATATCTCGCGAACGGATTGACCTAACCCAAAAACTCCTGTTGCATGTGAAAGTAGAAACTCGCCCGATTACAACTGTGTGTGTATTTTTTCCCTAGGCCATTCTTGTTAAGCGTTTGGAGCAGCAGATTTGCGAAAAATTTTTTGCCTTCTCAACCATTTCTTGGCTTCAAGCTCCCATATCTCGCGAACGGATTGACCTAACCCAAAAATTCCTATTGCTTCTGAAAGTCGAAGCTCGCCCGATTACAACGGTATGTGTATTTTTTCCCTAGGCCATTCTTGTGAAGCGTTTGGAGCAGCAGAATTGCGAAAAATTTTTCGCCTTCTCAACCATTT
This sequence comes from Ptiloglossa arizonensis, assembly GCF_051014685.1. Taxonomy (NCBI): domain Eukaryota; kingdom Metazoa; phylum Arthropoda; class Insecta; order Hymenoptera; family Colletidae; genus Ptiloglossa; species Ptiloglossa arizonensis. The sequence continues at coordinate 12,320 of NW_027478437.1, read as the reverse complement.
CTTGGCTTCAAACTCCCATATCTCGCGAACGGATTGACCTAACCCAAAAATTCCTGTTGCATCTGAAAGTAGAAACTCGCCCGATTACAACGGTATGTGTATTTTTTCCCTAGGCCATTCTGGTTAAGCGTTTGGAGCAGCAGAATTGCGAAAAATTTTTTGCCTTCTTAACCATTCCTTGGCTTCAAACTCCCATATCTCGCGAACGGATTGACCTAACTCAAAAATTCCTGTTGCGTCTGAAAGTAGAAACTCGCCCGATTACAGGGGTATGTGTATTTTTACCCTAGGCCATTCTCGTTAAGCGTTTGGAGCAGCAGAATTGCGAAAAATTTTTCGCCTTCTCAACCATTTCTTGGCTTCAAACTCCCATATCTCGCGAACGGATTGACCTAACCCAAAAATTCCTGTAGCGTCTGAAAGTAGAAACTCGCCCGATTACAACGGTATGTGTATTTTTTCCCTAGGCCATTCTTGTTAAGCGTTTGGAGCAGCAGAATTGCGAAAAATTTTTTGCCTTCTCAACCATTTCTTGACTTCAAACTCCCATATCTCGCGAACGGATTGACTTAACCCAAAAATTCCAATTGCATCTGAAAGTAGAAACTCGCCCGATTACAGCGGTATGTGTATTTTTTCCCTAGGCCATTCTTGTTAAGCGTTTGGAGCAGCAGAATTGCGAAAAATTTTTTGCCTTCTCAACCATTTCTTGGCTTCAAACCCCCATATCTCGCGAACGGATTGACCTAACCCAAAAATTCCTATTGCTTCTGAAAGTCGAAGCTCGCCCGATTACAACGGTATGTGTATTTTTTCCCTAGGCCATTCTTGTGAAGCGTTTGGAGTAGCAGAATTGCGAAAAATTTTTCGCCTTCTCAACCATTTCTTGGCTTCAAACTCCCATATCTCGCGAACGTATTGACCTAACCCAAAAATTCCTGTTGCATCTGAAAGTAGAAACTCGCCCGATTACAACGGTATGTGTATTTTTTCCCTAGGCCATTCTGGTTAAGCGTTTGGAGCAGCAGAATTTCGAAAAATTTGTTGTCTTCTCAACCATTTCTTAGCGTCAAACTCCCATATCTCGCGAACGGATTGACCTAACCCAAAAACTCCTGTTGCATGTGAAAGTAGAAACTCGCCCGATTACAACTGTGTGTGTATTTTTTCCCTAGGCCATTCTTGTTAAGCGTTTGGAGCAGCAGAATTGCGAAAAATTTTTCGCCTTCTCAACCATTTCTTGGCTTCAAACTCCCATATCTCGCGAACGGATTGACCTAACCCAAAAATTCCTGTTGCATCTGAAAGTAGAAACTCGCCCGATTACAACGGTATGTGTATTTTTTCCCTAGGCCATTCTTGTTAAGCGTTTGGAGCAGCAGAATTGCGAAAAATTTTTTGCCTTCTCAACCATTTCTTGGCTTCAAGCTCCCATATCTCGCGAACGGATTGACCTAACCCAAAAATTCCTATTGCTTCTGAAAGTCGAAGCTCGCCCGATTACAACGGTATGTGTATTTTTTCCCTAGGCCATTCTTGTGAAGCGTTTGGAGCAGCAGAATTGCGAAAAATTTTTCGCCTTCTCAACCATTTCTTGGCTTCAAACTCCCATATCTCGCGAACGGATTGACCTAACCCAAAAATTCCTGTTGCATCTGAAAGTAGAAACTCGCCCGATTACAACGGCATGTGTATTTTTTCCCTAGGCCATTCTGGTTAAGCGTTTGGAGCAGCAGAATTTCGAAAAATTTGTTGTCTTCTCAACCATTTCTTAGCGTCAAACTCCCATATCTCGCGAACGGATTGACCTAACCCAAAAACTCCTGTTGCATGTGAAAGTAGAAACTCGCCCGATTACAACTGTGTGTGTATTTTTTCCCTAGGCCATTCTGGTTAAGCGTTTGGAGCAGCAGAATTTCGAAAAATTTGTTGTCTTCTCAACCATTTCTTAGCGTCAAACTCCCATATCTCGCGAACGGATTGACCTAACCCAAAAACTCCTGTTGCATGTGAAAGTAGAAACTCGCCCGATTACAACTGTATGTGTATTTTTTCCCTAGGCCATTCTGGTTAAGCGTTTGGAGCAGCAGAATTGCGAAAAATTTTTTGCCTTCTTAACCATTCCTTGGCTTCAAACTCCCATATCTCGCGAACGGATTGACCTAACACAAAAATTCCTGTTGCGTCTGAAAGTAGAAACTCGCCCGATTACAGGGGTATGTGTATTTTTTCCCTAGGCCATTCTGGTTAAGCGTTTGGAGCAGCAGAATTTCGAAAAATTTGTTGTCTTCTCAACCATTTCTTAGCGTCAAACTCCCATATCTCGCGAACGGATTGACCTAACCCAAAAACTCCTGTTGCATGTGAAAGTAGAAACTCGCCCGATTACAACTGTGTGTGTATTTTTTCCCTAGGCCATTCTGGTTAAGCGTTTGGAGCAGCAGAATTTCGAAAAATTTGTTGTCTTCTCAACCATTTCTTAGCGTCAAACTCCCATATCTCGCGAACGGATTGACCTAACCCAAAAACTCCTGTTGCATGTGAAAGTAGAAACTCGCCCGATTACAACTGTATGTGTATTTTTTCCCTAGGCCATTCTGGTTAAGCGTTTGGAGCAGCAGAATTGCGAAAAATTTTTTGCCTTCTTAACCATTCCTTGGCTTCAAACTCCCATATCTCGCGAACGGATTGACCTAACACAAAAATTCCTGTTGCGTCTGAAAGTAGAAACTCGCCCGATTACAGGGGTATGTGTATTTTTACCCTAGGCCATTCTTGTTAAGCGTTTGGAGCAGCAGAATTGCGAAAAATTTTTCGCCTTCTCAACCATTTCTTGGCTTCAAGCTCCCATATCTCGCGAACGGATTGACCTAACCCAAAAATTCCTATTGCTTCTGAAAGTCGAAGCTCGCCCGATTACAACGGTATGTGTATTTTTTCCCTAGGCCATTCTTGTGAAGCGTTTGGAGCAGCAGAATTGCGAAAAATTTTTCGCCTTCTCAACCATTTCTTGGCTTCAAGCTCCCATATCTCGCGAACGGATTGACCTAACCCAAAAATTCCTATTGCCTCTGAAAGTCGAAGCTCGCCCGATTACAACGGTATGTGTATTTTTTCCCTAGGCCATTCTTTTGAAGCGTTTGGAGTAGCAGAATTGCGAAAAATTTTTCGCCTTCTCAACCATTTCTTGGCTTCAAACTCCCATATCTCGCGAACGGATTGACCTAACCCAAAAATTCCTGTTGCATCTGAAAGTAGAAACACGCCCGATTACAACGGTATGTGTATTTTTTCCCTAGGCCATTCTGGTTAAGCGTTTGGAGCAGCAGAATTTCGAAAAATTTGTTGTCTTCGCAACCACTTCTTAGCGTCAAACTCCCATATCTCGCGAACGGATTGACCTAACCCAAAAACTCCTGTTGCATGTGAAAGTAGAAACTCGCCCGATTACAACTGTGTGTGTATTTTTTCCCTAGGCCATGCTTGTTAAGCGTTTGGAGCAGCAGAATTGCGAAAAATTTTTTGCCTTCTCAACCATTTCTTGGCTTCAAGCTCCCATATCTCGCGAACGGATTGACCTAACCCAAAAATTCCTGTTGTGTCTGAAAGTAGAAACTCGCCCGTTTACAGCGGTATGTGTATTTTTTCCCTAGGCCATTCTGGTTAAGCGTTTGGAGCAGCAGAATTGCGAAAAATTTATTGCCTTCTCAACCATTTCTTGGCTTCAAACTCCCATATCTCGCGAACGGATTGACCTAACCCAAAAATTCCTATTGCATCTGAAAGTAGAAACTCGCCCGATTACAACGGTATGTGTATTTTTTCCCAAGGCCATTCTGGTTAAGCGTTTGGAGCAGCAGAATTGCGAAAAATTTGTTGTCTTCTCAACCATATCTTGGCTTCAAACTCCCATATCTCGCGAACGGATTGACCTGATCCAAAAATTCCAATTGCATCTGAAAGTAGAAACTCGCCCGATTACAACGGTATGTGTATTTTTTCCCTAGCCCATTCTGGTTAAGCGTTTGGAGCAGCAGAATTGCGAAAAATTTTTTGCCTTCTCAACCATTTCTTGGCTTCAAACTCCCATATCTCGCGAACGGATTGAACTAACCCAAAAATTCCTATTGCATCTGTAAGTAGAAACTCGCCCGATTACAGCGGTATGTGTATTTTTTCCCTAGGCCATTCTGGTTAAGCGTTTGGAGCAGCAGAATTGCGAAAAATTTTTTGCCTTCTTAACCATTCCTTGGCTTCAAACTCCCATATCTCGCGAACGGATTGACCTAACTCAAAAATTCCTGTTGCGTCTGAAAGTAGAAACTCGCCCGATTACAGGGGTATGTGTATTTTTACCCTAGGCCATTCTCGTTAAGCGTTTGGAGCAGCAGAATTGCGAAAAATTTTTCGCCTTCTCAATCATTTCTTGGCTTCAAACTCCCATATCTCGCGAACGGATTGACCTAACCCAAAAATTCCTGTAGCGTCTGAAAGTAGAAACTCGCCCGATTACAACGGTATGTGTATTTTTTCCCTAGGCCATTCTTGTTAAGCGTTTGGAGCAGCAGAATTGCGAAAAATTTTTTGCCTTCTCAACCATTTCTTGACTTCAAACTCCCATATCTCGCGAACGGATTGACTTAACCCAAAAATTCCAATTGCATCTGAAAGTAGAAACTCGCCCGATTACAGCGGTATGTGTATTTTTTCCCTAGGCCATTCTTGTTAAGCGTTTGGAGCAGCAGAATTGCGAAAAATTTTTTGCCTTCTCAACCATTTCTTGGCTTCAAACCCCCATATCTCGCGAACGGATTGACCTAACCCAAAAATTCCTATTGCTTCTGAAAGTCGAAGCTCGCCCGATTACAACGGTATGTGTATTTTTTCCCTAGGCCATTCTTGTGAAGCGTTTGGAGTAGCAGAATTGCGAAAAATTTTTCGCCTTCTCAACCATTTCTTGGCTTCAAACTCCCATATCTCGCGAACGTATTGACCTAACCCAAAAATTCCTGTTGCATCTGAAAGTAGAAACTCGCCCGATTACAACGGTATGTGTATTTTTTCCCTAGGCCATTCTGGTTAAGCGTTTGGAGCAGCAGAATTTCGAAAAATTTGTTGTCTTCTCAACCATTTCTTAGCGTCAAACTCCCATATCTCGCGAACGGATTGACCTAACCCAAAAACTCCTGTTGCATGTGAAAGTAGAAACTCGCCCGATTACAACTGTGTGTGTATTTTTTCCCTAGGCCATTCTTGTTAAGCGTTTGGAGCAGCAGAATTGCGAAAAATTTTTCGCCTTCTCAACCATTTCTTGGCTTCAAACTCCCATATCTCGCGAACGGATTGACCTAACCCAAAAATTCCTGTACCGTCTGAAAGTAGAAACTCGCCCGATTACAACGGTATGTGTATTTTTTCCCTAGGCCATTCTTGTTAAGCGTTTGGAGCAGCAGAATTGCGAAAAATTTTTTGCCTTCTCAACCATTTCTTGACTTCAAACTCCCATATCTCGCGAACGGATTGACTTAACCCAAAAATTCCAATTGCATCTGAAAGTAGAAACTCGCCCGATTACAACTGTGTATGTATTTTTTCCCTAGGCCATTCTGGTTAAGCGTTTGGAGCAGCAGAATTTCGAAAAATTTGTTGTCTTCTCAACCATTTCTTAGCGTCAAACTCCCATATCTCGCGAACGGATTGACCTAACCCAAAAATTCCTGTACCGTCTGAAAGTAGAAACTCGCCCGATTACAACGGTATGTGTATTTTTTCCCTAGGCCATTCTTGTTAAGCGTTTGGAGCAGCAGAATTGCGAAAAATTTTTTGCCTTCTCAACCATTTCTTGGCTTCAAACTCCCATATCTCGCGAACGTATTGACCTAACCCAAAAATTCCTGTTGCATCTGAAAGTAGAAACTCGCCCGATTACAACGGTATGTGTATTTTTTCCCTAGGCCATTCTGGTTAAGCGTTTGGAGCAGCAGAATTTCGAAAAATTTGTTGTCTTCTCAACCATTTCTTAGCGTCAAACTCCCATATCTCGCGAACGGATTGACCTAACCCAAAAACTCCTGTTGCATGTGAAAGTAGAAACTCGCCCGATTACAACTGTGTGTGTATTTTTTCCCTAGGCCATTCTTGTTAAGCGTTTGGAGCAGCAGAATTGCGAAAAATTTTTCGCCTTCTCAACCATTTCTTGGCTTCAAACTCCCATATCTCGCGAACGGATTGACCTAACCCAAAAATTCCTGTACCGTCTGAAAGTAGAAACTCGCCCGATTACAACGGTATGTGTATTTTTTCCCTAGGCCATTCTTGTTAAGCGTTTGGAGCAGCAGAATTGCGAAAAATTTTTTGCCTTCTTAACCATTCCTTGGCTTCAAACTCCCATATCTCGCGAACGGATTGACCTAACACAAAAATTCCTGTTGCGTCTGAAAGTAGAAACTCGCCCGATTACAGGGGTATGTGTATTTTTACCCTAGGCCATTCTTGTTAAGCGTTTGGAGCAGCAGAATTGCGAAAAATTTTTCGCCTTCTCAACCATTTCTTGGCTTCAAGCTCCCATATCTCGCGAACGGATTGACCTAACCCAAAAATTCCTATTGCTTCTGAAAGTCGAAGCTCGCCCGATTACAACGGTATGTGTATTTTTTCCCTAGGCCATTCTTGTGAAGCGTTTGGAGCAGCAGAATTGCGAAAAATTTTTCGCCTTCTCAACCATTTCTTGGCTTCAAGCTCCCATATCTCGCGAACGGATTGACCTAACCCAAAAATTCCTATTGCCTCTGAAAGTCGAAGCTCGCCCGATTACAACGGTATGTGTATTTTTTCCCTAGGCCATTCTTGTGAAGCGTTTGGAGTAGCAGAATTGCGAAAAATTTGTTGTCTTCGCAACCACTTCTTAGCGTCAAACTCCCATATCTCGCGAACGGATTGACCTAACCCAAAAACTCCTGTTGCATGAGAAAGTAGAAACTCGCCCGATTACAACTGTGTGTGTATTTTTTCCCTAGGCCATGCTTGTTAAGCGTTTGGAGCAGCAGAATTGCGAAAAATTTTTTGCCTTCTCAACCATTTCTTGGCTTCAAGCTCCCATATCTCGCGAACGGATTGACCTAACCCAAAAATTCCTGTTGTGTCTGAAAGTAGAAACTCGCCCGTTTACAGCGGTATGTGTATTTTTTCCCTAGGCCATTCTGGTTAAGCGTTTGGAGCAGCAGAATTGCGAAAAATTTATTGCCTTCTCAACCATTTCTTGGCTTCAAACTCCCATATCTCGCGAACGGATTGACCTAACCCAAAAATTCCTATTGCATCTGAAAGTAGAAACTCGCCCGATTACAACGGTATGTGTATTTTTTCCCAAGGCCATTCTGGTTAAGCGTTTGGAGCAGCAGAATTGCGAAAAATTTGTTGTCTTCTCAACCATATCTTGGCTTCAAACTCCCATATCTCGCGAACGGATTGACCTGATCCAAAAATTCCAATTGCATCTGAAAGTAGAAACTCGCCCGATTACAACGGTATGTGTATTTTTTCCCTAGCCCATTCTGGTTAAGCGTTCGGAGCAGCAGAATTGAGAAAAATTTTTTGCCTTCTCAACCATTTCTTGGCTTCAAACTCCCATATCTCGCGAACGGATTGAACTAACCCAAAAATTCCTATTGCATCTGTAAGTAGAAACTCGCCCGATTACAGCGGTATGTGTATTTTTTCCCTAGGCCATTCTGGTTAAGCGTTTGGAGCAGCAGAATTGCGAAAAATTTGTTGTCTTCTCAACCATTTCTTGGCTTCAAACTCCCATATCTCGCGAACGGATTGAACTAACCCAAAAATTCCTATTGCATCTGTAAGTAGAAACTCGCCCGATTACAGCGGTATGTGTATTTTTTCCCTAGGCCATTCTGGTTAAGCGTTTGGAGCAGCAGAATTTCGAAAAATTTGTTGTCTTCTCAACCATTTCTTAGCGTCAAACTCCCATATCTCGCGAACGGATTGACCTAACCCAAAAACTCCTGTTGCATGTGAAAGTAGAAACTCGCCCGATTACAACTGTGTGTGTATTTTTTCCCTAGGCCATTCTTGTTAAGCGTTTGGAGCAGCAGAATTGCGAAAAATTTTTCGCCTTCTCAACCATTTCTTGGCTTCAAACTCCCATATCTCGCGAACGGATTGACCTAACCCAAAAATTCCTGTAGCGTCTGAAAGTAGAAACTCGCCCGATTACAACGGTATGTGTATTTTTTCCCTAGGCCATTCTTGTTAAGCGTTTGGAGCAGCAGAATTGCGAAAAATTTTTTGCCTTCTCAACCATTTCTTGACTTCAAACTCCCATATCTCGCGAACGGATTGACTTAACCCAAAAATTCCAATTGCATCTGAAAGTAGAAACTCGCCCGATTACAACTGTGTGTGTATTTTTTCCCTAGGCCATTCTGGTTAAGCGTTTGGAGCAGCAGAATTTCGAAAAATTTGTTGTCTTCTCAACCATTTCTTAGCGTCAAACTCCCATATCTCGCGAACGGATTGACCTAACCCAAAAACTCCTGTTGCATGTGAAAGTAGAAACTCGCCCGATTACAACTGTATGTGTATTTTTTCCCTAGGCCATTCTGGTTAAGCGTTTGGAGCAGCAGAATTGCGAAAAATTTTTTGCCTTCTTAACCATTCCTTGGCTTCAAACTCCCATATCTCGCGAACGGATTGACCTAACACAAAAATTCCTGTTGCGTCTGAAAGTAGAAACTCGCCCGATTACAGGGGTATGTGTATTTTTTCCCTAGGCCATTCTGGTTAAGCGTTTGGAGCAGCAGAATTTCGAAAAATTTGTTGTCTTCTCAACCATTTCTTAGCGTCAAACTCCCATATCTCGCGAACGGATTGACCTAACCCAAAAACTCCTGTTGCATGTGAAAGTAGAAACTCGCCCGATTACAACTGTGTGTGTATTTTTTCCCTAGGCCATTCTGGTTAAGCGTTTGGAGCAGCAGAATTTCGAAAAATTTGTTGTCTTCTCAACCATTTCTTAGCGTCAAACTCCCATATCTCGCGAACGGATTGACCTAACCCAAAAACTCCTGTTGCATGTGAAAGTAGAAACTCGCCCGATTACAACTGTATGTGTATTTTTTCCCTAGGCCATTCTGGTTAAGCGTTTGGAGCAGCAGAATTGCGAAAAATTTTTTGCCTTCTTAACCATTCCTTGGCTTCAAACTCCCATATCTCGCGAACGGATTGACCTAACACAAAAATTCCTGTTGCGTCTGAAAGTAGAAACTCGCCCGATTACAGGGGTATGTGTATTTTTACCCTAGGCCATTCTTGTTAAGCGTTTGGAGCAGCAGAATTGCGAAAAATTTTTCGTCTTCTCAACCATTTCTTGGCTTCAAGCTCCCATATCTCGCGAACGGATTGACCTAACCCAAAAATTCCTATTGCTTCTGAAAGTCGAAGCTCGCCCGATTACAACGGTATGTGTATTTTTTCCCTAGGCCATTCTTGTGAAGCGTTTGGAGCAGCAGAATTGCGAAAAATTTTTCGCCTTCTCAACCATTTCTTGGCTTCAAGCTCCCATATCTCGCGAACGGATTGACCTAACCCAAAAATTCCTATTGCCTCTGAAAGTCGAAGCTCGCCCGATTACAACGGTATGTGTATTTTTTCCCTAGGCCATTCTTGTGAAGCGTTTGGAGTAGCAGAATTGCGAAAAATTTGTTGTCTTCGCAACCACTTCTTAGCGTCAAACTCCCATATCTCGCGAACGGATTGACCTAACCCAAAAACTCCTGTTGCATGAGAAAGTAGAAACTCGCCCGATTACAACTGTGTGTGTATTTTTTCCCTAGGCCATGCTTGTTAAGCGTTTGGAGCAGCAGAATTGCGAAAAATTTTTTGCCTTCTCAACCATTTCTTGGCTTCAAGCTCCCATATCTCGCGAACGGATTGACCTAACCCAAAAATTCCTGTTGTGTCTGAAAGTAGAAACTCGCCCGTTTACAGCGGTATGTGTATTTTTTCCCTAGGCCATTCTGGTTAAGCGTTTGGAGCAGCAGAATTGCGAAAAATTTTTTGCCTTCTCAACCATTTCTTGGCTTCAAGCTCCCATATCTCGCGAACGGATTGACCTAACCCAAAAATTCCTATTGCATCTGAAAGTAGAAACTCGCCCGATTACAACGGTATGTGTATTTTTTCCCAAGGCCATTCTGGTTAAGCGTTTGGAGCAGCAGAATTGCGAAAAATTTGTTGTCTTCTCAACCATATCTTGGCTTCAAACTCCCATATCTCGCGAACGGATTGACCTGATCCAAAAATTCCAATTGCATCTGAAAGTAGAAACTCGCCCGATTACAACGGTATGTGTATTTTTTCCCTAGCCCATTCTGGTTAAGCGTTTGGAGCAGCAGAATTGCGAAAAATTTTTTGCCTTCTCAACCATTTCTTGGCTTCAAACTCCCATATCTCGCGAACGGATTGAACTAACCCAAAAATTCCTATTGCATCTGTAAGTAGAAACTCGCCCGATTACAGCGGTATGTGTATTTTTTCCCTAGGCCATTCTGGTTAAGCGTTTGGAGCAGCAGAATTGCGAAAAATTTGTTGTCTTCTCAACCATTTCTTGGCTTCAAACTCCCATATCTCGCGAACGGATTGACCTAACCCAAAAATTCCTGTTGTGTCTGAGAGTAGAAACTCGCCCGATTACAGCGGTATGTGTATTTTTTCCTTAGCCCATTCTGGTTAAGCGTTTGGAGCAGCAGAATTGCGAAAAATTTGTTGTCTTCTCAACCATATCTTGGCTTCAAACTCCCATATCTCGCGAACGGATTGACCTAACCCAAAAATTCCAATTGCATCTGAAAGTAGAAACTCGCCCGATTACAACGGTATGTGTATTTTTTCCCTAGCCCATTCTGGTTAAGCGTTTGGAGCAGCAGAATTGCGAAAAATTTGTTGTCTTCTCAACCATTTCTTGGCTTCAAACTCCCATATCTCGCGAACGGATTGACCTAACCCAAAAATTCCTGTTGTGTCTGAAAGTAGAAACTCGCCCGATTACAGCGGTATGTGTATTTTTTCCTTAGCCCATTCTGGTGAAGCGTTTGGAGCAGCAGAATTGCGAAAAATTTTTTGCCTTCTCAACCATTTCTTGGCTTTAAACTCCCATATCTCGCGAACGGATTGAACTAACCCAAAAATTCCTATTGCATCTGAAAGTAGAAACTCGCCCGATTACAGCGGTATGTGTATTTTTTCCCTAGGCCATTCTGGTTAAGCGATTGGAGCAGCAGAATTGCGAAAAATTTATTGCCTTCTCAACCATTTCTTGGCTTCAAACTCCCATATCTCGCGAACGGATTGACCTAACCCAAAAATTCCTATTGCATCTGAAAGTAGAAACTCGCCCGATTACAACGGTATGTGTATTTTTTCCCTAGGCCATTCTGGTTAAGCGTTTGGAGCAGCAGAATTGCGTAAAATTTATTCCCTTCTCAACCATTTCTTGGCTTCAAACTCCCATATCACGCGAACGGATTGACCTAACCCAAAAATTCCTATTGCATCTGAAAGTAGAAACTCGCCCGATTACAGCGGTATGTGTATTTTTCCCTAGGCCATTCTGGTTAAGCGTTTGGAGCAGCAGAATTGCGAAAAATTTTTTGCCTTCTCAACCATTTCTTGGCTTTAAACTCCCATATCTCGCGAACGGATTGAACTAACCCAAAAATTCCTATTGCATCTGAAAGTAGAAACTCGCCCGATTACAGCGGTATGTGTATTTTTTCCCTAGGCCATTCTGGTTAAGCGTTTGGAGCAGCAGAATTGCGAAAAATTTATTGCCTTCTCAACCATTTCTTGGCTTCAAACTCCCATATCTCGCGAACGGATTGACCTGATCCAAAAATTCCAATTGCATCTGAAAGTAGAAACTCGCCCGATTACAACGGTATGTGTATTTTTTCCCTAGCCCATTCTGGTTAAGCGTTTGGAGCAGCAGAATTGCGAAAAATTTTTTGCCTTCTCAACCATTTCTTGGCTTCAAACTCCCATATCTCGCGAACGGATTGAACTAACCCAAAAATTCCTATTGCATCTGTAAGTAGAAACTCGCCCGATTACAGCGGTATGTGTATTTTTTCCCTAGGCCATTCTGGTTAAGCGTTTGGAGCAGCAGAATTGCGAAAAATTTGTTGTCTTCTCAACCATTTCTTGGCTTCAAACTCCCATATCTCGCGAACGGATTGACCTAACCCAAAAATTCCTGTTGTGTCTGAGAGTAGAAACTCGCCCGATTACAGCGGTATGTGTATTTTTTC